>NW_012267224.1:24735599-24742925 GCF_000151885.1 Dipodomys ordii
GCTGGGAAGGTGGCTCAGTGGTAGAGCACTTGCCTTGCATGCTCAAGGCCCTGGGTTCGATTCCTCAGCACCACATAAGCAAAAAGAAAAAAGCCGGATGTGGTGCTGTGGCTCAAGTGGTAGAGCGCTAGCCTTGAGCTGAAGAGCTGAGGGACAGCGCCCAGGCCCAGAGTTCAGGCCCCATAACCGGAACCAAAAAAAAAACTTCGTTAATTTTCAGTTGTAGGAATAAAAGTTTAAAACTATAAGAAGGAATAGATTTCAGTGTTGAAGTTACCTTGGAGAAAGTGTAAAGTACCTTTAGAATGGTGGTCATTTGATCCTTTATTTTTTCTTATTCTGTTTTGATTGTAGATAACAAGTATTTGCAAAGTTTAGTTTCTGTGGATTTATCTAAATCCTTTTGTCACCACTTATTAACTGTTTGTTGTTTTAGGACCTGAGCCCACCCCAGAAGAAAGTCCCAAAAGAAAAAATATTACATATGAGGAATTAAGGAATAAGAACAGAGAGTCATATGAAGTAACTTTAACACAAAAGACTGACCCCTCAGTCAGGCCTATGCCAAAAAAAGAAGGTATGATAGTTTAGTCTGAATCACGTAACTTTAGAATTGGAAGCTAAAGCACTAGTTTCAAACAATTACAATAGTATGTCATTAAATTATTCCATTAATCTAGGTAATTTTTTTAAGGAATAATAATTTTATAGGTATGTTTTCCATTTTTAAGGTGTTCAAAAGGCCATTTTCTGTTAGAAAATAAGTTGAAACAGCACAACTCAGGACAGTAAGACTTTAATTTTCTATTATAGTTTAGAATATTCACACTATAAAAAGTCACCTTGGGAATTGATATCTTTTTCCTACTGGTGGATCACCTGCATATCGAGCTTTGCTTACCTGAGGTTGATTGTGAGATTGTACTGTCACTGAGTTGTGAGATTTGTATATATGTGCATTTGGAAGAGTTATGTGCTATACAAATAAATTTTTAGGACATTTCCAAGAGAGCAATTTGATTTACATTATTTTTCTTTATAATTTGGTAATAAACCTATAAATCACAATCTCTAAGTCCTTTAGGAACGGCCATATATTATCCAAAGTCAAGTTTTGGACACAGAAATTTACTTCTACAGTATTTCAAGGTTTTACAAGTCATTTTAATGTAGGGTTTTATGATTTCACTTTTAAGGAATTCCAGAGGATATGTCATTGTTTGAAGGTTTTTCTATTTACTAATTTAAGCATCAAAGAAAGGAATTAAATTCAGGGATAGAGCACTTGCTAGATATGTAAGATCCTAAGTTTAGTCCTTATAAAATAATAAATTATAAACTAATGAAAAATTCTTAAAAACTCAAGTGTAGGTTGGGAGAGATAGTGAGAATGTTGAAAGGGGTGACATCGATTAGCGTGTATTCATAAACTGCTTTGTTAAATGGCAGCTTCTTGTGTTACATAAAGGTAATAACACCAAAGCCTCATAAGATAGGAATTGGCCCTTTGTGCCTTCTGAAGGAACCATTTGCCATAAAGTGCAAAAACACATAAAAACCTTCAGCATTTGCTATTAGGATAATTTTAAGAGCCCAGGTATTTTTTTTTTCCCCTCTCCGGTTGTGGGGCTTGAACTCTGGGCCTGGATGCTGTCCCTCAGCTCTTCAGCTCAAGGTGAGCGCTTTACCACTTGAGCCATGCTCTACCACTTGAGCCACGGTGCCATTTCCAGTTTTCTGGTGGTTATTGGAGATAAGAGTCTCACTGACTTTCCTGCCTGGGCTGGCTTTGAACCGTGATCCTCACATCTCAGCCTCCTGAGTAGCTAGGATTATAGGCGTGAGCCACTGGCGCTGGCTAGCCCAGGTTTTTTTGTTATTTGGGTTTTGTTGTTGTTGTTGTTGTTGTTATGTTTTGTGCTGGTGCAGGCCTTGGATGCTGTCCCTGTGTTTTTTTTGCTCAAGGCTACCTCTCTATCATTTTAGCCACAGTTCTACTTCCATCTTTTTGGTAGTTAATTAGAAATAAAAGTCTCAATGGACTCTTCTACGTGGGCAGGCTTTGAACTATTATCCTCAGATCTCAGCTTCCTGAGTAGCTATGTTTAAAAGCATGAGCCACTGGTATCAGTCTTCTAGTTTAATTTTTAAAGATAGTGTTTATTTCACTTATAATCACTTTTATAATAAGGATAAGTAAAACCTTCATCATTAAAAAAAAGTCTATCTTTGAAATAGATTTGCAGTACTGGTTGATGCTTGTAATTAGAAAACATTGGCATCCAGTGGCCATTATTCTGTAAAATGTCAGGAGTTATGGTACAATTTCTGTTAATTGATTTAGACTGTAAGCTCCATGAGGGCAGGAAGTAGTATTTTTTTCATTTTTCTTTTCTAGTATATGTTTCCAAATATATATATTTGGGCTATCAGAAATAGAATGTATTGCTCAGGCCTTCAGTAGTAATAAAGTATAGATTTGCTGGGTTTTAACTGAACACTAGAAGTGTAATGTGAATGTATGAACTTTTTCTTTGTAAAAGGAAATTGATTTTTTTGTGCTTTATGTAAAGACTCATGAGGTAGTTTAATTGATTTTCTAAAATGTTTTCCAATCTAAGCAGGAAATTTAAAAATGTAGTATAGGTTCACAGGGTCTGAGAATATTAAAGTGCCAGACTTTATATTCTGTCACTTTTATTTATTGACATGAGAAATTATGGCAGTTTTTAAATCACAAGTGTGGATTTGTCAGCAATGTTCTTACTCACAATGTAGCTTCTAAAACTCTTATCCTGAAGTCCTGAAGAAATGAAGCATGGTGGTAAATAGCCAAAATGTGAGAACCATGGAGTACATATTGTCAGAAAAATAAAATAGTTTTGACTTTTGACCCTAAGAGGTATATACAGTACAGTGATTCTTACATGGTTAGAATTACTTGAGACTTATGAAGAGGAGTTAATTTGCTGATGGAGGCTTAAAAGAGAACCTTAAAATAGAAGACAACCTGTCAGTGACTCACACAACCACCAGAATATTGGAGACCTTTTCCTTCTTTGTAGACAACTTATGAGAGAGAAGATTGAGTTGCAATCTGAAGTTTTGGTCTTGCTATATTTCCCATGAAAACAAAATTCAGATTTGATTTTTTTTAATTTCTTGATAACTTTTTGGTATATGCTATTTTATATACAACACTTACGAAGTAAGTAGTATGGTAAAGTTGTAAAGGCACTGAGGCTTTGGACCTAAAAACATTGAAATCTCAGTACTGCTACTTGTACCTTGGGCAAGTTACTAATCTTTTTTCTCACCCATAAGACAGACATTGTCTTTATATCATAAGGTTGTGTGAAGGTTAATTATTTATGTAAAGTTCTTGATATAGGACATGTCTAATTCCAAATAACCCCTAGTGCACAAAAATCTGCCCAGCCCATTTATAATTTGACGTGTTTTTCACATGAGACTCATAATTTCATCATCATTACAAACATAAAAACCTAAGATACTATTTTTCTTTTACTGTTTGGAATCATCAGTTATTTGTGCTTTTTTTCTAGTAAAAGTAAACAAATATGGAGATACATGGGATGAGTGAAAAATTACATCTTTGGATCTGCTGAAGGAGTTCAATATCCAGCTTCATCTAGGTGGTCATGAATACCTGCATGCCTTGAGCTCAGCAGCAGTCATCATAAACACATTTAAAACTAAATCCCAGGTTTTTGTGGTTTGACTTACATTTTTAAAAACACAGATTTCAGTGTTTAAATTGTATAAATGTATTGACTTTGGGGAACTCTGAATGATGGTATTATACCATGATTGTGTATAGTTAGAAATTGTTTTCGGTTACAAGGCAAGGATACTCATGAAAGTATTGAGACTGTGATGCTCTTCAATCAGCGTATATGGAGATAAATGAAATCTGCATGCCAAATTGGGATGGGTTGGGGGGCAAGCATAATTTCAAGTGTTTAGCTTTATGTCAAGTTATTAAGCCTTTTTCATTTGCTGTGTTTAGTGTTTATGGTAAATAAAATGTAAAGGAACATACAGTAGCTCTCATTTTTTACTTTTATGTTTTTATTTGCAATTTGTTAACTTATCTTTTAAGTCTCACAACCACTTTAAGGGCACAGTCTCATTGACTTAAGGACTTTCTGTCAGGTCCCAACTCTCAAAGATTCCACCATTCCCAGTAGTGTCACTCTGAGGACACAACAAGTCTTTAACACATTTAAGATGCAAACTATAGTCATGTTCCCTAAATTTGCAAATCCCAGAGCAGTTTCATTTTTGTGGTTCAGGTGAAAATGAAATTTGTATTCTCTTAACAGAAACCTGTTTTAGCCAAATACTACCATGAATCACCCAGAATTGAGGTGCTTAAAATAGACATAGCTGGGTCTGTTCATGATTCCTATAATCCTTGCACTTGGGAAGCAGAGGCAAAGAGGATCAGGAGTTCAAGAGCACCCTCTAAGATAGATAGGGAAACATTGGCTCAAAATCAAGTCATTTTTTCTGTGAATAAGGAACCTAAGGAAGGCATGTGCTGAGTTGGCTACAGGTCTTCTGGTTTGCAGCTAGGTGCTGGATGGAGCTGAAACTGGATGCCAGAGCATTTGGTCCTGGCCAGGACATGTATGCATTTAGTTTCAGAAATTTTCCATGTCTGTGGATTCATTTGGGTTTTCATGTGGGTATTGAGGCACTCGATTTGGTCCCTAATACGAGCGCAGAAAGTTGTATTGCCTTTCATGCACAAAAGCTTAGGAAGTCACTAGCATTGGGTTCAGTACAAACCTGCCTATCAAAGGGTAGAAACAGTATGGACTCAGCACTTAGTCACAAGTAGAATTGAACATACGCATAGATGTTATAGTCACCTTCCCATTCTACAGTTAGCCTCAGTTCATATGCGAATTAGTATCCCTTCAATTAGTATCCCACTGTAACAACTCAAAGTCTAGGAGCTCATCATGCCTATGATCAGGTGTAGTGTGGAAGAGACTGCTTAATATTCCTCGAGGCTGAAGGACTATAAATCTGAAGACCTGCTCCTGTAAGACAACCATTCAGTTAACAAAAACTGAGTTTACTGTAAACATTATATATTAAAATACCAAAGGAGAAAACAGCACGCAAATAATAAAACAGTACTCACTTGTTCAGTCAGATATTTGGGCCCAGAAAGAGCATCATGAAATTGGAGAGGTAATATATATACTATGCTACACTGAAGTTCACAATGATCATGTATATAATCATTAGATGGGGATGACAGGTCATGCTGCCCTGTTCTTGTGGTTCATGCCTGTAATCCTAGCTACAGGAGTCTTGAGATCTGAGGATCACAGTTTGAAACCAGCCTGAGGTAGGAAAGTATGAGACATCCCCAAATAACCACCAGAAAACTGGAAGTGGCACTGTGGCTCAAAGTGGTAAAGTTAACCTTGAGTAAAAAAGCTCAGGAACAGTGCCCAGGCCCTGAGTTCAAGCCCTATGACTGACAAAAACCCCAAAACAAAACAGTTACCTGTAATCCTATCTTGTCCGAAGGCTCAGACTGAGGACTGAAGTTCAAAAGTCAGCCTACGCAGGAAACATCTGCAAGACTATCTGGAATTAAACACCAAAGAAGCTATAAGTGGAGGTGTGGATGAGGTGCTAGAGCACTAGCCTTGAGCAAAAAACCTCAGGGACAGCACCAGATCAAGCCTGGGACCTGTACCCAAAAGCTAAAGCACACCAATGAAACCTAGCTGAGCCACTGGCATGTTTTGTTTGTTTTTTTAATACATTTTTTAATTGTAAAAATACTGTACAGAGGTTTTACAGTTAGATGAGCAAGGTAATGAGTACATTTACTATCAAGCATTGTCACCACCTCCTTTGTTTATCCCCTACCTCCCTTCCCCATCTCCATAAGTACCCCCCCCACTTCCCTGCCCCTCCTCCCCCCACCCTGCCTGAATTGTAAAGTTCATTTTCAACATAGTGTCTTGTATATCATTGTTAAAATGGGTCAACCTGTATCCCTATTTAAGCTTTTTGTTTTTTCCCTTCCCCTCCCCAAATTAGAGAAGTGTGTATACAAGATGCAGGGCACTGACATCAAATACAGTGAAAAACAGGTGTTATACTGTGGGGGAGGAACATACAAAGAAACAAAAATGTCACATGGCACATTATAAATACATTAGAAACAATAGCAAGAAAGAAAAAGCCATGTGTCCCTATCTTGTGGTTCATTTCGCTTAACCATCATCTTATCTGGTCATATGTACATATCTTTTGACCTTTTCTGCTTGTCCTAGACACATACTAGTTATTGCAAATAAGGGAAACCATGGGACCTATGTTTATTTGGGCCTGGCTTATTTCACTTAATATAATTTTTTCCAAGTCTTTCCATTTCCTAACAAATGGGGCAATGTCATTCTTTCTGATGGAGGCATAGAATTCCTGTGTGTGTGTGTGTGTATACATACATACATACCTATATATGCCACATTTTTTTTTGATCCATTCCTCTACTGAGGGGCATCAGGCTGGGTTGGTTCCATATCTTAGCTATGGTAAATAATGCTGCAATAAACAGTTGTGCTGATAACTTTAGTATAGTCTAGTTTGTGATCATTTGGGTAAATGCCCAAAAGTGGGATTGCTGGGTCATAGGGGAGCTCTATGTGGAGTCTTTAGAGAAACCTCCATACTACTTTCCAAAGTGGTTGAACAAGTTTACACTCCCACCAACAATGCAGTAATGTTCCCTTCTGTCCACATCCCCTCCAGCATCTGTTCTTATTAGAGTTCTTGATTATAGGTATTCTAACTGGGGTGAGGTGGAATCTCAATGTTCTTTTAATTTGCATTTCTTTTATGGCTAGGGAGGTTGAGCATTTCTTCATATATCTATTGGACATTCTTATTTCCTCTTCAGAGAAGTTTCTCTTTAAGTCTTTAGCCCACTTATTTATGGGGCAGTTGTTTCTTTGAAGATTTGTTTTTGGGGGATTTAATTTTTTGAGTTCCAGGTATAGTTTAGATATGAGACCCTTGTCTGTTGTATGGCTAGTGAAGATCTTCTCCCAATCTGTGGCTTTCTATTGATCTTGCCAGCTATGTCCTTTGCCATGCAGAAGCTCTGCAATTTCATGCAATCCCATTTGTCCAGCCTTTCTTCGATTTGTTGTGTTTCTGGGTCTCTTAAGAAAATTTCAGCCTGGGGCTGGGAAGGTGGCTCAGTGGTAGAGCGCTTGCCTTGCATGCCTGAGGCCCTGGGTTCGATTCCACATAAGCAAAAAGAAAAAA
>NW_012267224.1:24743865-24747276 GCF_000151885.1 Dipodomys ordii
GCAGAGAGGTAGAGAGGCCTGCAGAGGTAGAGAGGCCTGCAGAGAGGTGGAGAGGCCCGCAGAGAGGCGGAGAGGCCTGCAGAAAGGAGGAGAGGCCTGCAGAGGTAGAGAGGCCTGTGTAGAGGCCAGTGAACAATGAAGAGGCCTGCCTGTGGAGATCGGAGAGGCAAGAGAGACTTGTGAAGAGCAGAGAGGCCTGCACAGAGGCCAGAGGCCTGTGGAGAGTGACAGGTCTGTAGAGAGTGGAGAGGCCTGCAGAGAGGTAGAGAGGCCCGTAGAGGGGTGGAGAGGCCTGCGGAAGAGGCCTGCAGAGAGGAGGAGAGGCCCGCAGAGAGGTAGAGAGGCCCGCAGAAAGGAGGAGAGGCCCGCAGAGAGGAGGAGAGGCCCGCAGAGAGGTGGAGAGGCCCGCAGAGAGGTGGAGAGGCCCGCAGAGAGGATGAGAGGCCCGCAGAGAGGAGAGGCCCGCAGAGAGGAGGAGAGGCCCGCAGAGAGGTGGAGAGGCCCGCAGAGAGGAGGAGAGGCCCGCAGAGAGGTAGAGAGGCCCGCAGAGAGGTGGAGAGGCCTGCAGAGAGGTAGAGAGGCCTGCAGAGGTAGAGAGGCCTGCAGAGAGGAGGAGAGGACCGCAGAGAGGAGGAGAGGCCCGCAGTGAGGAGGAGAGGCCCGCAGAGAGGCGGAGAGGCCTGCAGAAAGGAGGAGAGGCCTGCAGAGGTAGAGAGGCCTGTGTAGAGGCCAGTGAACAACGAAGAGGCCTGCCTGTGGAGATCGGAGAGGCAAGAGAGACTTGTGAAGAGCAGAGAGGCCTGCACAGAGGCCAGAGGCCTGTGGAGAGGGACAGGTCTGCAGAGAGTGGAGAGGCCTGTGAGAGGCCTGTGGGAAGGAGGAAAAAGGAAAAACAAACTTGCCCTCTTGGAGGTTGCAGCTGCTCCTAGTTCTGAGGTAACCCAGGACTGTCTCCATGGATTTTCTCGCTAGTGGGTTAATACACTAACAGCCAACATCCATTGAGTGTGAGCATCAGCTCAATTATCAGATGATAAAACAGTCCCAGGTATCCAGGAAGTGCTGGAGCTTGGATTTGAAGCTTGCCAGTTGTAGTTTCTGAAACAAAAGACAATCCCAAACTCTTCTGAACTGTTCATTTCCTTACTCTGCATATGTGAGGACCCCCCAGACCACAGTCTCCAGACACCAGGATGTAGCCGGCTGGAAATCCACTCTAGTGGCTGAGAAAACTGGAGTCCTTCAACCATATTTTCAAGACAAACACACTTCCTAGGATTTAAAGATCATTGTGTGAAAGAAGAGAATCACATTGTGTAGCTACTGGAAAGTCATAGATTGACACTGACTTTTGTGTAATTGTCTACATCTATAAAGACTCTGTTTGGAGATTGAAAGATGTGAAAAAAAGAAAAACAAAATCCAACCCCAATCCTTTTCTTTGAGTGAGTTACTCCACTGTGGAAGTGAGTGAACCAGGGCTGTCCAGAGGACCTTTCTGCAGAAGTTACAGCTGGGCAGAGAACTGGATGGCACTATACTGCCACAGACACCCTTCTCTTGGAAGTACATATGGTGGTCTTGGAACCTTAGCTGCCATCCTAGTGCTGAGGGGCCTTTAAGTGGTGGGAGGTTTGATTGCATTATATCTCAAACCTTGAGCTCCAGGAAGGTAGATTTGTGTTCATGATGTATTTCCAGTACTTGGTACAGAGTATATGATTGCCCTCTGGTATAATCCAGTAACACTGCCTAGCTGCTAAATTCTCAAGGAAAATCTTAAAGCCCTTAAAAACCAGAAACTTTCACATAAAAATCTATACCTGTGTGGAAAATGGGAAGAACATTTTTGGATGAGCACTGGTACTGGGGCTTACACTCAGGACCTTGTGCTCTTGCTTGGCCTTTTTCTCTACCACTTGAGTCACACCTTTATTTCTGGCTTTTATTTATTTATTTTCTGGTTAATTTAGGGCTAAGAGTCTCATGGACTTTTCTACCGAGCCTAGCTTCAAATGATGCTCCTCACATCTCAGACTTCTGAGTAGCTAGGATTAACAGGTGTGAGCCACAAGCACCTTGCTTGAAAAATGGGAAGATTTGATGAGTACACACTCACATATTTGTACATAGGGTCATGAAGTCAATGCCAGTGCATAGTCAAGAAAATGCAATGCATAATATGCCATTAGGCCAGCTGCACTGACTCACCACCTCTGATGGATGCTGGACTTTGCAGTCTTTGGGTTAGCCATAGATAGCTCTGTCAAGCCCTACGAATCTACAAAATTCAACTGTGAAAGTTTTCTGTTGATGAACACATTATATTACGTGAGCATTAAGAAACTTGAAGAATAGGGGCTGGGAAGGTGGCTCAGTGGTAGAGCGCTTGCCTTGCATGCATGAGGCCCTGGGTTTGATTCCTCAGCACCACATAAGAAAAAAAAAAAAAACCTAAACCGGAAGTGGCACTGTGGCTCAACTGTTAGAGCAATAGCCTTGAGCTGAAGAGCTGACGGACAGCGCCCAAGCCCAGAGTTCAGGCCCCACGACCGGACCCCCCCCCCCAAAAAAAAGAAACTTGAAGAATAATGTTTGCAAGTCATTCAAGATAATTTCATTATTTTCATAATGTTAGCAGAAAATAGGTGAGTAATCTATTCTGAGAGCAAGAAGAATAACTGCTAAATGAAAAATGAAAAGATAATAAGCATTCTATGTGGTTTACCACATAAGTATAAATATAATCATGTAAATATGTAAATCTCCCAGAAAGGTATCAATATTTTGGTAAAAGAAATAGAAATAAAAGGATTATCCCACTAATTGTTTTAAAGTATGAAATATACACTCATGTACAGTCCTGTAATAACTTTGTAGCTCCAAGATCACACAATCTGGGGCAAAATGTACAATAATCACCTTAGCTAAAGTCAAATGGAAATGTCTAACCAATGGTTCAGAATGTTAAGGTTAAAAATTCTTCTAAAAGAATTTTAAAATCAAAGGAATCCTTTGTAGCCATCTACTTATGTAAGCTGCAATTTATAAATGTGCTTCTAAGGCATCACTGGAGTGACACAAGAATGCATCTGATTCAACTCTTTTGATGTTCTCTCTCGGAATAAGGATCTTTTTATTAGTGTCCTCAAGAACATTTTCTTATGTTGTCTAGACTTCAAATGGAGGAGACAGGCTTATTGATACTAGATATCTAATTTGTCTCTTAAGTACAAGCATGGGTAAAGTAGGTGAATTTTAAATTCCATTAATCAAAATCAAAGCACAGGTAGTCTCCAAGTAATGATAGTTCAACCTATGATTTTTTTTTTTTTTGTCGGTCGTGGGGCTTGAACTCTGGGCCTGGGCACTGTCCCTCAGCTCTTCAGCTCAAGGTGAGCGCTCTACCAC
>NW_012267224.1:24747326-24749429 GCF_000151885.1 Dipodomys ordii
TCTTCAGCTCAAGGTGAGCGCTCTACCACTTGAGCTACAGCGCCACTTCCAGTTTTCTGGTGGTTTATTGGAGATAGGAGTCTCACGATCTTTCCTGCCCGGGCTGGCTTTGAACCACGATCCTCAGATCTCAGCCTCCTGAGTAGCTAGGATTACAGGCGTGAGCCACCAGCGCCTGGCTCAACCTATGATTTTTTTATTAATAAGGGGCAAAAAATACCCATTCAACCATCCCGATTTTCATGTCAAGTGCTACATTCAATAAAGTATATGAGATATTTAGCACATCATCATAAAATAGGCTGTGCATTAGCTGATATGGTCCAACTGTAGGCTATCGTTCTGAGCATGTTCAAGGGCTAGGCTATGATGTTATGTATATGTTACCTGAAATTAATGCTTTGTGTGTGGGGGGGGGCACACACATGTGTGCCAGTCCTGTTCAGATGCTAGTGCTTTACCACTTGAGCCACAGCTCCATTTTTGTTTTTTTTCGGTGATAATTGGAGATGGAGTCTCATTGACTTTCTTTCCAGGGCTGGCTTTGAACAGCCATCCTCACCTTTCAGTCTAGCTAGGATTATAGGCATGAGCTACTGGTACCCAGCCACTTTTTTTAAAGAAAACAAAACAAAACAGGTTCCGCTTTCATCAGCTCATGACTAGCTTGAAGGTGAGTATAACTTAAATTATAGAGGCTGTTCCTGAAACATAGGAAGCCAGCCTCTCTTCCAGAGATATGAATGTGTGCAGCAGATAATACTGTAGAAATATCCAGGCTTGTTGGATGATCAGTGTGGTGAACTGCTTCAATGAATAACTTAGCCACTTAGGATAAGTAGAAAGCCAATGCAAAAAATAAAATTTGATTGAAAATATGAAAATGTCAACAATTTTAAAAAAAGGGTAAGTTTCCAGTGGCTCACACCTGCAATCCTACCTATTCAAGAAGCTGAGATCTGAGGATCAAAGTTCATGCCAGCCTGGGCAAGAAAGTCTGTCTTCAAATAACCAGTCAAAAAATGCTGAAACTGGAGTTGTGGCTCAAGTGGTAAAGTACTAACCTTGGGGAAAAAAAGCACAGGGACAGCAACTAGGCCATGTTCAAGCCCCAGGACTGGCACACACATGTGCCCGTGCGTGCATGCACACACACACACATACACACACACAAATTCCTACTAATAGCAGTAAATGCATATTTTTTTTTGGTCAGTTGTGGTTCTGAGTGATGTCCTTAAGCCTCTTTGTGCTCAAAGCTAGTGTTCTACCATTTGAGCCACAATACCACTTCTGGTTTTGGAGTGGTTAATTGGAGATAAGAGTCTCACAGGGACTTTTCTGCCCAGGCTGGCTTCGAACCACGATCCTCAGATCTCCGCCTCCTGAGTAGTTAGTATTACAGGTGTGAGCCACTGGGACCCAGCAAGTGCATCTTTTTTTTTTTTTCCTAGTATTCTGAGACTATTTTTTTTTCCTTTTGATGCTGGTCCTTGAGATTTATCTGCTCAAAGCTAGTGCTCTACCATTTGAGCCACAGCTCCACTTCTGGCGTTTGGAGTGGTTAAATGGAGATAAGAGTCTTACAGACTTTACTGCCCACAGTGGCTTTGAATCATGGTTCTCAGATCTCAGCCTGCTAAGTAGCTAGGATTACAGGCATGAATCACTGGTGCCTGGCCTGACCTGCTGTGCTTAGTATTGTGAAAATGTTCTGATCCCTATGAAATGATTTTTCTGGATGCAGGAAATAACTGTGCCTAATTTTGAATTTTTACCAATAGCTGAGAGAACAAAGAGTCATTGTCAGTTGTCACAGCCCAAAGTTAAACTGCATTTAAGAAGCGAGGCAAGTGGTTGGGAATATATCTCACTGGTAGATTGCTTGCCTAGCCATGCATGAGGCCCTGAGTTCAAGGATTTTGATAAGATACAACATTCATTCATGTTAAAAGCTCTGGAGAAAATAGGAATAGAAGGAACAGTCTTTAAAACAATAAAAGCATGCTGGGCGCCGGTGGCTCATGCCTGTAATCCTAGCTACTCAGGAGGCTGAGATCTGAGGATTGCGGTTCAAAGCCAGCTCAGGCAGGGAAGTCCGTG
>NW_012267224.1:24749841-24766932 GCF_000151885.1 Dipodomys ordii
AAAAAAAAAAAAAAAAGCCAATAAAAGCCATATACAACAGATGAGTAGCCAATAGTATATTTAGTGGGGAAAAACTACAACCAATTCTCCTAAAATCAGGAACAAGGCAAGAATTCTTACTCTCACCACTCCTCTTCAATACAGTTCTGGAATCCTTAGCCAGAGCAATAAGGCATGAAAAAGACATTAAAGGGATCTGCATAGGGAAGGAAGATGACATGATACTGTATCTCCATGATCCCCAAAACTCCATCCCTAAACTCTTAGAACTTATAAACCAAAGTAGCAGGACACAAAATTAACCCACAAAAATGAGTTGCCTTTCTGTACACCAAAAATGTACAAGCAGAAAGGGAAATCAAGGAAACAACCTCATTCATCATAACTTCAAAAAAAATAAAATATTTAGGAATTAACCTAACCAAAGAGGTAAAAGAACTATTTAATGAAAACTATAAAAACTTTAAAAAAGAAATTATTGAGGACACCAGGAAATAGAAAGACCTTCCATGTTCTTGGATAGGCAGACAATATAGTAAAAATGGCCATACTGCCAAAATTGGTATACACATTCAACACAATTCCTATTAAAATCCCAATGATGTTCACAGTCCAAAAATTCATGTGGAACAACAAAAGACCTAGAATAACCAAAACAATTCTGGGCAATAAAGACAACATGGGAGGGATCTCAATGCCAGACTTCGAACTCTACTATAGTGCCATCATAACAAAGACAACTTGGTACTGGCACAAAAACAGACCCAAAGATCAATGGAATAGAATAGAAGAACCAGAAATAAAACCACACGCCTACAGTCAGCTGATATTTGACAAAGGAGCCAAAGACGTATGTGGAAGAAGCACAGCCTCTTCTTCAACCACTGGTGCTGGGAAAACTGGGCGGCCACATGCAGAAGACTAAAAGTGGTCCCTAGCATCATAAATAAATGGAAAAAAAGAGAAGAATTGCTCTGTATTCAGATTTAAAGGAGTAGAACTTTATTGATTGGACAAAAACAATATATATAATATAAAAACCAAGTCAAATCAGTCCATTTCATACACTTAATGTTCACACATAAAAATGAATACTTCCATGTTTTTGATGCCTAAAATTTTTTACATTAAATTGTAACTTTTTTTTTTTCTGGTTCTGAGGCTTAACTTGGCCTGGGCGCTATCCCTGTGCTCCTTTTGTTCAAGGCTAGCTCAACCACTTGAGCCACAGTGCTACTTCTTGCTTTTTCTGTGATTAATTGGAGATAAGAATCTCACAGACTTTCCTGCCTGAGCTGGCTTCAAACCTTGATCCTCAGATCTCAGCCTCCTGAGTAGCTAGGATTGTAGGTATGACCTACCAGCACCCAGCTAAGTGGTAACTTCTAATGAAGTTCCTTCCCCACATATTTTTTTTAACTTCTATTATATAGGGCTTACGATGTAATAAAACACATCTATGTACATACATGTCCTATATATTAATGATGACATATCTAAAGCATTTCCTGAGGCAGTGTAAAGAGACAAGAGATGATTTTGTGTAGGGCTCAGCCAGATGGCCCAAATACAAAGAGTCTCCAGCAGAAGGATTTTTTTTCTCATGCAACACATCTGGCTAGAGAATAGGAGTCCATTGTGTTGGCTGCCTCTGGGCTCCATAAAGTTCTAAGCTTACCATTCTAACAATTGATTCCTCTAGAGATTCTTCCATTGTTCTCTAGGAGAAGGCCAATTTATGAAACTGTGTTTATACTTTTAGGTACAAGCTATCTATAAAAAGAACTCCATTACTGAGAGCTGATCATGGATGTAGAGCATGTATTTACTCAATAGCTAAGCAGATAACCCAAAGATAATGAGTGTTTTTATAATCTACCAAAGTGAGCTATGGCTGTGGCTCCAGTGGTAGAATGCTTGCCTAGCAAGTGCAAGATCCTGAGTTCAAACCCCATTACTGCTCATTAATGCTCATGCTAATCAGGAGGTTCAGATCTAAGGTTTGAAGCTAGCCTAGGCGAAAAAGTCTGTGAAACTCTCATCTATAATTAACCAGTAAAAAGTCAGAAGTGGAGCAGTAGATCAAGTGATAAGAGCATCAGCACTGATTAGGAAAAAAACCAAGCCAGAGTACAAGGCTCTCAGTTTAAGTTCCATGGCTGGCACATGCACAAACATCCCAAATCATAATGATTCATAAAGTCACCTCAATACTGCAACAATACATTTGATTCATATTGCAACCCATTCAAATGAAGCTTTTCATGAAAAGTATTGGCATCTACATTTTAGGAAGCATTTCTGATATAAGACACAATCTTTCTTGTCTTATATTTCTGTCTGTATATTACATGAAATTTTTTTGCATCATGACTTCTTATCTTTGTCTTCATTCATTCCTGTCCTCTCCCGGAGAAATTAAAACACTGGGGGGAAAAGCAGAGGAAAAAATGGAGAGCTAATTTATGTATCTGCAAGCAAGGCAGGGTTGCAACATCATTTCCTTTTTGATCTGTGAGGGTTCCCTGTATGTTTGATTTTTTTGTTTTTGTTTTTGCAAGTCCTGGAGCTTGAACTCAGGCCCTGGGCACTGTCCCTAAACTTCTTTTTTTGTTCAAGGCTAGCACTCTACCACTTGAGCCAGCACCACTTCCGGCCTTTTCTGTTTATGTGGTCCTGAGGAATCGAACCCAGGGCTTCATGCATGCTAGGCAAGTACTCTACCACAAAGACACATTCCCAGCCCCCCCCATATGTTTTTAAGGAGCAGAAAAATACATGATGTTCAATTCAAAGGAGAGCCTTCTACATAAAGCATTTCAAAAAGAGGGAGGATCACAAAGTTTCCATTCTACTAAGTTAAATGTATACAAATTCAGAGGCTTAAAAATCTTCAGATCCTGGGTTTAGGAAGCTGAAGGCTGGGAATCTCCTTTCTCGCTTAATACACGCCTTGTTTTGCATTTCTCACAGGTAAGCAGGCAGTGCCTAGAAGAGAAGGGAGAACAGGTGGTAAGCTGGACAATGGATCAGTGGATGCTCTAGCCAGTACTAGGGCTTGAACTCGGAGCTTGGGCACTGTCTCTGAGTGTCTAGCACTCTACCACTTGAACCATAGCATCATTTCCAGCTTTTTCTACTTATGTGGTACTGAGGAATCGAACACAGGGCATCATACATGCTAGGCAAGCGCTCTATCACTAAACCACATTCCCAGCCCCATACTCTAGTCATAACACACTATTATCTAGAGACATTTTGTAAAGTTCACTAGCCTGACTTTTTCAGGAATAATTCTGTCTCTCCCTCCCTCCCTCCTTCCTTTCTTTTCTTTCCCTCCTTCCCTCTCTCCCTCTCCTCTTTCTCTTTCCTTCTCTCCCTCCCCCTATTTTTATTTCCTTTCTTCCTTTTTTTCCTTCCTTCTTCCCTCTCTCTTTCTTTCTTTTCTTTCTTCATGTCAGTATTGAAGCTTTAATTTAGGGCTTAGGTGCTGTCTTTAAATCAGGAA
Source organism: Dipodomys ordii (assembly GCF_000151885.1). NCBI lineage: Eukaryota > Metazoa > Chordata > Mammalia > Rodentia > Heteromyidae > Dipodomys > Dipodomys ordii. The sequence goes on from NW_012267224.1 coordinate 24,753,350, forward strand.
CCATTACCTCCTCCAAGAAGTTTTCTGGTGTGCCACTTGCTTAACCATTTCTTCAAACTCAACTTAGGTGCTCAGTTCTTTCCCTTCACTAGAAAACCTGACTATTCTCTGAATGATTGTCTCTAAGATGAGCAGGTAATGGTCCTTTACACGAGGCTTACTCATTGGTCACCAGCTGCTAATGTGATCCCAGAGTGCAGTTCTTATGGCTTCAAGTATGTAGGCAAAATAGAGTCACAGAACACCAGGCTCTAAGGGACCCAGAAGACCATTCACCAGTGCCACCTCCTCCATGAAGTACAGAACAGTAGAGATTGTGCTGGGAAATGTAGATTCCAATCTAATGGTTCTGGAAGTCAAAGTGGGATAATAGCAAAAGAAACTCCAAGCCAGGCAGCTCACGCCTGTAATCCTAGCTACTCAGGAGACTGAGATCTGAGGACTACAGTTTGAAGTCAGCCAGGGCAGAAGAGTCCCTGTGAGATTCTGATTTCCAATTAACTAAAAAACAGGAAGTAGAGCTGTGGCTCAAAGTGAAAAAGCTCAGGGACAGCACCCAGGCCCTGAATTCAAGTCCTGAAAGAAAGAAAGAAGGAAGGAAGGAAGGAAGGAAGGAAGGAAGGAAGGAAGGGAAGAAAGGAACTCCTACAACTGAAGAAGAGGAAGAAGCAGTCAACAACATTTTCTCCTTTACTGGTATTGCCTTTTCCTACTTGCCCTACACATCCTGGCAGCTGGCAGTCACTTGCTTTCCAGGAAGTTGATCCTAAAACACAGCTGTGCAAGGACAGACTGAAACAAGTCTCTGGAAATATGGAGTGAATGCCTCTCTGGCAGTTTGCTGCTGTTATGGAAAAAGTTAAGGGTTTGCAAAAGAAATGCATTAGGTTAGAGTTCCCATCTGCCTGCGGCTAACAATGTCACCTCTGAAAATCTATGCCCCTCTCTGGGCCACACCTGGCTCATGAGGAAGAGACAATGTTTAGGGTTCTGTTCACCATTGCAAAACTATGGCTTTTCAAAGTCACAGAATTAGAAAGAGAACTTGGGCACCCTGACTTCAAGCCCAATGTTTCTTTCAAATAGAAGCCACTGTGGCAAAGGAGGGCTCTTTAGAGAAATGTATCCCTTAACACTGAGTGTCATGATTAACCATTTCTAGTCCTTACATTGTCTCATAGAAACCATGATTCAAGAAAACTGAAGATTAGAAGGCTTAAGAAGCTTGGCTCAGGTCACACAGCTTAATTGGCAGAAGTCATTTGCAACCCAATTACTCTAATAGCAGAGGCCACAATCCAACTGCTTACATCCCCAAGGGAGAATCAATGGCTCTGAGAAGCTTTGCAGTAAAGAAGACTTGAAGTCTATGTAACTCAGTGCTGACAGAAGCCATGTTTGCTTGCTCATTAAGGTAAGGTTCCCCCACCCACTCCATCCCCCAGGGTTTGAGTAACTGGGATTACAGGCATGAGCCACCTGTGACCAGCTCATTATATTTTTAAGAGACCTGAATGAGGCTTCGAATATTATCAGCATATATTACTCATTACATATTCACTGAGTAAATGAAATAGGTAACTAAGTTATATATTTATTATAAAGTTATTTAATCTCTTATAATGATCTTCATTACATATTACAAACCTGTTATGTTCTGGACCAAACCCAGCTCCACGCAGCTGATCTTCAAAGGAATGGAATTTTCTCTGGCATACTCCTATGTATGATGCCTTTCCCAGGCCAAATCCTATGAGACCAGCAACTATAAAAGCAGGTTAAGAAATAAGATTATTGAGAGGGTTGTAATCTTGTTCACTGATACTCTTTTAGAACTTATCAAAATTCGTTATTTTTATATTAAAAGGACCATAATCAACCAATAAACAAGCTCTGAGAATGAAACCCCTTTTTAAAAATAGAACTAGGGGTTGGGAATGTGGCTTAGTGGTACAGTGTTTGCCTAGCATGCATGAAGCCCTGGGTTCAATTCCTCAGTATCACATAAACAGAGAAAGCTGGAAGTGGCGCTATGGCTCAAGTGGTAGAGCACTAACCTTGAGCAAAAGCAGCTTAGGGACAGTGTCTAGGCCCTGAGTTCAGCCCCAGGACTGGCAAAAAAAAAAAAAAGGCAGGACTAGCTGGGCACCAGTGGCTTATGCCTATAATCCTAGGTAACTCAGAAGGCTGAGATCTGAGGATGGTAGTTCAAAGCCAGCCCAGTCAGGAATATCTATGAGACTCTCATCTCCAATTATCACCAAAAAGCTGGAAGTAGAACTGTGGCTTAAGTGATAGATCACTAGCTTTGAACACAAAAGCTCAGGGACAGTGCCCAGGCCCTAAATTCAAGCGTCAGGATGGACCAGCACACATACACATACACACATCACACACACACACACAATCACACACACACATCACACACACACATCTCACACACACACACACATCACACACACACACACACACATCACACACACACACACACACACACACACACACACACACACAGCAGGACTAGGAGCTGGATACTTCATATTCTGATTGCTGCTTTGAGGTGAGATTAGAAAGGCCAGGCTTGAGTAGGAGAAGGTGCTATGCCATAGATAGGCAGCTGGACCATGACCCAGCTGCAAAACAAATGGGGGGAGGCTGCTGGAGGAGGGAAAGTGGAATTTGAGTGTGGCTCTATGGAGCTTCTAAGTCACAGGTTATGGGTATGGAGTAATGGGGAGCTTCCAGCCATCTTGTCTCTAGAAGAGATGTCCGGTTGAGAGGAATTTTGAATCTCTTCCTCTGGATGGGAATGAGATTTTAGACTATATTATGATTACATTCTCCTGGCACATAAAAAGCCCAAGCAGAATGAGATGAAACCCCACGTCTGTTGGAAATTAGAATGCTCTTGGCTAGGCACTGGCAGCTGATGCTTGTCAACCTAGCTATTGTGGAGGCTGAAGTTGAGAGGAATGTAGTTCCAGCCCAGCCCTGGAAGAAAAAAATGCATGATTTTCTGCCTTAATGAAAGAAACTAGGCATGGTAATAAACACCTAGTATCCTAACTATCCTGGGAAGCAAAACATAGGAGGATTGCTGTTCAAGCACACACCTGGGCAAGAAGTAAGATCCTGTCTCAAAAATAACCAGTTTAAAACATAAGTTTAGCAGTACTGCTAAAACAAACAAAAAAAAAACAGTTCCTGATTTAAAAAGTGGCTATTCTATTTACTTATTTATTTATTTAGTTGGTTGTAGGGCCTAAATTTGGGCCTGGGCTCTGTTCAGGCTCAAGGCTAGCACTTGAACCACAATGCCACTTCTGGCTTTTTCTGCGTATGTGGTGCTGAGGAATCAAACCTAGGACCTCATGAATGCAAGGCAAGCATTCTACCACTGAGCCACCTTTCCAGCCTTTTTTAATTTTTTTATTGTAAAGATACTGTACAGAGGGCTGATAGTAACATGAGTAAGGTAATCAGTACATCTCCTATCAAGCATTGTTACCCCTACTACCCATTCCCTCCACACCTCCAAAAATGGTTATTCTTAATTAATTTTAGATAGTAAACTGAAAAGATTTGCCAAGCTAAAATAAATGAATAAATAAATGGCTCTGCTGCTGGTAATTTTGTACAGATAGCTTTCCACATCTGTGGATTCTACATCTGCAGATTTTCAATGATGGATTGACAATACCTGGGGAAAAATTTCAATCTGTATGGATTTTGTTTTCAATATTCCCTTAGTAATGCCAAATAACAATCAGTTACAAGCATTATAAATAACCTCAAGATAATCTAAGGCATACAGAAGGATGTGTATAGGTTATATGAAAATAGATTTTTAGCATCTTCCATCGTCCTGGAACCAATTTTCCCATAAATACTGAGGGGCATCTATGTACATCTTGCCAGTCTCTGTTAGATCATGCTTTAAAGAGAAATCTACTGTTAAGTTGCTACTCAGAAAGAACTGAATGAACTCAATACAATGTGGTAAGAAACGGTGACTGATTTTCAGTCAACATAGGCAATTCCCTTAGGCTGGATGTTCATATCTCCAGTTCTTATAGACATCTCCTATTTCGAAGCATATCTATTTTTTCTTTTTACTTCTATAACTTACGTGCAACTTTAGGCAATGATCCGAATCTTGGATTAGCTGACAAGTAACCTAGAAGTAATATGTATACATAATTATTTCATTCCATCATATATTTAAATTTATAAAGAAAACTTCAAAACTTAAGACATAACATACATTAAACGTACATATATTTTAGAAGAATTATGATTCTGTTGTGCTGAATTTATACCTCTAATGGCAATTTTAGATGGGTACTAGCTTTAAAGTTAGAAAAGAATGGGAAACCCATAATTCAAGATGGATTTAAACTGAGTTCAAAGAAGCTAGTCAGTGCTCTCTTCTCTTTTTAAAAAATATTTTTATTGCGATTAAATGATTGCATAAATGTCACAGTATTGTGAGATAGTGATACTTAAAGTCACAAACACATTTTAACCTTCACGAGGCAAGTTGTCATTATCATGGTCTATAAAGTTTGTGAATTCTATGAGTTTTGACAATACAACTATTTCTTCCATATCAGGTAATATATACATTTCTTTCCTTTTGCTTAGTGTAAGATGTTCCCTCTTCCCCACGAATTCCCTCCCTTCCATTGCTGCCCTTTAGTTACTTAGTTCATTTTCATCAATGTCCAGTACAGCTGATGGGCCCCTCTGTTGTATGTTTTCCCATTTCCCTCTGATTCTGTGTCCTCCTCCATCTCCCCTCAGATGTGCACATATATATATATATACCATATATGTGGTCAAGAACATGGAGTCATTTAGTAATGATATGACAAAATGAATGGAGGTCCCTTGTCTCTCGAGTCTTTTACTTTGACATATCTCCTTGCATGTTGGATTTAACATCCACATATCCGGGAGACCATGTGCCCTTTCTCTTTTTGCTCTTGGCTTACCTCGCTCAAAATGATTTTTTCTAGTTCCATCCATTTCCCTGCGAATGCCATTATTTTGTCCTTTCTGATAGCTGCATGATATTCCATTGTATGTAGGTACCACAATTTTTGTATCCATTCATCAGTAGTGGGGCATCTGGGTTGTTTCCATATCTTAGCTATTGTGAACAGTGCTGCAATGAACATGGAGGTGCACGTGTCCTTGTATCCTGGTTCCTGTTGCTCAGGGTAGAGGCCTGGGTGTGGTATGACTGGGTCACAGGAGAGGTCTATATTTAGCTATAATATCATGTCATCTGCAAAAAGGGATAGTTTAACTTCTTCCTTCCCTATGCAGATCTCTTGAATGTCTTTTCTGTTTTGTTTTGTTTTTGAAGCATGTGGGTATTAAACTCATGGCCTCATGTTTTCTAGGCTGAATCAGTGTTGTTTTAAGACATTGTGGTTGTGGAAATTTATTATAGCAGCTGTAGAGAACTAATACATAATCCTGAAAAAATATACTTTTACAGATGTAAGCAATGATAGATTTTGGGTAGTTTAATATTTATAAAACACCATATAGGCCATTTTTTTCTGTGTAAAAAATGGTCTGACAAAGGCTTGCTAATGATTAATGAATATATTTCTTTAAAAATTCCATCTTCAGGGGCTGGGAAGGTGGCTCAGTGGTAGAGCGCTTGCCTTGCAATGCATGAGGCCCTGGGTTCGATTCCTCAGCACCACAAAAGCAAAAAAAAAAAAAAAATTCCATCTTCATACAATGCTCAATAGGAAATGTGCTCATGTAACTGTAACCCCTCTGTACAGCATTCTTACAATAAAAAAATGTACAAAAAATTCTATCTTCAGCTGGGCACTCATAGTCTAACAGGTGTAATTCTAGCTATTTAGTAGGCTGAGATCTAAGGATGAAGGTTCGAAGCCAGCTGGGGCAGGAAAGTCTGTGAGACTTTCTATCTCTAATTAATCACCAAAAGAACCCCAGAAGAAGAGCTGTGGCTCAAGTAGTAAAGGACCATCATTGAGTGAACAAGCTAAGGGTCAGTGCCTAGCCTGTGAATTCAAGGCCCAGGATTCTCCTATCCCAGTGCTATCTTCAAGTTATAAACATAATACCATATATCATGCATAATACTAAAGTAGATTGTTCTACACAGATGGCTTCTATGGTCTTTGAGATCATACACACACACACACACACACACACACACACACACACACAGAACCAGGATATTTTCCTTATTCCTTTAAAAATTGTGGTAATTAGCAGCACTCAATAAAATGGGCTTAAACAGAGTGAGGTACTTCATTGTGTGGGTACTTTATTATGTGTGTTCTCCGGCAGGAGAAGACAAAGAGAAAGGTGGGAATGGTAGGAAAACCTAGAGGCAAGCTGAGGTCTTGTGGGAGATGCAGGGTAGGGCCAGAACATATGGTCTTAAGTGCAAATCAGACAAGGTGCTAGTCCTCAAGGATTGCAGCCTGTTCAGGACAAATGGCTTGGTGGCTTGGGCTGGGTTTTAGGCCCACTCACCTCTCTGCATGGAGCACTTTTGTACAGTGAAGGATCTATCAAGCCAAAAACAGAGACCCTGGGAGACACAGTGACGTAATACAGACGAAGAAGTTTCCTGTGGCTATTGTAACAAATTATTACAAACTCAGTGGCTTAAAACAGCATGAACTTATTGCCTAGAGTTCTTGAGTTAGAAGTCCAAAATCATATTCATTGAATTAAAGCAAGGTAGTAACTAACCATATTCTTTGAATGAGCTGTTTTCCTTTCGGAGACTCCAGAGTTGCTATTTTTTTTCCCCCGGATCCTAGAGAACCCCCATATTCCTCAGCTTTTATCCTCATTCTGTTTTCTTCAAAGCCAGTTGATTCCTCATGGTGCCATCCTGCTGGTTCTTCCTTCTGAGCCCCTTTGTTATTTTTAAAGGTCCTTTCCTTGATTATATTACCCCCTCCAGGATAATCTCCCTATTTTAAGATTAATTGATAATTCCATCTGCAACTTTAACTTGCCTTTGCCAGGCAATCTTATATATTCACTCATTCTGGGTTAAGACTTCTTCTTGGGGTGTGTGGGGGATGATGACTTAGGCTAAAAATTGGCAAATGCTTACATGAAAAAAGAAATCCTTTACCAAACCAAAACCCAAAAGTGTTTAATAGCCAAAAAGCTGCTAGGAGGATCACAGAAAGCTGAGCTCTTGGAAGTTTACCTATTGAAAAACATTGACTCTTACCTTGGTGGACAAGTCCCTGGGTGACAAGCATGCTTATAAGAGAAAAAGGCAGAGCTGTAAAAGAAAAACACCCTTCAGTACTGGTATCTTAAAAGATGGCCCTTCACCTAGAAGTCAGAGACAGGAACTCCCAGCTTTTCCTCTTGCCTTACTTGGCAGTGAATTTTAATCATTTGCTATTTTACTCATTCAACAAATATTTATTTTTGGTCTGGGCCTGGGCGCTGTCAGTGAGCTCTTCAGCTCAAGGCTAGTGCTCTATCACTTGAGCCACAGCACCACTTCTGGGTTTCTGATGATTAATTGGAGATAAGAGTCTCATGGACTTTCGTGCTCAGAGTGGCTTTTAACCACGACCCTCAGATCTCAGCCTCCTGAGTAGCTAGGATTACAGGCATGAGCCACCGGAGCCGGTAAATATTTTTGTATGGTGTAACCCAGTCACTCAGCCGAATGCACTGCACTATTTGACCGAATCTAAAATCCTTTTCTGTTCCATTTCTGGTATTCATGTTGACTGAGTGCTGTAGGCATCTTAGGGCATATATTGTGCACTTAACTTGCATTTGGGAGTTATGCTTTTTTCTTTCCTCCTTCCTTGCTTCCTACCCTCCTTTCTTCTCTGCCTGCCTGCTTTCCTTCCTTCCTTCCTTCTTTCTGTGCTGCTCCTCAGACCTGAATGCAGGACCTTGTGCTCTTACAAGGCTGGCATTCTACCATTTGACCCACACCTCTAGTTCCTTTTTGTTTTTGGTGTGATACTAGAGATTGAACCCAGAGTCTTGTGCTTGCAACTAAGCAAGTGCTCTACCTCTTAAGCCATACCTCTAGCCTAAGAGCTGCCTTTACAAACATAGTTTGATATTTACTTTTTATTCTCTTTTCCTTTCTTCTTTTCTGCTTTCATGTCTTCTTTTTTTCTTTTTAACCTTCCTTTCCTCCTCCCTTCCTTTCTTCCTGCCCTCCTTCCCTTTCTCTATCCCTTACTTCCTCTTTGCCTCCGACCCTATCTTCTTTTATTTTTGACAGGGAATGTTACATAGCCCAGCAAGCTTTGAATTTGGGATCCTCTGGCTTCAGCTTTCCACATGTTGGGATTATTACTGGGTATCTCCAAGCCTGGATGGTTTTGCATTTTCAACCCTACAAAATTCTGTAAGATTGTTAAGAAGTTAGCCAGTAAACTCCCGAAGAGCCTTATCTAAATTCATTAATTCTGAAAAATTATCTTTCTATATCATCTCTTTACACATTAATTTCTTTATCCATTTCCCTTTTTATCTCCTAGTCACTTAAATTTTATAAACATCATAGATTTTCATCATTGACTATTTCAGCAGTAATTTCTAAGAACGAGATCATTCCCTTGCATAATCACAAACCATTAGCATCCAAGAAATTTACATTCCTTCAACAGCCATACTCATGAAAAAATGATAATGATTGATATAAAATGATTGATATAAAATGATTGATATAAAATCTGCGCTTAAATTTGTCCAACTGGCCCAGCAATGTCTTTAATGTTTTTCTAAGGCAAAAAAAAATCAAGGATCATACATTATATTTGCTACCTAATCTACTTTCATTTAAGACTGCTCCCTGTTTGTTTTGATTTTTGTCTTTCATGACATCTCTCCCCTTACCCAATTTGGATTTTTGCCTGGAGATTACAAGAAGACTATGTTCATGTCAAACATATGCAGTGTTTAGCTATGGTTTGTTATCATAGGTAATGTAGTTTGTAAAAAGCAATTTCTAGTTCTGATAAGAGATGTTGAAGGATTTCTTCCAAAAGCAAAGAGAAGTGATAAACATCTATCTGTTCCTAGCAACCAAGACAAGTCACATAGAAACTCATTTTTTCCACTCATAGATAGTGAGCAGGTAGCAGGCAAATGGGTCATACTGGTGGGAAAATTGTTTATCTAGGGCTCAATTAAAGTATTTGCTCATAGGCTGTCAGAAAAGATTAATTTCTAGAAACACAATCAGTAATCATGGTAAGGCTAAAGAATATCAACTTCTAGAGAAGGTTACTCCTCAAACTGTTGATAATGAATTTGAGTGACTTATGAAATCAGCAATGTTATACAATATTAAGGCTGAGTTTATAGATTTTACTGTACAATTTTCAAATAATGAATCATTAATGTTTTAATTGAAGAAATCTGAAAGCATAGCTTGCATTCATGCTTTTGTCTAATAGCAGGCCAGCCCAGAACAAGGAAACAACTCAGCAGAAAAGGAGATTCAGAGACAACATAAGATAAATGTTAACAAAACTCTGCCACTTTCCATTTGGTCAGTAAATATTTATGAGGCATTTTCTATGTGTAAGACACTGTCCAAAATGCTTGTATAAAGTTCCAGATGAACTTGACATTATTTTTGAGCTGGTAGAATCACAACTCTTCGATAGTTAAGTTCTATATAATATTCTTGGTACATGTTCCTTTTCACATGAGGGAAAGTTATATGTGCATCATTTTTTGCTAAGTGAGGTTAACTGCTCACTAATCAGATATTATCTCTGTCCCCAAAAGAATCTCAACATGGATTTAATATTCTAAACATCTCTAAGTATGTAAGTACTTTAAAGACTTATACAAAACCCTGCTCAAAAACAAATCTTCAGGGGGCTGAGAAGGTGGCTCAATGGTAGAGCGCTTACCTTGCAAGCCTGAGGCCCTGGGTTCGATTCCTCAGCACCACATAAGCAAAAGAAAAAAAAAGCCGGAAGTGGAGCTGTGGCTCAAGTGGTAGAGCGCTAGCCTTGAGCTGAAGAGCTGAGGGACAGCGCCCAGGCCCAGAGTTCAAGCCCCACGACCGGACCCAAAAAAAAAAACAACAACAAATCCTCGTTACATCCTAACAACATACAGTTAGAGCAGTTTATTGTAGTGTATACAGTGTTAATTAAGATGCAGAAGAACAATTACCTCTTTTCCAGAAACTTTCTTCCTGACATTCTCGGATAATCTTGGCAATCTCTCCTTTATGGATGTGCATTTTTGATTTTGGACAAAACAACAGGCTCTACAGGGAAAGATGTGGTGAGTTAATGGTGATCAAGATGGGTGTGTGGCACACTCTGATAATTACCACACTTGGGAGGCTGAGACGGAAAAATCCCAAGTTCAAGTTCAGTGCGACTCTATCTCAAAACAAAAACTAACAACAACAAAAAGAAGGAATCACCACCAACAAAAACTGAGATCATCAGAAAAGTTTTGTTTTCTCTGGAACCACTGGCTCCTGCCCAGCTTAAGTGCATTTTTGAATAGTGAAAATTTCACCTTATGATGGGTTTATGGGGATATAACCCCATTGTAAGTGAAGGAGTCGTGACATATTTGTTCTTGCCCAGGTTGTAGCTACAGCTGAAATATGTCTTCTACACACACACACACACACACACACACACTCAACTACCACAATCCCTATCAGTCCTGAAGGCAGGATAAGAGTTTTTGCAGAGTCTATTTTAAGGAGCTCTGGTGACTGTTTTCTGTAGAGCCATACATGTTTCATGGTCCTCCATTTCAGAGGCAGCTCAGGTGTTCAAATTCTTTTCCTTGTTACCTGTTATCATTTGTTTATTTGCTCCTCCTATATATTGCTCCTTAAGCATTATCTTCTCCATAACACAATAAGAAAGGTAACTCCAGAGAAACCACAAATTCCATTTACCTATGAACTACTTGTGTATTTTTCACTTATATGCTCCTGATAACACATTATAGCCATCCCTACCAAGTTGGAAAAATGTGCTCATGTTAATATTTGGTTCTCCATCTGATGGCTAATTAGTAATTAAGGATTCTGCTTCACTAACAGCAACATCTGTCACCGGCGTATGCTCAGTATGACTACGCTCAGTAACCAACACAGTGTATCCTTCTATTAGAGACAAACAAAGGTGTGGACCCGCCACAGAAATTTTTTTTCCATCCTCAACAGCCTCCATGAGTTCCTGGACTCTGAACAGCAAAGAGCTGGTAAATAAGAAAGTAATTTTGTAAATGAAATTGAAAAGCTTTCTTAGCAAGATAGCCCCAAATTACCTTTTAATTGTTCATCCATTTTACCTGCCCCAACCTAACTCAGGTTGATAAAAAAAAAACAGTAAGGTGACCAAGTGAAACTTCCATAAGTTGGCAGACCTTCAAGTAAAAATATACCTTCTTGCCCAGTGATGGCAAGTGGTGATCTTTCTCTTGGTTTCCATGGGTAGACACTGAAGCCATGATGAGTCTGTCCTCACTTCTTTCTTGTTCAGTCCTCTGGTTAGAGTCTAAGGAAAGAGAAACACTGTGTTATGGCTGAATGTCTGCATATCAGTGGCTTATATATCTATGTCTGGGCATCAACGATACTTATTTGGAACTTATTTGCATTTCTGCATTAGCTTTAATCTGTCACTATCTACAAACTTGATTTCCAAAATTCACTTTTTGTCAGTTGTGGGGCTTGAACTCTGGGCCTGGGTGCTGTCCCTCAGCTCTTCAGCTCAAGGCTAGCACTCCACCACTTGAGCCACAGTGCCACTTCCAGTTTTCTGGAGATAAGAGTCTCACGGTCTTTCCTGTGCAGGCTGGCTTTGAACAATGATCCTCAGGTTTCAGCCTCCTGTGGCTAGGATTACAGGCGTGAGCCACCAGTGCCCGGCTAAAACTCACTTTTGTACTATCTTTCTCTCTCTCATGATGACTGATCAGATCTCTAGTAGGATGAAATGTCACTCTGTACATGTGCTTTACTGTCTATAAATTATGTCCTAAAAGGTATTTTTATTTTATTACAAGCTCCTTAACTGTACAATATTTAACAGGATCTATTATGTGCCCAGCCTTAGGATACAAAGGCAATTAAGATAAAGCCACTGCTGAAGGAGCTCATAGTGGAAAGGGGAAGAGAGTAAAGTCAACAGTTGTTCAGGTAGAGAAGGGCCGCCTCCCCTGAGGGCCACTACAGGCCTTTAGGAAAGAGAGAAAGCTCTATTCTGTTAGGCTTAAAGATTCCACAGAGACTAGGACTCCTGAGAGTTCCCAAGTATACAGGGGCGTGGGCTCCTGGGGCAGGAGGACTGATTTGGAAGGTAGAAGACTAAGCAAGTTGCTGCAGACACCTGAGCAATTCCTTTGGGTTTGGAAATGTGATTTGAGTATCAGTGGGAGCAAATCCTGGAATTAGCCAGCCAAGATTAGAACACAGGAGGATTTGGATCACAAGTAGCCATATAGGGATGAACAGCAGAGATGAATTTGGGAAATGCCCACACAGGGAGGAGAGACAAAACAAAGAACTTGAATAAACTTGCCTCCAAAGATGACTGGATGTGAACATTGAGCCCAGGAGAAGAAAAGCACCTAAGCCAAAGAAATGACTGGAGAGGAAGAGCTGCTGCAGAGGGTAGGGAGGTGCAGGAGGAGGGGGATGAATCATCCACAGAAATCACATGGCTCAGGGAAGCAGATCCCGGGGTGGGCACAGATGGACACACTGTAGGTGGACTGTGACTCTCCTCCCCATCTCCTCTGTGATCTCTGCGTCCTGTAGCCCTGGGCTATCATGACCCTCTGCAAAACGACCACGAAGACACAGTTCTGTTTCCTACATTCATTATTCAGCTGCGAGGCAGATGAGCCCAGGGTGGCTACTTGCACCAAATTCCATCTTTCATGGTGCAGTGCCCATGGACCCCGGCTTCCCATTCTGACTCGCCTCCTTGTCTCCCAGCCAGCAACAGAATGTGTCTCCGCCTCAGCTTTCCCACTCCTGTTCAGGGGGCATAACTGGGAACAGGCGAGGGTGCAGGGTGAGCGCTCAGGACCAGCCCCGCGCGCGCGCACAGGGGCGGTTAAAGGGGGAGCTGTCAGATTTCCCCGTGGCCACCATCTCATTGCCTGCGGATCCCAGGCCGTCTTTGCTGACTTCCAGCCCAATGAGACTTGTTTTTTGCTCAGCCGGCCCTGGGGCCTTTGCAAAAATCAAAAAGCTAGGTCCCCGTGACCCGTGACCCCGGTTACTCCCCTTCCCCCTAACCTCCATCCCCGTCCCCATCCAAGTCCTCTGAGGGCCTCGCCGTCCAGGCCCATGCGCAGGTCGGTCCTTCGGCCCTGGAAGTGGGGGCTGGGGGGGGCTGGATGACCGGGGACCACGCTGGCAGGTGGGCAGGGGCGAGCAGGATGGGGGACAGGCGACAGGAAGGACGGGCGACAGGATTGAGGTCACCGCGCTTTCGGATGGGGGCGGAATGGCCGCCAGCCCCCAGCTCCCTGCTCCCCGGACCCCGGCCGGCCCAAAGGGGGCCGGGGGTGCCGCGGGATCG
>NW_012267224.1:24767132-24777581 GCF_000151885.1 Dipodomys ordii
AAGCCCGCCCAGGAGGCCGCCCGCCCAGCCTGCCTCCGCCGCTGGCCCCGGCCGTCCCCCGGCCTCCCAGGGTCCCCCCTCGGCCCTCACCTCTCTCCGCAGGCGCTGCCGGCTCCACTGGCCCGAGTCCGTCCCGGTCCTTCCCCTCTTCCTCCGGCTCCGCCTCCGCCTCGCGCACCCGGCCCGCACCTGCCGGCCCTGCCCTGTGCGTGACTGCAAAGAAAGGCTGAAACCCGCTCTTTCCAGATCCGCCCCACGCTCCTCCCCCAGACTTGTCCCGGCACCTGGGAGATCCTAACTTCTTTCTTCTTCCACCCCCCTCCCCCTTCCCTCTCCTTCCCCTTCCCCCCTCCCTCCTCCCTCCTCCCTCCTCCTCCACCCTCTCCTCGCCGGTCCTGGGGCTTGAACTCTGGGCCTGGGCACTGTCCCTCAGCTCTTCAGCTCAAGGCTAGCGCTCTACCACCACTTCTGGCTTTTTCTGCTTATGTGTGCTGAGGAATCGAACCCAGGGCCCCATGCATGCAAGGCAAGCGCTCTACCACTGAGCCACCTTCCCAGCCTCCCCCCCCCCCCCGTCCCCCCCCCCCCGGCTTTTTTAAACTCAAGGTCAGTACTTGAGCCACAGCTCCACTTCTGACTTTTTGGTCATTAACTGGAGATAAGAGTCTCAAAGACTTTTCTGCCCAGGCTTGGCTTCAAACCAAGATCCTCAGCTCTCAGCCTCCTGAGTAGCTGGTATTCCTAACTAGTAGCTAGACAGTAAGCATTTTCCCATGAACCTTTCTTTCCTTCCAAAGCAGTAACAATTTTTCCCCCATTTACAGCCACCTCTCTGAGGTCCTGTTCATAGGCCCCAAAGAGTGAGCACCATTATTTTAAGACCTATTCCTAGGGACCAGTTTCCAGGCTGTGCAAAACGACACAGAAGTCAAACTCAGGCGGGGTGGCTCCCTAGCTTTCCTTTGCATGGCTGATGCTATTCTTAGCCTTTGACCTGTGAGGGGTTGGAGACCAGATCAGGGAGTTCTCCTGCCTCTATCATCTTCCCAGCCTCACCTAGGACCTCTTTCTGGGCTGAGCTGTTGCATCACCTTACCTTTCCTCTTGTCCTAACTGGCCCCCATGCCTCTGCCTCAGCCCTAACCCAAGCTCATCCCTCAACTGTGCCTCTCCCCTGGGTGGGGTGATGCAGTGAGACCACTCAGTCTGCAGTGAAAATGTAAAAGATTTCATTGAGCGAAAAGTGCTGACGAGCCAGGACCGCACCTGGAGTGGGGATCCCAGGACACAGCCCCCAAGTGGCAGCCCACATCCACTTTTAAGCATTTTGGGCTAGGGTGGGGAAAGGGGGAGGCTAGGTGTTGGTTTTAGCCAATGATTGTTACAAGAAATGCCCACATAAGTTTAAATTTCCCGCCAAGGTTTTGCTGGTGGGAAGCAGGGGAATAGAACAAAGGGTGGTGAAGATTAGGTTGGGTTAGGGCTAGCCTTGCTCAGAAAACAGCAGAAGCAGAGTTACAGAATTACAGGTTACCAAGTTACAGAGTTACAGTTAGAGTTACTAGCTAAAGTAACAAGTTACCAGGGAAGTCTTATCCACAGCACACTTACATTTATATCTTAAAACCATTCATTATCTATTTTACACAATCCAAGTCAAATATCATATTCCATCTTTACTTCTTCTGCCATATCACCCCTGCCTCCCCCACCCCACTCTGGGCTCTTTTCTTTTCCTCATGTTCAGTTAGCTTTTCTTTTTTGGTGCCAGTACTGGGTCTTGAACTCAAGATCTCCTACTCTTGCTTAGGTTTTTCACTCAAGATAGGCTTTGAGCCACTTGAGCCATGCCTTTGCTTTTGGCTTTTTTGATGTTTGACTGCCTTCAGTGATCCTCAGATCTCAGCCTCCTGAGTAGCTAGGATTACAGGTGTGAGCCTCTGGTAACCAGCCCACTGGGCTCTTTTCCACCTGAGGCCTGGCATGGAGCCCTCCCACTACCTGGATCCTTTCTTGTACAGCCTGTTCAGCTCTACTCGTGCTTTCCAATTTTTCCCCAGGATGACCCCCCTGGCCCACCAGCCTGGCTTAAAGCAGGCTGGCTTTCTTCTTTCCACTTCTCTCATAGCACTTGTCACATATAGTTCTTGTATATTTATTCATGTGTATGTCTAACAAGGAAAAATCTAAATAAACTCTCTTAACTTCCCTGGCTTTTAGTGAACTTCAAAAGAAGGTCACTATTTCAAAGTCACACAAATGAGCTTCTGTACCTTAACCTTTGGGTCAGATTTCTGCTCACTTCCACATGTGGACATGTTAATCATTTAATGAATGTTAGGAATTGGTCATACAACTGATTTCCCCTTGATAGAAAATGATTTAAACTACAAACAGGCACCTTTCCCTCACAGCCATAAAACTGCCCTTGCTACAAACTTGCTGAATCTGCATCCTCTCCTACCCCTTTCCCTCTCCCCAAACATAACTAGTGGTTGTAAAAGACATAACCTGTGAACTGAACGCCCTATAGTTTGTGCACACGTCTGCTATAAGCAGATGCTTCCCTGTAACTCAAGGAAAGATTCAATCTCAGCACAACAGCCCCTTCCCCTGTTCTCATCCTGCCCCCTTCCTGTGACAAACTATCCTAGACTCCTGCCCTGCCTGACTTCACTCTGTCTGCCTAATCAAAGGAGACCTCAGTTGTAAGAGAGCAGAACATCATTGTCTCTGCTGGAGGTCTCTAGTGTCCCTCTTAGGTTTTTACCCAAAATAAAAGTCAATCAGTCTGTCAAGTTCGCTTTCTGCCCTTTCTTTATTCTAATATCCTTATGATTCAGATTCCCCTAACTTTACCTAACACAATAGTCTGCATTGTTTACCACTGTGTTCTTAGCATCTCAGATAAAGAAAGGTATTTGTAGAATGAACAAAGTAATAAATGAGCCTAGGTTAAGAAATACTCTTGTTTTGTTGGACTTGTGTATTGTTAAGTTCTGGCTTATTTTCCTTTACCCCTTTTAATTATGAAACTAGAGGGGATAGAGTTCTGTTAATTTTATATTGGGTTACCAGTAGTCAGAAATGAATAAGCCTTTGCTATTTTGTTGTCTGAAAGGATCAGCTTTCTAATTAGTTTTGTGTCTTAAATAAGCAATCCTCCATTACATAAAAATCTAACTTCTAGCAAATACCCTAAGTTGCATTTGTCCTATAGCATTTTGCAGTACAGTACATGCTCGACTTCCATCTCTGTTTCTCTCAGAATGTTCCAGAAAATTACCTTAAATAGTGAGAAGTACCCCAGACAATGTGTAAGGATTGAATCTCTCAGTTGGTATTTGTTGGGAATATCTGGCCTGTTTAAGCATGGTTGGCAATATGAGCAAAGGCATATGGGCAAGAGAAGGCCTGGGCCCTTGTCAGAAAGGATGCCTTGCTTCCTGAGGGCCTAGGCTTGCCCTATGCTGGAATGCTGTGTGGAACGGAATCTGGCAGACTCCAGCTTCAACTCTTGCTGTATTTTTACATCATCCTCAGGAAGCATTCAAATTCATTAGTGGAGACAGCCAAGTCAAAACCTAGGACTGCCGGGGGGGGGGGGGCTGTGGAAAGTTCTCTTCTCTCATGCTTTTGCATGAACTGTAGCTAAGCCTGAATCAATCTTTCTCTGCTTTTCTACAATTTCTAGTACTTAAAACAATAACAACAACAACAAACCCCTCAGCCCTAGGGTTACCTCCTATTGGAAGTCTTGCCTGGACTCAAGGTTAATTTTTCATCTTCTGTGCTGCCCTGGCATTCTGCAACGGATGTCTACTATGCTGCTCCTATGCATATATGTGTAGCTACTAAATGTGACATCCATAACATATAGTAAGCACTCTCCTTCCTTCCTCCCTCCTCTCTCACTTTTATTATTCTGCTTCTGTTGCTATACTAAAACATTGAAGGATGGGTGTCAATAGCTCACGCCTGTAATCAGAGCTACTCAGGAGACTGAGATCTGAGGACCATAAATTGAAACCAGCCCAGGCAGGAAAGTCCATGAGACTCTTATCTCCATTTAGCCACCCAAAAAAAAAAAAAAGCCAGAAATGGCTCAAGTGATAGAGTCCTAGTCTTGAGCAGAAAAAAAGAGTTCAGGGACAGTGCCTGTGCCCTGAGTTCAAGTCCCAGTACCAGCACCAAAAGCAAACACACACAAAAAATAGAAGAAACAGCACTGGGAAGGTGGCTCAGTGGTAGAGTGCTTGCCTCGCATGCATGAGGCCCTGGGTTCGATTCCTCAGCACCACATAAGCAAAAAGAAAAAAGCCAAAGTGGCACTGTGGCTCAAGTGGTAGAGTGTTAAGTCTTGAGCAGAAGAAGAAGAAGAAGAAGAAGAAGAAGAAGCAGCATGGAAGGCTGGGTACTTTATGAAGACAGGAAGTTTACTTAGCTTGCAATATTTTGGAGACAGAAAGTCTAAGATTAGGCAGCACAATTGGTACAGCCTCTGGTAAGTGCTTAATGGTGGATGATTCCATTATGATGAGACTGGAAGCTGAAGAAGAATTCAGGAGCCAGGTCTGCAATTTCGTGTACTGTTGTGGGATTAACTGGGCTCTCAAAAGGACTACCTTAATCTCTTCCAAAAATGGCACCCCCTCCCAACAGGCCACGTTGAGGACCACGCTTCATACACACCCATCCTGGGGTGGGGAGGGGGCACTTAAAATCATTTCAAATCATAGCATCACTCTTCTGAGTGAGCTTGGCATCTTTGAACTGCAGCCCCAGAGTTCTATGTGGGGCAGAAGGAAGGCAGCCAGTCACATGAACAGTGTCCAGTATGGGAATGGGGCCCCCAGCCCGAGCTGCATAGCAATGGCACCCTGCTGTCACTCAGCAGCCTTGGCATCTCACAAGGACCCAAGGGGCCCCTTGTCACACCTTCTTAATGCTGGCTCCTGGATGGCAGCTGTTTCAGTAACTGGTACACTGTATGAGTGCATGAAGAATGATGAGGAGTGGATTTAATGAGGTGCAGAATAAAAATGAATAATGCATGCCTTTTGTTGGAAGAGACTCTTCTTCCTTCCTTTCTTCCTTCCTTCCTCCCTCCCTCCTTCTCTCTCTCCCTCCATTCCTTTCTTCTTTTCTTCATTTCTTCCCTCCCTCTCTCTCTTTCTTTCCTTCCTTCCTTACTCCCTGCCTCTCTTTCTCCCTATCTTTCTCTTTCTCCTTCCCTCTCTTTTTGTCTCTCCTTCCTCCCTCCCTCCTCTCTCACTTTCTTTCTCTCTTCTTCCCTCCCTCTCTCCTTTTCCTTCCTTCTTTCTTTCATTCTTTCTTTCTTTCTCTTTCTTTCCTTCCTTCCATTCTTCCTCCCTCCCTCCCCTTCACTCTCGCTTTCTTTCTTTCTCTCCCTCCCTCCCTCCCTCCCTCCCTTCCTTCCTTCCTTCCTTCCTTCCTTCCTTTCCTTGATGTTTTTAAATAGGTCTGTTTATGTAGCTCAAGCTGGCCTGAAACTTCCAATCCTCTTGTCTTAGACTGCTGAGTGTTAGGATTACACGTATATACCACCACACCAGGCCCTTCTTCCCCTCCCTCCTTCCTTCCTTTCTTCCTTCTCCTTCCTTCCCTCTCTCCACCCCCCTATCCTCCTCCTTTTGTCAGCCATGGGGTTTGAACTCAGGGCTTGGGCACTGACACTGAGCTCTTTTGCTCAATGCTAATACTCTACCACTTCGAGCCACAGTTCCCCTTCTGGTTTTCTGGTGCTTAATTGGAGATAAGAGTCTCACAGACTTTCTTGCCCCTGCTGGCTTTGAACCATGATCCTCAGGTCCTAGCCTCTGTAGCTACGATTACAGGCGTGAGGCACCAGTACCCAGTTTCTTTCTTCTTTTTTCTTCTTCTGAAAATGCCTTTATTCAAGTAACTCTCTAAGAAGATTGTTCAATTGTCTTCCTCAGTTCATTCCTTTGTTCCTTCATTCCTTTCTTCTTTTCTTTTTTCCTTTTTCCTTCCCCCCTCCCCCTTTCCTTTCCTTTCCTTTCCTTTATCTCCCTTTTTCTTTCCTCTGTCTTGTGACCCTGGGGATTGAATTTACAGCCTTGACCTTGCAAAGAAGTGCTCTACCATATCCTTAGTTCCCCTCCTTTAAAAAAAAACCATCAAACAACCCTAGAAATACATAGTACTATTCATATTTCACATATAAAAAAGCTGGGAGTGGGGCTGGGAAGGTGGCTTAGTGGTAGAGCGTTTGCCTTGCATGCATGAGGCCCTGGGTTCGATTCCTCAGCACCACATAAGCAGGGGAAAAAAAGCCGGAAGTGGTGCTGTGGCTCAAGTGGTAGAGCACTAACCTTGAGCTGAAGAGCTGAGAGACAGCGCCAGGCCCAGAGTTCAGGCCCCACGACTGGACCCCCCCCCAAAAAAAAAAGTTGGGAGTCAGGTACTGATGGCTCATGCCAATAATCCTAGCTACTCAGGAGGCTGAGAATCACAGTTCAAAGCCAGCCCGGGCAGGAAAGTCCGTGAGACACTTACCTCCAATTAACCACCAGAAAACTGGAAGTGGTGCTGTGGCTTAAGTGGCAGAGCTCTTGTTTTGAGCTGGAGAGCTGAGGGACAGCGTCCAGGCCCAGAGTTCAAGCCCCATGACCGACAAAAAAAAGAAAAAAGAAAGAGAAAATTGGGCACAGAAAAGATAAGTAACACGACCAAAGCTATATCTGGGAAGTGGTAGCACCAGGATTCAGGCCGCAGTGGCCTGGTCCAGGCCTTATGTTAATAATTTGTACTACATGTTATGTATCCATAACATCTATTTTGCTCTGTCTGTCTCCTCACATAGACTAAAATATAACAAGTGATAAAATGGATGCCTAACAGCTAGCAAGGGGGAAGAGACACACAGCCGGCAGCTTAGGGGAGGTGGAGGGAGAAAGGGCTATCCTGGGATTGTTGAACAGTAAGCCCTAGCGTAGGGATGGATTAAAACAAAATGCAAGCTGGGCACGGATGGCTCACACCTGTAATCCTGGCTACTCAGGAGGCTGAGATCTCGAGATTCTTAATTCAAAAGCCATCCCAGAAGATAAATCTGAAAGATTCTTATCTTCAGTGAACCAGCAAAAAGCTAGAAGTGGAGGTATGGCTCAAGTGATAGAGCACTAGCCTTGACCAAAAAAACAAGAGCTTGAGGTCATGAGTTGAGGCCCTGAGTTAAGTAGTGGTGTGTGCACACATGCACACACACACACACTCACACACGCATGCATGCATGCATGGATGCACACACACATGCACGCATGCATGCACATACAAACATGCAGGTAGAAATCTCTTGGGCCTCACCTACAACCACCTTGGTGTTTGGTAAAAGGATTCTGACTGGTTTCCTGTGGGGGGTGAGTCAGGATGAGAGACCTCTCTTCCTCAAGCATCTGCAGTAATCGGAGCAGTCTCCATGTTGCTATCCTTACTGCTGTCCCAACTCCACTGAGCATCTGCCTTGCTGTGTAAGGGGGTCTGTGCATCCGGATGGTGAGTCACTTGTCCCCTTTCTGAGGAATACATAAGATCAACTCTCACAAATGCAGAACAGTGGGGTTTAATGAGGTGTCACTGAGAGGGGAGAGGGGTGCAGGGTCTGCTGGCTGAAGAAGTAAAGCTGCTGTCAGACAAGGCTCACTGCCAGCACTGCGCTTGACTTTCACACCATTAACCCCCCCTCGCCTCCCCCCCCCCCCCCCCGCACCGGGTCCTGCCCAGCTCTGGCTGCTTGAGTTTCATCTGGAGTTGATGTTCAGACGGCCAGACTTGGCCAGAAGCACAGCAAGGCCTCCAAGATCATAATTTTGGCCCAAATAGGGAAAGTCTGAAATATGAAGACATGTCCACATTGATTTGCTTGTGTCTCCAAGTCTTTCTTGAGACAAGCCTTTCCTTTATTTCCCTCATAAATGTGAAAATAGACATTTCCAAAGCAAATTTACTTCTTTAATATTCCAGAACTGCTTTCCATAGCCTGTAAAATGCAAAGCTTGGAGTGTTTCTCTGGTAGCTAAGAAAGTGGGGGTGGGGGTGGGGCAGAGGCTCGTAATATCTCATGGCAGTTTTTTTTTAATTATTTACTTTATTGTTACTACAGAGGTGATATACAGAGGGGTGACATTTATGTGAGTCAAGGAATGAGTGCACTTCCTTTCCTACAGTGTCTTCTATTCCTTCATTCTCTCCCAGTGCCTCCTTCCCATCTTCAGCCACAAGTTGTATAGTTCACTTTCATCAGTGTCCAGTGAGTGCTGCTGCTGTACATTTTCCCTCTGTCCCCCTTAAGTTCTGTGCCCTCCCCACAACCCTTCTGAAGATATACATGTGATACACCATGTATAAGGTAAAGAAGACAGCATCATCAAAAAATAAAAACTGAAAAAGGAAAAAAAGCCTTGTTTCCATATCTTGGAGTTTGTTTCAGTATGTATATCATTTACATAAATACGAAGAGGCATTTAGGCATTCCACCTTTGTGTTTCTCCCTTAAGAGTATCTGCTTTTGGTCTCATGTGTGTGAGTATCTAGAATCCTGTATAATTTATCATATCTCAATGCATTTTTAGATCTAATTTCTTCATACCCGAGAGAACATGAGCAGATATTTTTTAATCTTACCCATATGTTCATTGTCATCTTCATGTCCTAGTGTCTGTCCCAAGAGCCACCTCCCTGCCTCACTAGGAAAAGTACAGGAGATAAGCAGATTGAGTTCCTTGTAGGGGAGAATTCCATTGGAGAAGAGAGATTTATTCATCTAAATCCAGTTGATTGGTGGTTGAGGAAAGACTAGTAAAACTCCTTGGAAAGACTAAGTCAAAGCCTAACAAAATGAGTACTAGGAAATGGATACTTACCAGGGCAGGACAGTTCAAGAGGAAGGGGGTAGAATGAATGAGGGAAATGAGTAGAATGCAGGCATGTATATGCCATAGAACTGAGAAAAATAAGGGAAGGGCTGGGTGGAGGGGGGTGTGGGAAGATGTTGAAGGTATGACACACCTCAGGATGCACCGTATACATAAATTGCTTTGTTAAATGGTAAAAAAAAAAATCAATACATAGCCTAAAAATTAAGAAAAACAAGAGAAGGGATAGGATGGGAGGGGTGGGTGAAAATATTAAAAGGAGTGATGTTGAGCAAGAGACACTATTCATAAACTGCTCTGTTGAATGGCAACTCCTTCATACAACCACCTAAAGAAAATAACAATACCTTTAAAAAGAAAAAGACTTCCTTTTAGAAGAGGATTTTCTAGAATCATCTAGAATCACCAGTAGTCTTCGATTCACTCTCAAGAGTGTTGGGAGCTGTGTCAGCCCGCTAGGAGCTACTCTGAGTCCTGCAGACCAGTGTTCCCTCCCTCCCGCCTCCCAGGCAGCCTCACACCTCACCTCGCACACCCCTGCTCTACCCTGGCAAGCTTATACCCACCCTGCGGTTCTCATTGGAGGTACCATAAAACCTAGGAACTTTAGACCTGGCTCAGGAGCTGGACTGCACAGAGTTCCAACTAATGTCCAACTAGGTCTGGGCCTAGAGATGGGGGATTGCTTGGGACAAAGCCTGGCACTTAGGTAGCTAAGGACTTTCTTTACTTTTTGCTTTTTAAAAGCAAATGTGGTGGGTTTTTGTTGTTGTTGTTTCTTTTTTAATTCAGTTTATTTATTTTGTTTATGTGGTACCAAGGAATCGAACCCAGGGCCTCATGCAAGCTAGGCACGTTCCCAGCCAGCTAAGGACTTTTGAAGTATTTGCTCCATTTGTCCCAGGGAAGCCCCACATGACCTCCATATGTGACCACTCTAGCACACAGGATGCCCAAAGGAAAGCAGAACTGTGTTCTTCACTGGCCTGGCTGTGCCGGGAAACTACATTGAGCCATCAAGTGCTGGGATGTGTTCTCTGGCAGCCTGAGTAAATGGGAAATTTTCTCCTTGCCTCATTTCAAGGAAGTTGGCACAGGTGTCCCTACACCAGAAAATGGTTAATGACATGGGCACCATAGCAATATAAGGAATTCAGAAACAAAGCATGAAACTAGCATTGGAAAAAACCACCCCTCTGTAGTATTTCATTGAGGGGAACTCCCCCCCCCCATACACACACTGAGAGAAGTGGAAACATCTTAGAGAGGTTTTGGAAGTTGTTTGAGAGGGGGAGAAGGAGGCACTGGCTTGTTGGTCCTGGAATAGTAGAGACCAGCCCTTCACTCAGTCCCACTGCTGGCCTGAGGCAGAGCCCTGAGTAAGTGTGTTCACACAGCCTGGAACCTTCCAGCCGTGAACCACCTGCCTGTGTGTGCTTGTCCGGGTGTGTGATATTTTATTTTTATTTTTTCTTTATTTTGGGGGGTCCGGTCGTGGGGCCTGAACTCTGGGCCTGGGTGCTGTCCCTCA
>NW_012267224.1:24778093-24778411 GCF_000151885.1 Dipodomys ordii
TCAGTTGTGGGGCTTGAACTCAGTGCCTGAGTGCTGTCCCTGAGCCTCTTTGTGCTCAAGGCTAGCACTCTATCACTTGAGCCATAGCACCACTTTTGGTTTTTGAGTGGTTAATTAGATAAGAGTCTCACAGCTACTTTTCTGCCCAGGCTGGCTTTGAACAGTGATCCTCAAATCTCAGCCTCCTGAGTAGTTAGTATTACAGGTGTGAGCCACTGGCTCCTGGCTAATACATTTCTTGTTGTTATGTGTTATCCTCTCTCTCATTTTCACCTGTTCCCCTGCCTTCCTATGTATATATTTCTTTCTTCCTTCCTT
>NW_012267224.1:24778461-24926028 GCF_000151885.1 Dipodomys ordii
CCTTCCTTTCTTTCTTTCTTTCTTTCTTTCTTTCTTTCTTTCTTTCTTTCTTTCTTTCTTTCTTTCTTTCTTTCTTTCTTTCTTTCTTTCTTTCTTTCCTTTTTGGTGGGTCGTGGGGCTTGAACTCTGGGCCTTGACACTGTCCCTCAGCTCTTCAGCTCAAGGCGAGCTCTCTACCGCTTAAGTCACAGCGCCACTTCCAGTTTTCTAGTGGTTTATTAGAGATAAGAGTCTCACGGACTTTCCTGCCTGGGCTAGCTTTGAACTGAGATCCTCAGATCTCAGCCTCCTAAGTAGCTAGGATTACAGGCGTGAGCCACCGGCGCCCGGCTTGAGTATATTTCTTTTTGGACAATGCCACCCCTTTCCTTGTGCTCTTCCAGGTTTTCCTTCCATCCCCATCCTAAGTTGGATAGCTCATTTCCAGCATTTTCAACAATGTCTCATGAGTCCCACAGCTGCATTTGTTCACCTTTTGTCTTTCCGTTTCTATGCCTCCACTCTCAGTCCAAAGTTGTTATCCAACCAATACCTGTTTTTCAGCTGACCATCAAAATGGCCCTTACATTGAGAAAGAAAAAGAAAAGAAACCTCACTAGAAATTTGCTATAAAATTGGCCTTGAACTGTGATCCTTCTTGACTTCCACCTCCTGATCATTCACTACTTTCTTGAGGGTATGCACTGATATCACCAACTGATGATTTCAGAAGAAGGAATTGGGCAAAGGGGCGATTATGCTTCTTAAGTCCTTTTGGGAGCTTTTGCGCCAGTAGAAAGGTTATCCACACCTTATCTCCAGGTTAGGGACACTGCTGAAATCTGTAGTCACCCATGGGTAAGTTTCTCTAGTTCTAGATTTCAGTGTTAGGAAATCCTGTTGACTCTTAAATCTAAGTAACAGTCTGCCACATCAGAATCCTCCACAGTAAGTACAATATTGTGGTTTCTGTGTGTTAATTTTTGGTCTTTTTCTCATGTGATTCAGTACTTGGATGAGGTGCTATCTTTACTGAAGTTCACTGATGTCACCATGGGGAATATTAGATTGTGCTAAGAAGAGACTTTGCCCATGAACTTGCTAGTCTCTGTGGTCTCTGATAGGCCTTGACAATACCTTACACTTTTGGCAAACAGAATGCCAGAGACTGTGAACTTAGTCAAGGTTCACAAGGCTACATGCACTCATGCTTGTAAAATGGAAGCCAAATAGTTAACCAATTATGGTATAGCATTATATTGGATGTGTATTGCATCCTGTTTATTACAAAGCTGAATCAAGACAAGGAGAGGAGAGATTCTTATTCCATCTGTGTGGATGAAAAGAGAATAATGTCTACTTCACTATAATTTGTTTTTCCCCTTGAATCTTGAAGAAAGTATTTGAATACAGAAAGTATATATTAATCAACATTTGAGGGCAATAGGAGTTCATGTTCTGCTGTTAACAAATTTAAAAAGAATGAAATATTGGAAGCTGGGTTCTTTATAAGGAAAGGAGCTCATTTGTTGATCTAGATGGTGTTTTTCAGGCTGCCTTGAACTCCTTTGGTCCAGCAATCCTGATTCCTCAGCTTCCTGAATAGCTGGGTGACAAGTGCACAGGCCAGGCTGGAAAGAGCTCTGTTGAGCTTACAGTTTTAGAGATTGAAAGTTCAAGGTCAGGTGGGCTCCCATCTGTTCACTCTCTGCAGGACTCAGATGGCAGACTGGCTAGAGTGAATGTGTGTGTGTGTGTGTGAGAGAGAGAGAGAGTGTGACAAAAAAAGTGAAAGAGACAGAGACAGAGAGAGTTACATAGTGAGATAGGACACCAAAGAAAATTCAAGGGTTAGTCACAATTTGTGAAAACTCACTCTCTAGGAACCAATGGAACCATGAGAATGTCCTTCATCTCTTCTGAAGGCAGAGGCTGCAATGACTTAATCGCTTCCCCCTAAGCTCCATCTCTTAAAGATTCCACTACCTCAACGCTGTAGTAATGACCAAGCTTCCAACACATGAGTTCTTGAAGGACAAACCACATCTATATCATGGAAATGACCTAGTAAAGGCACCTGTTCTGGGTGATAAGGGATGCATAAAGGATAAGGGATTGAAAAGACAAAATGCACATCCTTAGGTGACTTGCATTTTAATGGGAAGAAATACAAAATAACCAACATAAATAAGCAAATACAGCAAATATGCAAATAAATAAATGGATAAAGCAAATAAATCGCTATCATAATGCAGTATAGTGGTACAGGATTTGGATCCAGATAGCCAAGGGTCAACTTTGGGCTCCATGTTTACAAGATGCTTGGCATGAGTCACCCTCCCAGGCCCCATCATGATTCTTTTTTATGTAGTGTCCAGCAAGCTCTGACAGGTTTACCACACCAGGGATGGTTAGAGACTGTGTTTTAGGGAATTTCTGTCCACCAGGCCTATGGCCTGGTAATGAATTGTGTAGCTCTGTAAAACTCACAATGTTCTCAAGTCCCTGATTGAACTTTACTGTACAAGAGGGAAATATAATTACCTTGATCTTATTACATTTCCAGGGACATTTTATCATTTCTTTCAGATTGCCACATGAAGCACTTTCTTGGCTGGCTATCCTTAAATCTTTAAATGTGATCAATATATATTAATATAATCATGTCACAATGAATATATTACCAGTCAATACCTGGCAAGAAAACACAAAGAACTCTTTTCAGAAGAAATCTTTTTTTTTTTTTTTTTCCTTTCTGGTCCTGGGTTTGAACTCAGAGCTGAGTGCTGTCCCTGAGCCTTTTCAGCTTGAGGCTAGTGCTCCACTAGCTCTGCTTCTGACTTTTTTCTGTGTGTATAATTAATTGGAGATAAAAGTCTCATGGACATTTCAGCCCAGGCTGGCTTTGAACCACGATCCTCAGTTCTCAGCCTCCTGAGTAGTTAGGAATATAGGTGAGCCACCATGTCCCATACAGAAGAAATCATAATGAATCAAAACAATCATGAATCAATCTGGAAATCCTTTTCATGAGACAGAGTTAGCCATGTAATGAAAAGGCAAACTTGCTCTTTTCTATCTTGCAGAAAACTGAAATCCTCTTATTGCCAAGGCTGCTCAGGCCTCCTCCTGATTTCTTCTCCCTGTTCTTGCTTTGAATCTTCCTCCAAATAGCATGGTGCAGAAGAGAAGCCAGCAGAATTTAATGGAGTCATGAAATTGCTAAGTTTATTCACTCATAATCTCATGGTATAATGGAAAGCATGTGGCCTAAGACTTCCAGTGTCTAGTTTCTCGTCCTCCCTGCCAAGAATCTTCTGTGGGGTTAGGGGAGAGTGATGCAGTCTCCCTGGCCTTCAGTAACTTGTTTTATAATAACAATGTGATTAGAATAGATTGCAGATTGTCTATCACATGCTTAAATTAGTTGTTCTTGCTCAAGTCTATAAAAGTGCTGCGATGTAGCTAAGTGGTAAAGTACCAGCTTAACAGGAACGAGGCCCTGGGTTTGATTCCCTAAGCTGAATAAATAAATTAATAAATGCTTAAAAAAGAAACACACAATTCAGTTATTTGTATTAGAGTTCTACAGAGTAGGGCACAGCGACTGGAAGCATTAAAGTGCGAGGAATTACACAGGCGCCTCATTTGATCCAAAGCTCACAAGGCTTTGATGGGTTATATTTTTGCTTGGTCATATTTAGCTTTCCAACACACATGGAGGTATCCTGAGGAAAGAGAGAACTTTCTAGAGCACAGAAGGGTTGATTCCTAATGCAAGTCCTGTGGTTACACTTGATTTGAGGTGGGGGGTGAGGGAGGGGTGGGGGTGAGGGGGTAGGGGAGGAGGAGAAGGGTAGATGGGATGGGAAATGCTGCCCTGTGCTTAGAATGGAATAGCGTGTGAGTGTCGTAGGCTTTAGGTGCTCCAGGCATATACCAAGATGGAGAGTGGATTGCCAAAGAGCAGCATGGTTCATATGCAGAATGTAGACTGTTGTTGGAGCTGTCTTGTGCATTATAGCATGTTTAACCATATTTTGGGACTTGAAGATTATTCATATTTATCTGAAATTCAAATTTAAGTGGGTATTCAGTGCTTATATTGCTAAATCTGGCAACCTCCACAAAGAAGGAGCTTATATTGAAGCCTGGTTTCAATGCTGGACAATGCAGAGTAAATAGGAGAGCAGGCAAGGCTGGTTTGGGAGAAAAATGGGCATTAGAATCAGATCTTGATTGATATCTTTACAACATGCTATAGCTATTGCTTGTGACGGAGGCAATAACAAAATATAGACTAATTCAATCAGAGGAATTGTAGGAATGAAGGCTCAGAAAGATAATTTTGTGTGTGTGTGTGTGTGTGTGTGTGTGTGTGTGTGTGTGTGAATACATCCAAAGTCTCTGAACTTACCTGAAATGATAGCCTCAATCTAGCAATTACTAGAAAAATATTTTTAATTATTTGAGATTCAGCATATATTTTTTGAGAATAATGGTGAAAGTCAAAGGTAACTTTTAGAAATAACAAAAGTCTAAACTCAGTGATCTGTCTAAAGCAGTAGTTTTTCAACTAGACTCAATTGTGTCCCCAAGGAATATTTCACAATGTTTGGAGACTTTTTTCTTTTTTCTTTTTGTCGGTCATGAGGCTTGAGCTCTGGGCCTGGGCACTGTCCCTGAGCTCTTCAGCTCAAGGCAAGTGCTCTAGTACTTCAGCCACAGTGCCACTTCTGGTTTTCAGGTGGTTAATTGGAGATTAGAGTCTCAAGGACTTTACTGCCCAGGCTGGCTTTGAACCATGATCCTTAGATCTCAGCCTCCTGAGTAGCTAAGTTTACAGGCATGAGCCATTGGCGCCCACCTTAGAGACATTTTTGATGGTCACAAATAGAGGGAGGTGCTGCTGGCGTTGAGTAGATGCCAGCTAAACTTCTTACACTACATAAGATGGTTCCCTAAAGCAAAGAATCACCTAATGTGTAACCTCAGCAATGCTGTTGAGAAACCCTGGGGTAAATGCATGAGGAAAGTGAGCAGCCAGCCCACTGTAAGGGCAAGCAATAAAGGTGCCATTCTATGAATGAACCTAAATAAGAAAGGCTGAGATCCCATGCAGATGCATCCTAAGCTGAAATGGAAGCCACTACTGGATACACACAAGCATTCCCCTTACTCCCCATCTCTGAGATGTAGGTGTCTATATAGTCATCGCTATGTATGTCATTATGTGTATATATATATATATATATATACACATACATATATACACACACACACACATATATAATGATGGCCACCAAGCTCCATTTCTGTAGATATTTAATACACAAACTCTTTGTATATGCATAATCACTATCCCCTAAGTATTTTAACTAAGACATTGTTTCTTCAGTATGATGTATTTTGGTCTAAGTTTAAGGAGTTCATTGTGGGAAGTAGTAAGCTAACTCTGAAGCACTTAGATTGAAGCCCAAGGGAATTTGCAGTTCCTGGCTAAGATAACCAAGTGTGCTTATCAAAGCTCTGTCAATTCCAGGAGCCAGAAAAACCAATGGGCTTAACTCCTAAGGCAGATCTGCTGGTTCATATAACTAAGATTGTTCCTGGGAAAGCTCATAGGACCCCAGGAGTTGCTGAGCCATAAATAGACAGTGTGTCAGAGAATCCTGGAATTTAAAATGTTTTCTTGGGGGGAGGGAAGGGTTGGGTAGGTGGGGAGGGAAGGGATGATAGAGGAAAAACAAAGGAGGAGGTAACTGCCCAATAGGAAATGTACTCATTACCTTCCTCATGTAACTGTAACCCCTCTGTACAGTATCTTTACAATAATATATATATAAATTGTTTTTAGTCTTCTCTTGCATTTGTCACACCTAAGAGGAAAGCCACAACTATTATTTAATCAGTATTTATATGCATTATGTGAAAGATGAGGGCTAAGTTTTCTATCATAGCTTTTATTTATCTTTCATGTGTTGTTGGCATAAACAAAATGAATTGTATAGTTGAATGATGGCTAAACAAGTTTTATTTACCCATGCAAAGTATTAATTCAGGTTGTAGATTTTTGTTGTTCAGTTAGCTTGCATATAAAGCCAGTATGTTTCTGCAAATAGTGGAAATGAGGGAATTTATTTCTACATTTCGTATTTCAAAAGTTGCCCAAATCAGCTAGGAATGTGGCTATGTGGTAGAGTGCTTGCCTAGCATGCATGAAGCCCTGGGTTTGATTCCTCCGTACCATATAAAAACAGAGAAAGCTGGAAGTGGCACCATGGCTCAAGTGGTGGAGTGCTAACCTTGAGCAAAAAGAAGCTCAGGCCAGTGCCCAAGCCCTGAGTTCAAGCCCTAGGACTGGCAAAAATAGAAGTTGCCCAAATAAAAATAGAATAAATTACATATTTACTGTAGTAAAAAGGTCATCAGTTTGAATGTAACCATTTCTTAAGACTGCCATTCAAGAAAAAAAACCATGCAAAAATGCATACCTAAGTGCATACAAAATTATAATGAATCTGGGCAAGAATCAATGGAGGAACTTAATTTAATTTGGGAGCTCACATATGATTCTGTGTGTGGCGGGGGAGGGGTATATGTGCTGGTACTGGGCTTGAACTCAATCAGGACTTAGACACTTTTCACTTAAGGCTGGTGTTCTACCACTTAAGCCACAGATCCACACAGGAACTGCTGGAGATACAAGTCTTACAAACTTTCCTGGCCAGGCTGGCTTTGAACCACAATCATCAGATCTCAGCCTTGTGTAAGTCAGAGCCTAAGGAATATCGATGTTGGCTTCTTTCCTTTCTGAGTATTAAATGGACTCTTAATCTGTTACAAAGAGAAGTTTGGAACTAGAGCGAAATTTTTAAGAAAAGTGTTTACTCTGAAGTGACTTGCAAGAGACCACTTAATCAGTTACTGCACATGAGATACTTGCTGGGCTCTGTCCCCTACCAGGGTTAGCTGTGAGCATTAAGCTCACCTTGACTTCATGTAGCAGAAACGGTTCCTGTGGGAATGGACTGTCCTACCTCGGTTGCTTATTCATGGATGGCCTGATTATGTCACACTGATTCTGGAGTGTACTTTGTGCGAAAATAGCTTCCCGAGTCCAATGACTGGCTATCTCTCACTTTTATTACCTGATATAATTACCCTTGCCCAGTCTTTTGTGAGGACATGTGATTCATGACTCTGTCATTAACAGTTGGCCCAAATGCACATTGAAAAGAGTATTATGAGCAGAGATCATCAATCAAGAATGTATAATCCCATTTGACTATTTTGGTGTCTGGGGAAGATGAGAAGTTCAAGGAGTTACCTGTTGGAAAGATTGTCTCCTATTTATAGCTTCAAACCAAATTGGCTTTGGGAAGTATAAATTTATCCCATCTTTCAAACATCGGGACAGCGTATTTTAATGCCTAGCCACTTATTTTAAAATTGTACTATAAGAGTCTTGGATTTAAAACAAGTGATCACAGATGATTTATAGTAATGTCTTTGAAGCTGAATTCTTAACGTTGACAGAGTATCTCAAGATCAGATGTAACAGATATATCTCCTTTTAGTTACTAGAGTGCTATAATGATCTTAGCTGCTATGGTTTGGGGATGGCTTGTCCTCTGAGGTTTGTTGGAGAATTAATCTGACATATGGTCGAAGTGAATGGTGGTGGATCCTTTAAGAGATGGGAGATGGTTTGATTATTGGGGGTCAGGGCCTTAGAAGAGATTAAGGTAGTTTGTCTTGAAACCCTGGTTAGTTCCCAAGACAGTGAGTTGTTACAAACTTCCTGCCTTGATATGTGATCTCTTCCTTCCACATGCTCTTCATCCATGCTACCATCTACTATGAGGCCTTTCCTAGGGGCTCATTGAACAGGGTTGCTCGATCTTGAGTTCTTAGTGTTCAACATTGTGGGATAAATAAACCGTGTGTGTGTGTGTGTGTGTGTGTGTGTGTGTGTGTGTGTGTGTGCGCGCGCGCGTGCGCATTGGTCTTAGGGCTTGAACTCAGGGCCTGGGTGCTGTCCCTGAGATTTTTTTTGCTCAAAGCTAGCACTCTATCACAGCTCCACTTTCAGCTTTTTGGTGGTTAATTGGAGATATAAGTCTTACAAACTTTCCTGGCCAGGCTGGCTTTGAACCACAATCATCAGATCTCAGCCTCCTGAGTAGCTAGAGTTACAGGTATGAGCTACCAGTGCCTGGCTAAATCTTTTTTCTTTATACATTACTCAGCTGTCATTTGTTGTTTTTTTTTTGAGGGGGGGGGGTCAGGTCGTGATGCCTGAACTCTTGGCTTGAGCGCTGTCCCTCAGCTCTTCAGCTCAAGGCTAGCACTCTACCACTTGAGCCACAGCCCCACTTCTGACTTTTTTCTTTTTGCTTATGTGGTAGCTGAGGAATCGAACCCAGGGCCTCATGCATGCAAAGCAAGCACTCTACCACTGAGCCACCTTTCCAGCCCCTCAGCTGTCATTTGTTATTGCAACAAAAAAAAAGACTAATATATAACCTTTAACTCAAATGATGATTACTAGAAGTTTGTCTTTCTTAGGCTATTTCTTAGTGATTTTTAATGATTGACATACTTTATACTTCATATGTCTTTATATATACTCTCTATGTCTTCTCATATGGAATTCTTATGTGGCCTTGTCTGTGGTTGACTCTCATGGGATCTTTCTGTGGAGTATGTGGATACTGCTTACACTCTGTCTCTTAATTCCCTAAATATATAAGTTTATTTGATTTGATTTATTTTGTCCTGGCCCCAGGGCTTGAACTCAGAGCCTTTCGCTCTTGTTTCCTTGCTCATGCCAGTGAGCCACTACTTCTGTCTAGTGTTTTGCTGGTTTATTGGAGATGGAGTGTCTGTGGACTTTTCTACTTGGATTGCCTTCAAACCAAGATCGTCCAGCTCCTAGCCTCCTGAGTAGCTAGAATTACAGGAATGAAATACTGATGCCTGACTAACATAAATGTTTTAAGGGTGATTTACTGAAGAGTTCAGAATAATGATAAAGGTGTATAATACCAGCAATGCCTGAGCCAAAACTCAGATTTCTAGCAGGTCCAAACTCTTGCTTGAACCCAGTCTCTCTTCACCAGGATGGAAAGTTCTAAATGCAGGATTTGTGTCAAGTGTCCCCCAGCTCTAGAGAAATAAAAAAAGAGAGTTTCTTCTTCATTGCTATCTTTGGTCTACTTGCTGTAGCCCACCTTCTGCCTGCCTGAATGATTGAGATGTTTCCATCAGGTAGAGCAGACCAAAGTCTGAGCTTAGACATCTGTGGGTGAACCTACCTACCTGCACTGAGCCAGAGGCTGACCTAGAGGCCAGTTCTCAGCACTCACAGCATTATATCACAAGGATTCCATTTTCAAATGGAGAAAACCTCAAACTCCAAGCTCTTCTGTCTTTCCTCTCGCAGGCTTCATGATTTATGTCACAGGGTACAGTAAAGATTCCCACTGATGGGCTGGGAAGGTGGCTCAGTGGTATAGCGCTTGCCTTGCATGCATGAGGCCCTGGGTTCAATTCCTCAGCACCACATAAGCAAAAAGAAAAAAGCCAGAAGTGGCACTGTGGCTCAAGTGGTAGAGCGCTAGCCTTGAGCTGAAGAGCTGAGGGACAGCGCCCAGGCCCAGAGTTCAGGCCCCACGACCGGACCCAAAAATAAAAAATAAAAAAAAAGATTCCCACTGATAATAAGAAAATCTGCTTTGCTTTGTGTAACTCAGCACTTTTCAAATGGAGCACTTAGTTGGGGCACTTAGTTGAATATCTCAGGGCACCAGAGTTCTCCAACATGCTTACGGAATTGCTGATTTTGGAAGAGACCTCAGAGGCAGAGAATTGAAGATGACATATGCCTCAATTCATGGCATAGAACTACGAGGTCAGAAGAGGCGCCTTTCTAATCCATTCATTTACTCAGAGTCTAGTTACCCACGGGGTACAGCAAGCACAGTACATTGGGGCTCACAGACACTTTTATGGGCTCATAAAGATGATCAAATTTCTTTTCAGTCATAATAAAAATGTACTTTAGGGTCAAAAAAATTTAATACATAATATATCTGTCTAGTTGGAGAGCACTAGTGGCTCATACCTGTAATTCTAGCTACTCTTGAGGTTAGGATCAGAAAGATCTGGGTTTGAGGTTAGCTGGAGCAGCTGCTATCTTGAGAATAACTAGCAACAACAACGACACCAAAATAAAACACTCACAAAGAAGAAAAAAGCAAACACTCTAAAAATGAAATAAGAGTCTAGAGATGTGGCTCAAATGGCAGAGCACTTGCCTAGCAGGCTCAAATCCCAGAACCACCAACATATTTGTCCTTCTAACAATACGGTTGTAAAATGATATTTTAAGATAATGTTTTTGATGGATTAGGAGTTAGAGCTGATTGCAATGAGAATGCAGCTGTGTTTTCTCCCTAAATCCCAATCCCACCATTTCAATCAGCAATAATGTATATGGTTATTTCAATGGGAACGTGTATTTCTATTTGAAATGTGTAGATCGAGGAATGTATTTTTCTATGTAAGGGATGTTATGTATTATATTTGTGTCAGTTAGCTTTCCATTACTGTAACATTCCTGAGACAATCAACCTCTAAAGAGGAAAGGATTGTTCTGTCCGTGACAGTTTGGCTCTGTTGCTTTGGGCCTGGGGTGAGGCAGCTCAATATGGTGGGGTGGGTGGTAGGGACACATTCTTCATCTCATGGCTGAAATGCAAAGGAGAGGGAGAGGAAGAGGCCAAAGCCCTATTATCTCCTTTGAGGGTGTGTCCTGAATGACCTAAGACCTCTCCCTAGGTTTCAGCTCTTACAGGTCCCACCATGTCCAACAGCACGAAGCTGCGGACCAAGCCTTCAGCACATGAGTCTTTGTGGGACATTTAAGACCTAAACTGTAGTGAAAGTGCTCTGTTTGATTTTGTCTATTAAGTATCATGTTTTAAAATCAAATTGTGTTGATATTTTGAGTTTTCAACACTACATGCTACAAAACACTGTGCCTGCACATGTTTCACCCATCCACTCTCCCAAGATGAAGATCAGTTTCCAGTTCTCTGCCAACACCCTTCTCTCTCATCCAAGGCTGCAGTGATCTGCTGTGAGCATTTCCTTCGGGGGCCTGTCCAGGAAGGACTCCAGTTTGCACTCAGTAGGGGAATTTCTGAGTCAGAGGGTCCTTGAATACTTAATCTGGCTAAGGGATGCCAAAAGACTCTTTAGGGGAAATACTGCTTTTCTTTTTTTCCTCCTCCTCCTCCTCTTCCTCCTTCTTCTTGTGTGTGTGTGTGTGTGTGTGTGTGTGTGTGTGTGTGTTAGTCGTGTCAGGATTTGCTATCCGTTATGTTAGCTGCATAAAATAAATTGGATAGGTCTTCTCTTTTTAATATTCTGGAACTTCTTATGTTGCATTGGAAATAGTTGTTCTTTGGAAGTGTGAGACTAGGGCCCAACGACCACTGGGCGCAAAGCCCACTTATATAGGCAATTCTCTGAAAACATTTTCAATTTCTTTCTTGGCTATTGGTTCCAATAAATTTTAATGGTTCTTCATCTGATGTTGGCACTTAGGCAGGAATAGCTAGGTCCATGAGACATCTATCTATCTATCTATCTATCTATCTATCTATCTATCTATCTATCTATCTATCTATCTATCTATCTATCTATCTATCTATCTATCTTGTTGTTTATTACTTTGTGTTTTTCTGTACTGCCTAAGGAGGACTCTCTGTACTCATGGATGCTCAGCAACACTATTGATGGCCTTCAAGTTATTGCCCTCCACATGTAGACAGGAGCTCATTCTTCCCATGTCATATAAATCTACCCTGGAAAATGAATAGGATTTTTTTTAATGATCTCCAATTTTTGCTCTGAAATTGATGATGGTGCCATACACTTTTTGGCATTGGTATATATGTATATATCTCTTCAAAGACTTTTCTTCCCTGAAGAAGAAATTTGCCAAGTCTCACAAATTACTTTATAAATCATGTGATATTTTCGGAGTCTGAATCATTCTGTCTACTCGGAGGACATACTTTTCCTCCTTAATAATAGTCACTCTGAAATTATACTTGTATCATAAAGCTGCCCTTTCCTGAATCCTATTTCAGGAATGAATGGCTCAGGGAGCAGGACCAGCTTGAAGATGAAGAGGTGAGAAGGCCTTGGGGTAACCCATAGCAGCTCATCTAGCAGCCTCTGGCTCACAGGTAGCAATGCAGCAGAGATGTCAGATACAGAGCTGCATGTAACTGTACTCTACTAATAACATGAAAAATCTTGGAAATGAATTTTCCTCGTGTTAGGTTTGCTAGCTGTGATTCCCAGAGCAGAAATGTCAACTAAGCTGTTCTGAACAGCTTACCTACAGAATTGTGAGCTAACAAATGGATATTAGTTTCTTCTTTTTCTTCCCAGTGTCTTGTGATATCGCCAGGTGGGTCTCAAGATTCTCTAGGCTTAGCCTCCCAAGTGCCAGGATTACAAGTATATGATACCCTGCTTGCCTATGTCTACTGTGTTAAGCCATTAAGCTTGTGGTATTTGTTTTACAGAAAAAAAATATTGATATGTAAAAAGCACTGCATGGCCAGGTGCTGGTGGCTCACACCTGTAGTCCTAACTACTCGGGAGGCTGAGATCTGAGGATTGTGGGAACCCAGCCTGATGAGGAAAGTCCGGGCGACTCTAAAATTAACCACCAAAAAACCCAAAGTGGAGCCATGGCTCAAGTGGTAGAGAACCACCTTGAGCAAAAAAGCTCAAGAACAGCACCCATGCCCTGACTTCAAGCCCTTATACTTGTACAAAAACAAAACCAAACAACAAAACTGCTACATAAAGCACATCCTGGAGGCAAAGAAGAAACAGAGAGGCTTTGTTCTGCCCCTAGTTGTGCCAGGAGAACAGAACACAGGCAGGAAAGAGAGGCTTCTTGAGGAGTGTTCTCCCTGGTGATGTGCACAGGTGATGTGCCCTGCTTCCCCCCTCCCTGCAAGGCTTGCTGGAGGATTCAAATAATGTATAAACATAAGATAAGAATAATAGACTGTCACAACATGAGTTGCAGAGTCCTGGAAGATTCTTCATAGGGAGTCTTCCAATTAGAATTTGCAGGTATTTGAGTGAGAAATTCCTAGTACAACCCTATAGATATACAGAAAGTACTTGTTATCTCAGTATTGAAATAATTAATAGGGTGCCATGCTGCCCACCGGGGCCATAGTAGCCATGAGCATAGCGGCAATCAGTGTACATTCTGAGCCTGAGATTCTTCCTTCTTCCCAGGCAGGGCTGGATCAAGACCTTGTTAAGGGAACTGGCAACAGGGGTCAAGTCTTATGTATCTGTTAGGGTCCAGCCAGGAAAACAGAATGCATTGGCTACTACAATACAATATTTAATGGAGGGATAGTCATTGGAGGATGAAAAAGGAACACTGGGCTGGGCCAGCCTTAGAACTCCACCCTCCTACTTTCACCTCTGTTATCTGAGATTACAACTGTGTACTACCATGCTTGATTCCTTAGAAGGTTTTTTAGGGAAAATCTTTTTTATATTAGCAGTTTATTATGGAAAATTGGAGTACACAAATTCCTTCCCAATCCCAACCCCCCTTGAACTCAAGGGCCTAAACTCAGGGCCTGGGCACTGTCCTTTTTGCTCTAGGCTAATCCTCTACCATTTGTGCCACAGCATCACTTCTGGCTTTTTCAGTAGTTTATTGGAGATAAGAGTCTCATTCATTTTCTTGCCCAGGGCTGGCTTTAAACACGATCCTCAGATGTCAGCCTCCTGAGTATGTAGGATTACAGGTGCAAACCACCAGCACCTGGCTCACAATTTACTTTTAAAGATAATATCTCAGATGGCAGAGGGCATCCATCTTTCTAAGCGACCTTGGAGATATCTAGAAATCACTCCCAGACATGGGAGTGGTCAGCAGAAATTTCAAATGATTAAGAAGTTTTTTTTGGTTTCTATCAGAAATAATTTTATGGAGTTTTGTTATATTTAATTATGAAGATATTTGTAAGACTTTATGTTAAATTTAGATATCCTATTTATTTTTTTTGTCCTGGGGCTTGAACTCAGGGCCTGGGCACTGTCTCTGAGCTGCTTTTGCTCAAGGCTAGCACTCTTCCACTTGAGCTGGAGCCACAGCACCACTTCTGGCTCTTTCTGTTTATGTGGTACTGAGGAATGGAACCCAGGGTTTCATGCATGCTAGGCAAGCACTCTACCACTAAGCCACATTCCCAGCCTGAGAAATCCTATTTTTTTGTATAAACCTAACAAAACAAGAATAATGCCTTTTAGTTGTTTTCAGTTAAAGTAACTCAACTTGAATAGATTGAATTCCCTTCACCATTGCTCCAACTTACAAATTTAATCACATTCTTTTAGACATTTGATATTGCATTTACACATATGGTATAATCCATTTTCTTAAGTGTTTGACAAGTCAAGTTTATGACCTAATAATTGAAGCCTTTCTAAATATTCAGATTACTCTTGTACATTCAATTAATTAAATTTATGAATGAAGCTATCTTTTGCTCTCTTAGATATTTTAGTACTGATTACATCTTTGTTCAAACAAGGCTTGTTATACAGTCCAACTTAGCATTACAAGTTAAAGCCTAATTACATCTTTCAAACTGAAGAAAGGCATGTGGTATGTACCTTGTTGGACTCATTAGGCCTAAAGCTAATCCATGAAATTTTCTAATGTTATATTTTCATTTTATATTCTCTAATATTTTCATTAAACCTTCAGATTGTTCTAATAATTACAAAACTGATTTCTACAGTGAAAATAAAATGACTAGTTCTTTGGTTTTGATATGCTTCTCTATTGGTAGTCCTCTAATTCAATTCTAATCCTTTCAGAGTTGGAAAGATCTTTGTCCAATTATAGGGAGTAACTGTACCACATCAAGTGGGTTGAGAGTTGGGGTTAACCACCTCCAAATATAATAATCATCTCTACTATCATGATCATGATGTATTTCAACCAGGGCCCAGACCTGTGGGCTCTATGTTCTTTGTGCCATGGACAATACTGTTGGATTGTTTTTGCATTTATGAAGATAGAGATTTACAAGTCTCTCCTGGCCTGCCACGCCGACTCCAGTGGAGTCTGCTTAGCATGGGAAACCATCTATCAGACCTAAGATAGGGGCTTCAGAGACCTATCTCTGAGTTTTGGGACTTCACCAAAGTCTACCTCAGAGAATGGGGCTTTACAGAAACCTATCTCCAAGTTTTGGGACTTCACCGAAGTCTACCTCGGAGAATAGGGCTTCTAAGAGGCCTACTCCTGGAAAAAGGCTGGCAAACCCCTGGGAAAGATGTGTTTCTGCCTATCTTTTCCTCTATATAAGAGTGCCTATTAATCTTTTACTGTTTCTACTGCTCATTGTACTTGCTCATTGTCAACGTTTCCCTATACAAAGCTCTTTCTTAAGAGTGTTGACGACTCCAATATCTGATGAGTGTCTTAAAAATATGACTAACTCACCGGAGTTAAGTGCTCCCCCTGAAACCCCTCTTATGGAGGCTAGTAGACAAGCCATAAGTAAATATAAAAGTATTGGGGGTTTCACGAAGTCACTTCAGCAGAAGGAATTGTTTGTAAGAAATTTACAAAAAGCTGTAGGCGCGGCTAGAACAGAAAGAATGTATGGCAATTGCTGAG
This sequence comes from Dipodomys ordii, assembly GCF_000151885.1. Lineage (NCBI taxonomy): Eukaryota > Metazoa > Chordata > Mammalia > Rodentia > Heteromyidae > Dipodomys > Dipodomys ordii. Next base: position 24,794,195 of record NW_012267224.1, read on the forward strand.
ATAACTACTTAGGAGAAAAAACTTCCTACTACTCTCTCATTTGCTAAGAGACTTGCTAGATCTAAGTCTCCTTGGTGTTTACTATTAAAGAAGGAACAGAAAAGATCTTATGGGACAGTTAAGGCCTCTATAGAAATAAGGTAATGGTTAGTTGGTGACAAACATCAAAACCCATTATATTTCTTAGAGATAAGCCGGAAACAAGTGCCTATCAGGCGACCAGCTGGAGACCACCCAAGAATGAAGCCCTGCAGCAAGGTTGTGTAACCTTTTGCCCTTTCTTATGGAGACTTCTGTTATAAAAGTTTGTTATCCTCTGCATTAAATCGCACTCAGCACTCAGCACTCAGCATCCACTCCTAATGTGTGTGAGTTGTCTGTTTGCCATCTCCCCATCCTATTCCAGGTTCCTCCCCTAGTGTCCTCCATCGTCCCGACAGAACCCGGTCCGCGGCACTGGCCTATAACAAATATTCTTGCTAATGGATTTAGTTTTATATTCTTTCGTTTTCTCTAATTCTAGCCCATAATTTAAGGACATTTACATTTCTTATCTCCTACTCTTCCAGCACTGCATTATGTTCTCGGCTAGAAGCAGAACAGCAGATGTGCGTTGATGAGGGAGAAGGCCCTCCATTCCCCACTTCTAGATACAATCTTAGATGCAAAAATAAATTGTACCCAATGCAAATGAGTGAACACATTTGCTAAGCGCATTTGCTAGAAGAGCAAGGAGAACCATGAATCAGCCCCTCTCCCCCACTCTCACCTTCCTTTCTGTCCCTGCTGTAGAAAAGATGTCAAGTTTGTGCTAGCCAGACAAAGGCAGAAAAGAATGTGCTGTTATCCCTTTGGATCACACCCCAAGGAGGAACCATTTGCATCTGAATCCTGCTTTGGCAATTAAGACACCCCTGACTTAGGAAAGTCGCCTAAAGCCAATACTGTTTTCTAGATTTTAAAATGCTCAACTCTTGGGACAATTGTTATAATCACTTGAGTTTACGGATATGACACTGATAGCAGTGAGCCTGGCACACAATCCAGTATAATGGCTAGTTTACTCATTCATTTTTATTGTCCCTGCCTATTTTGTTCCACATGATATTTCCAGCATCCAGCACAGAGCCCTGAACCAAGACTTGATGAAGGTTTGAATATTTAGGCCAAAATTCCTCAGGTTGCTAGAGTTATTGTGTTGGGTGTTACTTGCATCAGAATGTTTGCTTGAGGCCATCTATATAGAGAAGTGGCATTCTGTGGGACGCATAATATTTATTAACGCTGTTAGATTACAAAGGCTGTAGGGTTATGTGTGTGGAGGGAGGGGGTGGTAATTCAGATCTAGGCAAGGGTTCCAGAACTGGGTGGGAAAGATAGGTGGGGATTTTTCTTTCTCTCAGATTTTACCATAGGTTGGAAAATGATTGGGGAGGAGGGTTGTGGGAAAGAGGTCTTCCCATGACACATGACATCGACACAAACTAAAAGCCAAGAAAAAAGCAGTCCTAGCCCTATAGCTGCTTATGTTTCTCTATGTGATTCTTCCCATGAGGTTTTTGGCTTTTTTCCCCCACCATGAAGCAGGTGTACTTCTCAGATATTCCAAATTAGTGTCACATGATTTTCTTAAGGCTTAATGGGAACTAAACTTTACAGTTTTAACCAGAGTAGGAAAAAAAAATGAAGGGTGAAAGTTTCACATCGCAGAAAACCCAAGCACTAAATATGTGAAGCACTTTATGGCCTTTCCAGTGTTATCACAAAGTAGGAGAGGAGATGGAGCCATTTCCCAGGGGGGCAAGCATCTGGAAATGTTTTCCCTTGTTTTCGAGGGCACTATGGGTGACTCACAGGCCATACACCCTCTGGGCATCTTTTGTATAACATGTTAGTTGTAACTTGTTGGCACAGATACGAATTTTGCATCTCAAAAGCATGCCTCTTTCATTCTCCTGCTTCTCCTTTCCACATCTCTTGAAACAGTCCACTCGAGTAGTCCCATGGAAAAACACAACGAGATGTCCTGGAAATGGACTGGTGTGGAAAACTTCCCAATGCAGCTATCCCGGATGTGAGTGATGACCTTAGAAATCTATGTCCCCGGGGCAAACTTGCATTGTGAAAACATGAGCTCTTGTATGGTAAGATAGGAAGGGAGGTTGCTAGGACACACTTTGTGTATTGAGTTCCAACACAACCAGATGATAAGAAGAACTGGATTAGACATTGAATAGCGTTGGGGAGGTTGGTGGAGCAAGATCATTTTCAGGAACATAGTTTGTAAGAGAGGGAAGCCAAGCATACATAACATCTAGGATGCATTTTATGCTCTAAAGATGACCAAAGGCTGCAGGAGTGTCTATGAAGAAAGACTAATTCTGGTTCAGATGGTTGTGGGTTGGTTCTAGGGAAGAAAGGGCATGTAAGTTGAAGCATGAGTGGAGTTTGGACACATGGAGGTGTTTGGATGCGGAAGGAATGCTGTAGTATAGTACAGAGAAACAGATGAGTAGGCCATGTGCTGGGATTTAAGACATGTTACTGACAGTGATGGGAGATGAAGCTATGCAAAGACAAAATAGGTGCTCAATAAACAAGTAGCCATTTAATGAATAAGTTAAAGATAGGTTGTCGTAACTTGTCTGTCCTCCCCCCGCCCCCCACCGCAAATCTATTTATTTGATGGTAGTGGGATTTGAAATAGAGGCTGTGTTTGCTAGGTACTCTATTCCTGGATATATTCATATGGTAATGCAACCATCCACATTAATTCTAGGACATTTCCATCATCTTAAAAAAAGAAAAAGCACATGCCCATTAGCACTCACTGCTTCCTTTTCCCTGCACCTATTTATCTTTTTATTTTTGGTTGCAGGGCTTGAACTCAGGGCCTTGGCACTGAGCCGCTTTGTGCTCAAGGCCAGCACTCTACCACTTGGGCCACAGTGCCACTTCTGTTTTTTGAGTGGTTAATTGAAAATAAGAGTCTCACAGGGACTTTTCTGCCTGGACTGGCTTCACACTGCCATCTTAGCTTCCTGAGTAGCTAGGATTACAGGTGTGAGCCACTGGAGCCTGGCCCTATTTACCTTTTGAGAGTAAACATTTCCCTCTTCTGGCCATTTCTTTGGCTGCTCCATGTGCCTTCTGTGACTTCTTTTACTAGACTCTAGGTGTGCATACAGCGGCATATAGTAGACAGAAAGCATTTTTTAAAGTCACATGTTCTTCATTAAAACACAAAAACAGAACAACTCATGTCTAACTTCTACAGGGATAATGTCAGTGTATAATTTCCAAAAAGATGGTTGATTTTCCAGAAAAATAGGTATACTTGTGGTCCTGGCTTCTGACTCTCCTTGCCCCTGCCCCATACTCCACTGTATGGAAAATAACCTGTCTGCCTGCTCAGCCTGTCTCAGTGCATGCCACTAGCACACTCTCACCCCTCTCCCTGTTTCTGCTCCATGCTCCAGTCCTCATTTCTTTCAGGCTCATTTTATTTTATTTTTTAAAAAGCAACTCCTCTACACCACTTCCTCCTCCCCCCCCCCCCCCCCCCCCCCCCACAAAAACCAAGAAGGAACTATCTCTTTTTTTAGCCTATAGCTTAGGCATCTACATCTGCTGACTGGCCACCGGTCCCTTGTCTTTATTCTGCAACAACTGTGGGAAATGTTATGTAAAGGGCAGGTAAGCACTTTCTGGGCAGAAACCAGTATTTTCTGAAATAACCTTGAAACGTGTATTTACTCATTCATGGATCTGTAAGATGGCCTGTGGGATATAAAGATAAGAAATTCATATAGTTATCGGATATTCACTGCATACTTTATATATACTATATAGATTTACTATGAGTTTTAATTACATGGTTACACTATATGGTTATATAGCCATATAGTTACACTATATGGCTTTTTATACAGTATAACTACTTAATTATATTATATGATTATATATATGGATATAGATACATATATAACTATATACATATACACAAATATAACTATATACACATGGATATACACAGATATATTTATATATATGTATGTACTTTTCTACTACCTCCCAATAATGCTATCAAATTATGAATCTATCATCTGAGTAATCCACTGACATCATCAGAGCCCTTATGATCTAATCATTTCCCAAAGTCCATCCACTGGTAACTGAGCCTTGAATACATGATCCTTTTTTGCGGGGTAGGGAGAGGGTGGGCATTTAATATCCAAACCACAGCCAAGGGGAGAGGCCAGGAGAGGTGAATTTGGCCAGTGGAAGGTTTTTGTGGCCTCCCTGAGATCAGCCTCCAGGAGAAGACAGAGCAGAAGGCACCCTGGGGACTGAGCAGGCTTGGGTTATTAGGCAGGGGGATTGAATGCAATCTATACTTTCAGAGAGCCAAACAGGAAGAAGAGAGTGGCCAGGATAACTTAAGGGGAGCACGGGGTAAGACCTTTGTGGGATCCTGCTTGTCTTGGTACTGGCAGCTCCTCCTCACAGGAGGAAAGTCAGTGAAGTGGGGCTCTCTCTTCTCCTCTGGGGAGTGCAGCGTGTTAATGTGAAGGGGAGGATACAACTTAACAGTCTAAGCTCTTTTCTTTTTCTCTGCTTAAAACCAATATTGCTATGTTTGGTTTGTTTGGTGCTGTTGGTTCATTTTATCATGTTATTCTTCTCTGAAGGGATCAAAATAGACTGGATTTGTAGCCAGTGACAGTAAAACCTCTTGGTGGCTAAGTGTCCTGATTCATCTGCTAGGCTACAGAATCTTTCCATCTGTCTAATAGTTATCAAAAATAAATAATTTTCACAGAGAAATGCAAAGCTCACTGTTGACTGGAGCTCTGTTGTTTTGGGGCCTGTGGTATGAGAAAGAAGAAAAGAGGAGACCAGAGATTGGAAGGGAATGGCAGAGTAGAGTTGCTTGTCTTATCACCAGGAAGCCAAAGAGAGAGTAGGAAGAAGGGCCTGGGGCCTCTCAATTCCAGTCATGGGCTCATGCCCAATGATCTAACTTCCTCCCATGAAAGCCTAAGGTTCATATCACCAAATTTTACCAGATAGACCTTTGGGGAAGAGTAAAGAGCCAATCTACAGCAGTAAATTATTGGATGGACCTATGATTTAGTTTTCTCATCTGAAAAAAATAATGATAGTAATATTAACAATGATGTCATAGGGTCTTTAATAAAATAATGTAAAAACATGACTGGCACAGACCCAGCTCTACAGACACATTAGCTGTTTTTTTTTTTTTAATTTTTTATTGTAAAGATACTATACAGAGGGTTACAGTTACATGAACAAGGTAATGAGTACACTTCCTGCTAAGCATTGTTACCCCCTCCATTGTTTTCCCCCTACCATCCCTTCCCCCCCTACCTTCCCCGAGGTTCTTTTTTTTTTTAATTGTGATTAAGTGATTACATAATTTCTCAAATTTCACAGTATTGTGGAATAATGATGCTCATTTAAAGTCACAAGTTCATTCTAACTTTCCTGGAGCAAATTTTCTATCACAGTCTATAACATATAATGGTGTACACATGTTATACACCATACATGTGATCAGCAGCATGGGGATATTTAGTAATGGTTCGACCAGATGAGTGGGAGTTCTTTGTTTCTTAAGTCCTGTTAGTTTTGTCATATCACCTAACATTTTGGATTTAGCATCCACTTATCAGGGAGACCATGTACCGTTTGTCTCTTCGTTCTTACCTCGCTCAACATGATTCCTTTTAGCTCCATCCATTTCCCTGAAAATGCCATTATTTTGTCATTTCTAATGGCTGCATAATATTCCATTGTGTATAGACACCACAATTTTTGGATCCATTCATCTGTGGTGGGGCATCTGGGTTGTTTCCATATCCTTAGCTGTTGTTCTTAATAGTTATTCCAAGAATGCTGGGAATCAGCATTGGGAAAGACCCCCAGGTTCATCAGGCTTTACCTTGGCTGTTCTTGTGAACAGCATGAAATGCTCTTTTCAGTTTAAGAATTGGATATTTGCTTTTCATGATTAGAAGACGCTGTTCTTAGGGAAGAACACAATGGCCTTTACGGAAGGCTAATAGGAAAGATGACATTCTCTAAAAGGAACTGGTTTTGATGCAGTAAATGTCTGAAGTACATCATTTATAATGGTAAAACCATCTAATTACAGTATGGGTAGGGAGCAGCCTGCTATTAAATTTATGTAGTATTTTAACTGGATAGAGAAGCTATATTTGCAGTTCATAGATTTAAGACATTCTTTGGGAAGTAGAAGGAGGAAAAAAAAAGCCCAACACAAATCCATTTTCCTCTAAATGCTCTAGAGTACCAAAGTAAAATGTCTGGCACCTGGCAGTAATTTAAAAACAAAACCATAACATAACAAAATAAAAACCTCCCCCCCCCATTTACGTTCCCCCCGCCCCCTCCAGTCCTGTGGCTCACACCAGTAATCCTAGCTACTCCAAAGGCTGAGGTAGGAGGATCCTGGTTCAAAGCTAGCTGGACAAGGAAGTCCATGAGACTCTTATCTCCAATTAAGTACCCCCCAAAAGCTGGAAGTGGAGCGTGGCTCAAGTGTCAGAGCACTAACTTAGTGCAGTGCCCAAGCCCTGAATTCAAGCCCCAGGGTCAGCACCAAACAAAACAAAACAAGAAACAAAAGAACCCCTTTTATCTTGCTTTTATTTTTGATGGAGAACACATGCTGTTATTTGAAATCACTGTACCTTACTGCCACCTGCTGGTGAAGATATAGTACAACTTCCATGCAGGTGAACACTGAGGTCAGCTTCAGTGAGTGGCCCCCACCTCCCATTTCTTCCCATAAAGAAAACATACTGCTAACTGACTGACATCCAGAGGCAGGTTTGGGCTTTTTAAGACATGAGTTTTACGACCTTCTAATGACCTTTAAAATGGAAAAATACTTGGAAGATGCTATCTATCTATGTTAGAATAAGAAATTACCACAAATTACACATTTTAAAGTATGGTAGCTATCACAAACACCACAGAATATATAAAAACTTTAAAGAAATAAATTATCTGTCTCACCCAGCTTTCCCACATTCTCTTGCTCTTAATAAAAAAAAAGTTTGCAGTATTTTCTACAGCAAGAATACAACAGTAATTCAGATTTTTAACTATCATGGTTTGTCAACGTCTAAGGCGTTGGGGTCCCTGGGTAAGGGTCACGAAATCACCAGACACAGGGGATGCAGAGTGCAAACAGCAATTGCCACTGCATCCTGTGCTTTATTGTTAGTGGGTATTTAAAGACAAGCAAGCATGATCTTTGCCAAGATTTAGTCAGGAGACATTCACACAAAGAATTTCAACAGATACATTTTTACTTAACCTATGAGACAATGTCTTTGTATATTATTATCTAAACTATTTTAGAGCAAGCTCAAACCACTTCCCCAATCTCAGGAAAATGCTTGACTAGCTGTCCATCTATGCTTAAGCAAGCAGCAGAAGAGCTATTTCCTCAGCTCCCAGGAGTCTGTGACATGTGTTTTGAGATAGGGAGAGAGAACATGTTCCCTCGCTAGCCTAGCATGCCAAGAGCTTCCCATATACACAAACACAGTCCTGGCTTGATCTGAAACTTTTTGTTTGTTCCTCAATGTTAGACTAATTTCTTTTGACTTAATTCTTCATAGTAATCAATTCATTTCTTTGATTTACTAAAACTAAACTTACTTTCAATTCTTTAATAAATGATAGGGAGTCAAACAACGCATGTTCAATGATGTTGTTCTCGATCAACAGATGATCCATAATTTACCAAAACTCAAAAAAGAAAAAAATCTTTCCAAATTTCTGATAAAATAATGATTCTACGGTCAATCATCCCAAATTGGCTTTGGGTCACTCTTTTTTTCTTCATTGAGATGAAGTGATTGCATAAATTTCACAGTACTGTGGGATGGTGATACCTAGTTCATGTCACAAACACATTTTAACCTTCACAGGGCACATGGCCATTATCATGGTCTAGAAAGCTTGTGAACTCTACGAAGTTTGACACTAAAACTATTTTTTCCAAATCGAGTGATATGTACATTTCCCTCCTTTTGCTTAGGGCAAGCGGTTCCCTCTTTCTCTCTCATTCCCTCCCTTCCATTGCTGCCCTTGAGTTGCTTAGTTTTTATCAATGTCCAGTGCAGCTGATGCCCCTCTGTTCTATTTTTTCACCCATTTCCCCCTGATTCTGTGCCCTCTTCCTAGTTTCCCTCAGATGTTTTGGGCCACACTTTTTGTTTATATTTTTTTGTCAGTTGTGGGGCTTGAACTCTGGGCCTGGGCTCTGTCCCTGCTCTGTCAGCTCAAGGCGAATGCTCTACCACAGCGCCCCTTCCGGTTTTCTGGTGGTTATTTGGAGTGACTGTCTAGCAAGTTTGAGATCCTGAGTTCAAACCCCAGTAGGACCAACACAAAAGTCTTGGTAAACAGATGAGCACACTTCTGAGGCCTTTATGAGGATCATTACCTCCAGGGACATCTGCCACATCTCATGGAATTCCTCAGTTCCCAGGAGGCACCAGGGTTTGGGGACAACTTGTATTTCTGCTGTTCTAGTCTGTGCTGACAATTGCCTTAATGTAGACACAGAGGGTGGAAAGTCAGTTTAAAATAGAGAAGTCAGAATTAGACACTTTTAAAAAGTGTTCAAGGTATGACCTAGAAAATGTGAGACTGGCCTAGTTTTGGCCCTGGAATAACTTAACCTTGGATAAGTCAATTTCTTACTATAAAATAAGAAAACTCAGATATTTGCCACCCCTAATCAACTAGATGATTTTGAAGATCCCTTTTGTGTCTAAAGGGTATGAATTGATAAATGAAGGAGCAGAGCTAAGCTTTGTAAGACCCCAGCTTGTATGAGCTTAACTGTCTCCATTTTGTAAAAGATGCCATATTTTCTTAGCAGGAAGGCTGTTTGACTTGGTTTTTATACAAACTGGTCTAAACTCAAGCAGAAGAAGTACATGCGTCCTGTTTTGACAATGTATTTCTGGAAGGGATTTTACAAGCTGCCAAAAAACCACCAGCAAAAACAAACAAACAAATGAACTAACTAACACAACACACTGAAAAACCGACGACCCCACCAGTTTCTTGCAATAGCTAGCTACACTGAAACTACAGCATCTCCTTTATATCTGAATTGCCTGGGAACCCAGGCCTACTTATTGCCAACACTGCTTGTGGTGTCTTGCCCTTTCCTTCTCTTACTCAGAGAGTGAATAAACCTCTGTCTTCTTACTTGCCACTCTGCCTCTTGGTGAATTTGTTCATACACCGTGCACCAGGCTGATACCTCCAGACCAAACAGGCTATTTGCAAGGAAATATCACACCAAAACTTTCTTTAACTTGCAATAACTACTTGTAATTATCATAATTATTTGCTCATGTGTTGACCATCAGGCTATCATCCGTTGGTTTTAGTGAATGGGGTACTGGCTGTAGTTACATTGCATGTACACTATTATTGATGTGGGACTTCATGCTCTTCTATTATAGTATACAATTTCCTAACCTTTCCACTCCGTAGAGATTGCCTGCTAATTTCAAATTAGCAGAGTACTATTGTTTGTATAGACATGTGCATTAGCTGACAAAAGAATTGCCATGTCATCAGGTTTTCTTTTTATTGTGGAAAATGTGCCACTTTAAATAAAGTATTGTTTTTATTTATTTATTTATTTTGCCAGTGCTGGGGCTTGCACTCAGGGCCTGGGCACTATCTCTGAGCTTCTTTTGCTTAAGGCTAGTGATCTACCACTTGAGTCACAGCACCATTTCTGGCTTTTTCTGTTTATGTGGTACTGAGGACTCGAACCCAGGGCTTCATGCATGCTAAGCAAGCACTCTACCACTAAGCCACATTCCCAGCTTTATTTTTTTTATTTTTATTATTCTTTTATTTTTAAAAATCTTTTTGTTGCCACCTGCATTGTATCTCCAAATGCTGGACTATGTTAACACTATTGCCACCAGTCAATTTTGAACCTTTAACTCTCCAGATCAAAACAAATGTCCTAATGTCCTCCCTAAATCTCCTTCACTATCTCCCAGAAGGCACTGGGCTCCTTATGCAAATTCATTCTCTGCCTCCACCAAGCCTGTTTTGCATTCCAGCCTTCTAGTACATGATTTTGCCTTCCTTCCATGCTTCCAGGACAATACATTTCAAAACTGAGGGAAGCTTATCAAGTGATTTGTCAGGATAAGATCTGCTGCTTTCACCTTTAGACAACAGGCCACCTGGAATACCCTAGACCCCTAGTTTTCTCTCAGTGACTTCTTATTTAAAGTTGGCAGTAGTAAGTTGCCCATTACACAGATAAGCCAGTAAATACATCAGTAGTGATGTTACACGAGACGTGGAGGAGAGGAAAGGGAGGGGATAAAAGGGAGAGGGAGAAATCCCCTGTATCCTAGGCACAGGTTAATAAGGTACCAGTTCTGGCTTGTCAGGCTCAAGTTTTCCCCAAGAGATGCTGGTGGCTTGGCAAGGTGCTGTTGGCATGCTTTGTCAGCTCCCCACACCCCTCTCTGTCTGTGACAGCAGCCAGCTGAGAGCGTGTGCTCTGTTCTAATTGGACACAAGCACAGACTCTGCACCTGTGATTCCTGCAGCTTTTCGGAGATGCTGGGCTGGTGGGTGTGGGTGAATGGCCCCATTCTCGCATTCAGTTATCAGGACACCACTGTTGCTGCATAGCTAAGTCACATGCTTCTGTTTGGCCTTTATTAGTAATTAAGTGGCTTTAGAAAAAATTAATCTCCTATGCTGATTCCTTTATGTTTCTTAAATAGCTCAAAGACTGGGTGCTAAACATGGGGATTGAATCAAGACAATTAATTCCCAAGATGTAACAGAGACATGAAAATATACAAGTATAACAAATACCCTCAGAAGTGTGCAGTTACACCCCTTTATTCACTCAGCAGGAGTTACCCCACTCTCCAGATGAGCCACCACACCTTTAACTACACTAACAAAGCTTGTGGCATCCTGGAATTGTGTACTTGGTTTTGTCTGTGAATTTGAATAGGAAAGACGAGATTTGGAAGAGAGGAAAGGGAGAGGAAAAAGGAGTGGGAGGGAGGAAAAGTGCAGGCAAATTGAAAACACTACCTGGCAGTCAGAGGTATAGAATAGGCTTTAACTTGCAAGGAGCAGTGGTATACAATCTGCTCTGTCTTGTCCTGCTCATTGAGTCCAGAAAACTCCATGTGTGCATGTGTCAGGTTGCAGGTACCTTCCACTGCTTTTGTCTTTGGCTTCTAAGTCCTGGCTTGGAGACTTCCGTTTTACACAGAGGGCTTACTCCATAAACACCAAATTCAACTCCTACTTTTTTGAGATGGTTCCTTTTTTAGATGTTTCCATTTCACCTGCACTCACCTTCCCCCAGCCTCTGTCCTTGGAAATCTTTTCTTTTATTATTATTATTAAAATACTGTACAGAGGAGGTGCAATTACATGGTGCCCTTGGAAATCTTTATCACTCAAGCTATCTGCTTCCATCACCTGAATCCAGGTGAGCTTTTGCTTTATAAGAAAGATCTTTCTTTTGCTAATGTGAAATCTATTTTCTTAATGAGCAAACTGCCAGATTCTATTTTCTTCCTGAAGTCTCTCTGGAAGAGTCCCTCAATTGTCTTTCCATGGTTCTGTCATGGCAGACATGGAATATAAAATGCCTTTACTGGGACTGGGAAGGTGGCTCAGTGGTAGAGCGCTTGCCTTGCATGCATGAGGCCCTACGTTCTATTCCTCAGCACCATATAAGCAGAAAAAAGCCTGAAGTGGCACTGTGGCTTAAGTGGTAGAGTGTTAGCCTTGAGCTGAAGAGCTGAGGGACAGTGCCCAGGCCCAGAGTTCAGTCCCCATGACCGACTTAAATAAATAAATAAAATGCCTTCACTGTCCCAGAAACAATTTGACGCTTCTCAAATACACATGTACAGACATCTGTTGGTTTAGTCCATCACCTCGCTTCTTTCTGCTTACATTATAAACCCTCAGAGGTCTGTATATTGTATATGTCTTAAACTGCTTACATCATAATGAATGTTTGAATATTGGCAAAAGAGAATGACCAAGAAGTCTACTATGAGCTCAAAAGCTGTATCCTAAAACTTCATACAGTCTTGGTACTATGCCTAGGGTTACATTAAAATGTTGTGAATTGGTTATACTGAGTAATCGTGTGTGTGTGTGTGTGTGTGTGTGTGTGTGTGTGTGTGTGTGTGTGTGCTGGTACTGGGGCTTCAATTCAGAGTCTCAAATTCTTGCTTACTTTTGACTTAAAGTTGGTACTCCACCATTTGATCCACATCTGGTTTTTTGTTGGTTAACTGGAGATAATAGTCTTTCAGATTTGTTTGTCCGGGCTGGTTTCCAACCACAATCCTCAAATTTCAACCTCCTGGGTAGCTAGGATTACAGGTATGAGCCACAAGTGCCTGGCATTTGTACTGAGTAATCTTAATCTAAGAAGACGTGAACATGCTGAGTCTACCCAACATCTGATATTCTCTCCTGCTCGCCACTTCCCATTTCCCAGTGTGAGAAGGACATACAGTAACTGCCCCCCAAATACTTATAGTATGAACAAATGAGCAAGGCACTTGATAATACTAATGGGATTCTTGTATTTCAGTAACGCCTTCCAAATTTTTATCTGTTGTGTCTAGCCTTCTGAGGGAGCTGACTAGCAGCATGACATAAGTCCTCTTTGGTCTGTCAGACCAGTTAGGGCACTGATGCCATCGCTTCCCACATTCTATCATTAGTTTCACTTTACGAGTGGGAAAATGGAGACTTCAGGAGGCCATATGTCCCAGACTGCACCGTGAGAAAATAGATCAATCCCCCTCGTGCTTCTGTCCTAGCCACCCCAAAACTCCCTCAGGCTTGCTCACAGAGCTCTAGCTCAGCCATAGCAGCCCTAACAGCTGGGCCATGACGACCTGAGCACTTGCTCCACCCCAGGGCTGTGAGTTCCTGTGTATGGGGACAATGCTGTACTTGTCTCTTAGGGACCATGAGACCATGAGGGCTGCACGCATAGACAAGGTTCAAGAAAATGTTAGGATAAATGAATATGAATGGATATATCAGAGAAACTGCCTAATGATAGGTAAATTTTATAGAATGCACTCCCTTGATTTTTGGAGTATGTCATGCTAACTAAGCCTAAAAATAAACCTGCGTTAAGATGGTGCTTTTGCTTATATATTTATATTAAGGTATGAATTAGACATTTTTGTAAACTTGTTTTCCTTCTTCTAGTAACCCGGTTTGAACTTAGGAACGTGTGCACCCTCGGCTCTTTCACTCTGCTGATATTCTATCATTTCAGCCAGTTAGCTGGTTATTTTGGAAATGGAGTCTCAAGAATTTCTCTGGCCAGCCTGGCTTCAAATTGTGATCCTCTGCATCTCAGTTTCCTCCTGAGTGGCTAGAATTGTAGGCATGAGCCACTGGCATTGGGCTCCCAAACTTATTCTACTTTTGCTAAATTGAAAATGTTTTTCTCAACAGCCTTTTTCTTTTTCTTTTATTATTTTTTTTGCCTTACTAGGCATTTGACTCAGGGCCTTACTCTTTGTTTTTTTTAAATTAAGTTTTTAATTGTGAAAATATTGTACAGAGGGGTTACAGTTACATGAGCAAGGTAATGAGTACATTTCCTATCAAACATTGTTGCCTCCTCCTTTGTGTTTCCCCTACCATCCCTTCCCTCCCAGCTGGACAACTACACTCCTCCTCCCCCTGCCCCGCCCCCCCTCCCCCAGCCTCCTTCTTGAACTAGTGACCAGGCTTGAACTCAGGGCCTTGTATCTTCCCTTAGCTTTTTTGCTCAAGGCTGACATGCTACCGTTTAAGCCACTTTTCCACTTCAGTTTTTGTGCTGGTTAATTGGAGATAATAGTGTTTTGGATTTGTCTGGTTGGCTTTGAACTACAATCCTCAGATCTCATCCTCCTGAGTAGTCAGGATTATAGACGTGAGGTACTAGTGGCCAGAATTCCAAGTCTTTTGCTTTTAGTTTGTTTTTCAGTTTGGGTTTGACTGTAATAAACACCTCTTCTGCTTGCCAGAGATCTTCTCAGAGGTGACAAAGATCTGCAGCTCTTCCTACCCAAACTTTCTTCCCTTCCTCCCTCTGGTGCATGTCATGGCTGAGGGCTTTGCCCCTGGTGCCCTCCTCATGCTCATCTTCCACAGGCATTTTCTTCAAAAATACCTTCCATTTCTGATGGAATCTGCTTTTAGAAGGACCTACATTTACCTCTCCTAACTGGCCATGGTAACAGAAATGGTAGCTGAAAAGGCCAGATCTGGGGACCATGGTGGCTTTAGTAATTGTGACAGAAGTTTGAGTTGAGTTGAGTTCTCAGTAGGGATGTGGCTGGAGATGGATTGTGGCATCTAGTGCTGGGGAACATGTCTCTTCAGGTTCCTTTGGCTTCTGCTCCTGGACTCTTAGCCCCAAGCTAGTAATCCCTTGGCCGAGCTGGAATCCAGACATGGGTTGGGTTATTTCTCTCTATAATACCGACTGAATAAATATTCCTCTGGGACATTATAACAACCAAAGACATCATTTAAATAACTACTAATCAATGAGAAATCATTAAAATGAAAACATTCTTGTTTTTCTGAAAAGAGAGCTGCAGTAGATTGTGTTATCATTCCTAACTTTTTTGTATACACGGCCTGCGTTAGTCAGTTTTCTGTTACTGTGATAAATACCGAAGGATCCACTTACAAAGAAGAAAGGTTTGTTTTGACAATACTTAATGGGGGTTTCAGTCTGTGCCTTCGGACCCAGGACCAAGCAGCACAGTACAGTAGGGAGTGCAAGTTGAGCAAAGCTGCTCCCTTCGTGGTGGCCAGAGTTGAAAGACAGCTTGAGGCTGAGGCTGATGCCCCTATATCCTCTTCAAGGGTACATGCCCAATAAGGGGCTTTCACCAGGCCTCACTTGTTAAAGGTCCTGCCACTTCCCAACAGGGCGATGGGCTGCTGACCAAGCCTTTGCCAGTGTGGGCCTTTAGAAAACGTTTATGCCACCCATAGCACTGATCCATGGAGGACGTCTTGGACATTGCATTTGTTTGTTTTTGCTGTGCTGGTGATGGAAGCCAGGCCTTGTGCATGGTAGACAAGTGCTCTACCACAGAGCTGCATCCTAGCTCCTAGGTTTTCTGAGCATGAATAGAAATGTGACTCCCGTGAGAACTGTAGGTACAGGATGCTCCTTCACCTGAGTCTCGGGATGATGCCAGAGCCCCATGATGGACTTACGAAACCCAGGAGAAATAGACCTTTGTCACTGTAAAATAAGAACCAAACTTTCCCTATGTGGCTTAAAAATACTAATACTAATCAGCCTAACTGGAAACCTGAATTGCCACAATGGAATTACGCTTGAACTTATTTAAAGAAAAGAATTTTGAGTTTTCACTGAGACTAGGAAATTTCTCATCATGCCAAGGTGTCATCTCCTAGTGGAGAATTGTACCTTCTGATATGAAGAAATATGGTCTTAATATGTTCTGATTGAACTTAATGTTATCACACTGTAAGAACTAGGGGAAGAGGAGGAGGCAGTGGGCAGAACTCTAACGGACTTTATTCTTTCCAGGTAAAATAAAAATGTAATTGTCAGCTTAAGATCACAGAAAAGATCCCACCAAAAATGAAAGACAACGACCTCCAAAATTAAATGAAATCCAGGCAGAGCATAATTATGAAAATCAAGGTAGCAGCAATAAACTTCCATATATGGGAGCGTTTGCAGGCAGTCCAGGCTGCATATTGCTGTTACTTCATTAGTTACAGAATAAGTCACTTCTGTGAATTATTCCCTAACTCAGTAGCAACGAAACTGTGCAGAATAAGGGAGTTCAGTAAAAGCTCCTATATCCATTCTATCTAAAGTATGATACTCAGGGATGAAATTAAAAACCACTCATCATGAGTCTGCTACAAGAACAAGAAGCTACATAGGAAAGCACATAGGAAGCTTCATAGGAAAGCACCAGGAACGGTGAGTAACTTTCCTACAATCTACCAAGAGAGGGCAAACTGGCAAATCAGAAAAACGATTGCAAATAATGGAAACATTCTTTCTTCTAGTAGCTGGGTATGGACCTCTGATGAAATTCCTCCTGCAGTCAGTTCTCAAGTCGCAGCAGTTAGAGAAATGCCAGAATGTCTCCTAAAAGACTTGAGAAGGCCGTTTACATGATTTTAGACTGAAGATGCCATCCACACACATGTGAAACATGTCCCAAAGGCCTATCATGTGCTTGGGCCAAATATCATTGGATGGTATACTTAACTTCCTTGGGTACAGGGCTGTTCCCTAGGCTCTGTGCTGCATAACTTAGTGTCTATTTAAGCCTCAAAGCCCACACCCCCATGTAGCAGGGATTGACAACTGCTCGCCAAAATTTAATTTCCTTCCCTTTCTGCGTGGGCTAGATTGCATTTTCCAGAATCCTTTGGAGTTAGCTAAGCTCAAAGAGATAGAAAGAGAAAGACAGAGTGGGGGGGGGAGGGAAGAGGGAGAAGGAGAGGGAGAGGGAGTAAAAGAGGGAAAGGGCAGAGAGAGAGAGAGAGAGAGAGAGAGAAGGGGAAGAAGAAGAGGAGGGGAAAGAGGAGGAGGAGGGGAAAGAGGAGGAGGAGGGGAAAGAGGAGGAGGTAGGAGAGGGACAAAGAGAGAGTCCCCAAAATAGACCCCCAAATGGAGCCTTGAGTAGAGGGGGAAAAAAGCAACCCAACACTGTGCCCTTAGTAACAGTAAAGTTTTTCTAGCATTTAGCTACAGAAAGGTATTTTACAAAGTACTTCCAGGCACTTACAGCCCAGGAGTAGATGGTTTACTTTTTTTAATGAGCATGTGGCAATGAAGCATACATAGACAGCAAAGAAGGAAATTGCAGGGTACATGTTTCTAGCTACGGAAGTCCTTCAATTACTGGAGAGTGTTAGAGACTTAATATCTGCCACCCTGTCACAAACATTTTTTGTTTTGTTTTGCTTTTTGGTGTTTTTTTAAAATTGTTGTTGTTGATCGTGGGACTTGAACTCTGGGCCTGGGTGCTGTGTGTCAGCTCTTCAGCTCAAGGTGAGTGCTCTGCCACTGGAGCCACAGCGCCACTTCCAGTTTTCTGGTGGTTAATTGCAGATGAGCCATGGACTTTCCTGCCAGGGTTAGCTTTGAACTGCAGTTCACAGATCTCAGCCTCCTGAGTTGCTAGGATTACAGATGTGAGCCATCGGTGCCCGGCAGTCACAAACATTTTAAAGAAATATAACCAACATCCATTGCTTTTTGCAAACAGCCTTCTGGAGACATAGTTTACACCCTGTATGAGTCAGATATTTTACAAGTACAATGAAGTGTTTTTAGTATATTGATAGAGTTGCGCAATCAATGTCAAGCTAATAGTGGAACATTTCATCTTCTCTTAGAAGAAACTGTCCTTTTTAATCCCTTCCCTTCTCCTGCCCCTTTACAGCTCTAAGCCACCACTAATCTACTCTTAGTCACTATTAGAATATCTTATATGAATAGAATTGTATATGTGATATTGTATATGTGATATTTTTCCTTTAAACTTTTTTTCCTTTAAATAGTTGTACAAAGGGGTTTTGACTGGACATGTCAATTTGTGAGTACAATGTATCTTGATCAATGTCACCCATTTCATTCATCATTATCCCGTATCTCTCCCAACCCACCCATTCTCTCATGTGACCTGGTTCCAGTTAGTATGTGATTTTTTTTGGAGGGGAATAACTTGTTTTTTTTCAGTGAGCACAGTCTTCCATTCCTTTTTATTTCTGAATGATATTCTATTTGTGGGTATACTATTATAATTTGTTATTGCATATTTTGATGGTTTCCAAGTTTGGATACTATAAACAGTGCCGCTATTTGTATACAAGTTCATATATGTTTTTATTTCTCATGTGTCGATCCTTTGGAGTGGGATTACTGGATCCCATTGTATCTCTGTATTTAAAGAGGAAATGCCAGACATTTCCTAAGTGACTATTCCACTTTATATTCCATCAGCAATATATGGGGTGGAGTGTCTCCATATTCTTGCCAATAAGGGTTAATACCTTATTTTTTGATCATAGCCCTCCTGGTGAGTATGAAGTGGTATTTTACTGTGGTTTTGATGTGCCCTTCCCTCATGAAATATGCTTAACATCTTTTTCTATCTTTTTTTATTATTGAGTTATCATAGTTTAAAAATATTATCTGGATACTAGAGGGTGGTATTTTTTTGTCTTTGTTTTTTGTTTTGGTTAGTCATGGGGCTTGAACTCTGGGCCTGGGTGCTGTCCCTGAACTCTTCAGCTCAAGGCAAGCACTCTATCACTTGAGCTACAGCGTCACTTCTGGTTTTCTGGCAGTTAATTGGAGATAAGAGTCTCATGGACTTTCCTGCCTGGGCTGGCTTTGAACCGCAACTCTCAGATCTCAGCTTCCTGAGATCTCAGCTAGAATTGCAGGCGTGAGGCACCGATGCCTGGCTACTAGATGTTTTTTAACATTAATTTTGGCAGTATGGGTTTGAACTTAGGGTTTTTGGCTTGTGAGGCTTACTTTTGCTTGGTTGGCATTCTACCATTTGAGCCACATCTGTAGTTCTGCTTTTTGCTGAGTTGCTAGGATTACAGGATTACAGGTATGGGTCATGGGCATACAACTTCAATATATGTATTTTCTGAGGGGGATATAATTAGCATATCATTAAACTCACACTTTAAAAGTGGACAGTCTAGTGGCTATACTATATTCATAGTGTTATACAACTGTTACCACCCTCTAACTCCAGGATATTTTCATTTGCCTCTAAAAGAAGAGCTTTATCCATCAATCAGTCACTTCTTTTTTTTTTTTTTTGCTGGTCATGGGGCCTGAACGCTGGGTCTGGGCGCTGTCCCTCAGCTCTTCAGCTCAAGGCTAGCACTCTACCACTGGAGCCATAGCACCACTTCCGGCTTTTTCTGTTCATGGGGTGCTGAAGATTCGAACCCAGGGCCTCATGCTTGCAAGGCATGCACTCTACCGCTGAGCTACCTTCCCAGCCCTAATCAGTCACTTCTTACTCTCCTCCTCATCCCCCTGACCTTCTTTTCTGGTAACCACCCCTGATCTTTTAGTCTCTGTGAATTCCCCTACTCTGAACATTTCATCCAGATGGACGTATAGAGCAAATATCTGACTTTCATGCTATCTTCTTAACACATTTTTTTCACAGACATATCCTTGCTGTAGCATGTTCTACTTCTTCATTTCTTTTTATGTGATCAAATGATAAACCATTGCATGGACACGCAACATTTTGTTTATCCAGTTAGGAAGGATTTTGAGGCTAAAGCTGAGAGCAGCAGGGAAGAGAGCAATGGCAGAGGATATCTGCCAGGTGCGGGGGGAGAGAGCTCCACAGGCTCCTCGTGCGCACAGAGCAGTGTGAGGTGCCAATACATTGATATAAAGTATCTGGTGAACAGTAGAGCCTAATTTTTTTTTTTTATAGGTTCTGGGGCTTGAGCTCAGGGTATTGTCCCTGAACTCTTTCACTCAAGGCTAGTGCTCTACCACCTAGAGCCACAGAACTCCACTTCCAGTTTTCTGGTGGTTAACTGGAGATAAGAGTCTCACAGACTTTCATGCCTAGACTGGCTTTGAACTGGGATTCTCAGATCTCAGCCTCCTGAATGGTTTAGGATTACAGGAGTGAGCCTCCAGAGCTTGACCCTGTTAGAATGTTTTCTAAAAGACCTCTAGATAGATGCCGGATCCTATAATGGAAAAATAGAAGACTGAATAGATAGCTGATCCTTCCACTCTGTTTCCTTGCTAGAAAGGCAGTTGATACCAATAGTGCTTCTGAAATTGTGTAATTTATGTTCACAGTGCATCCCTGGGATTTCTGAACACTGGTAGACTCAGTAGATCTGAGTGAGAATGAGGAGAAAACCCCATTACAGGTAGAGATGGAAGTAGATGGGCTAAGATAGATGTGTGATTTAAACATGTTCTTTCCTATTCTGGGCGTTATCATTTTACTTTTCTCTATGTGTTCTGGGGAACAAACTCACAGCCTCAAGCACGCTAAGCACACACTTGACAACTGAGTTACATTTGACTTGCTTTTCACTTTCTTCATGGGGTCCTTTGAAGCAAAAAATGATTTATTTATTATTTATTTGGGGTAAGGCTGGTCTCACACTCCTAACGTAATGATTTGGCCTTCTGAGTAGCTAGTACTATAGGCATTCATTGATGCATCTGGTTAAAAGCTTTCAATTTGTGATAGAGCCCAATGTAGCTAATATTTCATTTGTTATTTGTGCTTTTGATGCTGTCTGTGAAAACCTATCTAACTCAAGATCATGAAGATCTATGTTTTCTTCTGAAAGTTTCTTCTGACCTTTGGTAGTTTAAATTAATTTTTGTATATAATGTGAGATTATATACAAAGATTCCTTATTCTTTTGCATATGGACTGTTGACCCAGAACGGTTTGCTAAAAAGCTATTCTCTCTTTATGACTCAGTGTATCGGGAAGTAAGTGAGCTCTTTATTCAAAATGGCTAGGGAACCTACCACAATCATTTTGTCCTTTTTTAGGTACTTTGCCATTGTGTTTTAGAAGTGAGCTCTTTTGAAAGGTTAAAGTGAATGAGAACAAATTGCTTTAAGGAGGTTCCAAAAAAAAAAAAAACAAACCTAAAACAAAACACAGTAAAAACCAACCTTCAAGACATCCAGGTATGATAATATTTGAGGGAGAAATAATGGGTCTAGTTCCTTTGTTCCAGTAATTAGAACATCTCCTACTGTTACAGAAATGCACACTCAAATACTGTTACATTGGGGAGGTCAAGGCACTTTTCAAAGCCACTAGTTTGCTGTCCTCTTGAGCAAATGTTGGCAACATCTTTAAAAACCATACAAAATCCCGCCACCACTAGAATGTCTGGCCTCTCTTACGGAATGCAACTGACACGTTTATGTTAATTATTGACTAAAGCTGAAGAAAAAAAGAAGCGCTTTGTACAACGGGGCGGGGGGGGGGTGATTCTCCCGTGAGGCCCCGTGCCTGGGAACCGTTACGTTGGCCTGAAGAATGCCAAAGTCAGGGATACAAAGCATGGCCTGGAGAGGCTCTCCAGCCTTCCTCTCCAGCCTCCCTCTCTCCAGCCTCCCTCTCCAGCCTCCCTCTCTGGCTCCTCGCGGCGCACCGCTGTGGAGGCCTGGTTTAAAACCGGTCTCACAGATTCGGAGTTGCTCCTCCCTTCGCGCGCGCTGGCAGCGCTTGGTCCTCCAGGCTGCTCCTGGAGCAGGGGACCAAGCAATCTAGGTTTGGCCAGACTGCAGGGTTCGAGCCCACAGATCTCTGTGCGGGCCTTGCGTTGTCCCCCGCGGTCAGGGCGGCAGCGGCTGCAGGGCAGTGGCCGCAAGCGGTGCCCGCGCGCAGGGCGCACAGGTGGCATAGGGTTGGGGCAGGTTGGGCTGGGGCACGCTGCGCTGGGGCAGGCTGGGCCGGGCTGGGTGTGGTGCGGAACAGGACGACAGGCCTGGCCCCACCCGCTCTCAGATCGGCCGAGCGGCGGGCAGATGGGCAGATCGGTGGGACTGGCAGGCTGTGGACTCTGCGCAGGGACGTGGGACCCCAGGGCGAACGCGGTGCCGGGCTGCGGGGAGCGCGGGGCCGTCGCGGGGCGTCTGTCCTCGCGCTCGCTGCTCTCAGAGGCACGATGCCCTCCCTGTGGAGAGAGATCTTCCTGGAGACTTTTCTGGGTAAGCCCGGGTCGCCCTCGCCCCTGGGTGGCTGGTGCCAGCTCCCCCAACCCTCTGTGGCGCCCTGCATCCTGCCAGCTTAACTGAACTGGGAAAGGTGTGCAGAATGGAGATGTTTATCATCCCCTGGGAACCTGTGCTGCGGAAGGAAAGGGAATTGGAGACAAGACCGAGGTGGGGGTTCAGAAACTGAGGATCTACGGGGAGAGCATGCTCGGAGCTGCCACCCCTGCCCTGGCATTACACCCGGGCAGTGGGAGGACATATATGTTGGCCTTGAACTCGCCATAGCAGGTGCAAGCCCTTTCAGCCCCCCCCCCCGCCTCCACCTGTGACTTTTAAGTTTATCGCAATGCAATTCAGGACTGAACGTTAACAAGGGGAAAGGCCACCTCGTGTCCCCAGTGTGAGCCCCGGGCGGCCATGGTACACTTGGGCAATTGGCAAAGAGCATTTTGCAGCATAATTGAAATCAGTTTCCAGACAAGCATTTGGGAGGGTTTTGGAGGTGGCACTCTTTCGAACTTAATTTCTGGAAGGCACAACCTTTAGAAGAACTCTCCAGCTCCATTTTCCTGGCTCACCTTGTATGTTCTCAGCTGAGGAACAGGACTGAGACAACTACACAAAGTTTCTCCAATGCCAGGTACTCTGTGCCCTTGCTCAGTCCTCTGGACAGGTCTGGGAGGCAGCTAGAAGTTCTCTTTTCCTGATTAACAAAGGGAGATTGTTACGTAGCTTACTAGAAAGTTACCACACAGAGTAGCTAGACAGCTACTTGGCAGGCAGATTGTTTAAGTTGTATGTGCTGTTTGCTACTGTGCACTGTAGGCAATGACTGAACTTCCAGAGTGTCAGGACTTTTCAGCTGTTTTGTTTTGCCCTTGTTTACTTAGCTTGTTTATGCATTTGAAAGCATCCACCTTCTAGACCACTGGAGTTATGGGGGTGTGAGAGACAATCAGTCTTAACACTCAGCAGAGCCTAACATAGGATTAATTACTCATTCGTGTTAATCACCATTATCATTCGAGATTAGAGTTGGTTATTGGCTGAGGTGCTGCTGACTTCAGATCTGGGCGTTCCACTTCTCTATACTGCCTCCTAAGGGCTGGGTTTAACAGAAAAATATTGCCCAACTGAAGAGCTTCTGGGTGTATTGGAGATGAGCTGTGGGAACGCCTGTTATGTTTGTTCGTTTTGGCATTCATGATATTTTTGATTACCTATGGATCAAGTTAGATAAGGGAATTATCAATCAAGGTCCTGACAAGAAGCCAGCGTCAACTCACATGGTTCAAGATGAGGAAATTGTACTAAGGTTCCACCTGCAGGCACCTGGAACAACTAAGGGAACAAAGGGATGGTGAGAGACTTACAATAGCAAAAGCCTGTTTCCCACTGGGCTGAAGGATGGGGAGAAATTCTGTTGCTGGCACCCAGTGACAGTGAAAGCAGGAAAGTGGAGGTGGGAGCAGAGGGCAGGGCTGTCTGTTAAACGATGCCAGAGGCACAATTCTCTTTCTTCTAAACATTTCTTATAGGGTATGTTTCCTGGTCTCTCTACCATGGCCTGGCACCAATGATCTATTACTTTCCCCTGCAAACACTGGAGCTCACTGGATTGGAAGGTTTTGGAATAGCCTTTCTTTCTCCCGTACTTCTAACGATTTCTCCTTTCTGGAAATTGGTTAACAAGAAGTGGATACTGACTCTGCTTCGGATCATCACTGCTGGTAAGGTTTCAAGGTGTTTCTCTAAGATTTTTATTTTATTTTGTTGGCTGTGGGGCTAGAACTCAGGGCTTGGGTGCTGTCCCCAAGCCTCTTTGTGCTCAAGGTTAACGCTCTACCACTTGAGCCACAATGCCACATCTGGTTTTTGATTGACTAATTGGAGATAAGGGTCACAGGGACTTTTCTGCCTGGGCTGGCTTCGAACTGCGATCCTTAGATCTCAGCCCCCTGAGTAGCTAGAATTACAAGTGTGAGCTACCAGTGCCCAGCTCTCTAAGATTTTTTTATTCATATAAAAATGAAATGAAGGGGCTGGAAAGGTGGCTTAGTGGTAGAGCGCTTGCCTTGCATGTGTGAGGCCCTGGGTTTGATTCCTCAGCATCACATAAGCAAAAAGAAAAAAAAAGCCGGAAGTGGCGCTGTGGCTCAAGTGGTAGAGCGCTAGCCTTGAGCTGAAGAGCTGAGGGACAGTACCCAGGCCCAGAGTTCAGGCCCCATGACCAGACCCCCCCCCCAAAAAAAAGAAAAAGAAAAATGAAATGAATGAAATGAACTGTTCTTGACAGGCTAGATGATTGATTCAAAACTTGAAGATCTTTTTCCAACTACTACTTTAGAAAAATTTACCTTCCGTAAAATTGAAAGACTAGACTGAGAGTCAATTTGATTCATGTTTCTAACATCAGACTAGAAAGGCATAAAAATCCCTGTTATAAGCAGAGAAAAGGTACCTTGGTGAACAAGGCAACTCCTGAATATGTTGTGCTCTTTCTTCCAATGATGACAAAACACAATCAAACAAAAAAGAGATCATTTAAATAATATTGCATGACAGTTATGAAGCCATGGCCAACAGATATTGTACAAAGTAAACAGTACACTAAGAAAACTATTTGTAACTCTTTGCCTCAAAAGGATTATTTCCACATTTGTTCCTACAAACAAAAACAAAACAAAACAAAAGAACATCAACTTGCTAGACAAAATGGGAAGAAGAAATCATCAAGCTGGAAAGGGAAAAGGACTGGTTCTTAAAAATATAATAAAATATGCAGTCTTTTAATTTATGCATACATATTTGTCTGTTAGTGTCACAAATGAATTGACAGAAAAAAAACATGAGTGTGCTGTGTGGGTAGAGTGGAAAAATGGTCACTAATATAATGCTTGTGCGCATGTAAATTAGGATAACTTCCATGGAGTTAATTAAGCAGTATTTATAAGAGCTGTACATAACTTATACCCAGCAACCTTACTTCTAGAAATATATCCTACAGATGTATGTAAATGATACATGTGCAAAATCATCCAGTCCTGCTGGGGATATCTGTCATAAGAAGACTGGAAGGAGCCTAAATATCATCTCTAAGGAATAAGTTAAATAACCAATGGTTATGAAACTTGAAATACCATATAGACTACTATGCAACTATCAAAAAAGAGAAGCTATTATTAATAATGAAATATGGAATGCTTTTAAAGTATAATTTGTGAAATTGGTTATATTAAATAGAGCATATAGAATGCTAATCTCTATATAAAATTTGTTTGAAAATAAATTTAGTATTTGACCAGACACAATTAAGTATTCCTAAAGGAACTTAGAAATGGTAGCATTGCTACTAGGGTGGAGAATGTGGTACCTAAACACAGGTCTGACAATGAAATTCTATGCTTCCATCAGAAAGAATGACATCACCCTCTTCATAAGGAAATGGAAAGATTTGGGAAAAGTCATATTAAGTGAAGTAAGCCAGACTCAAAGAAACATAGATCCCATGTTTTCCCTTATTTGTAATAATTAGTATGTGTCTAGGATAGTCTTGGCAGATGAGTAGAATATCTCAATAGCTATGTACATATGACCATATAAGATGATGCTAAGTGAAATGAACTCCAAGATATGGAAATAAGAGGTTTTTCTTTGTTGTTGTTGTTTTTAATGTACTATGTGATTTTTTTCTTTTATGTTTTTTTTTCTTATGGTTTATCCCCTGTTGTCACTGTATTTGATTTGGTGCCCTGGGTATTGTATATATATCTATCTGAATTAGGGAAGGCAAGGAACAACAAAATGGGGAGACAAAGAGTGAACCAATGCAATAGCGATACTCACAAGACAATATGTTGGAAATGAACTGTATAACTTGGGGGGGGTGGGAGGAGGGAAAGTGGGAGAAAAATGAGGGAAGGGGTAACAGTTTGACAAGAAATATGCTCACTACCTTACATATGTAACTGTAACCCCTCTGTACATCACCTTGACAATAACATTAAATGAAAAAAATAAATACAGGTCTGCAGGGAAAAATTGGCACTGTTACCATTTTTGTACCTTTGAATTCTGAATTTGAATAGATCACATTGTTAAAGATAATAAAAATTTAGATGTATAGTTTCTATTATGAATTGAGGTTTTAGACATTAGTAACTATTGAGAATCTTTGGAGATGAGCCAGTAGTAAAAAAAAAAAAAAAAAGCAAGAAGAGATTATGGAGAGTAGATTCAAAATGAAAAATGCCAGACTGTAGATGGGTTGGATCTGTAGCTGAAATTGAGTCATCTTGTTCTTCTGTTGTAACTCAGTTTCTCTGAGATTCCCATGTGGCATTTGTTCATGAGTCACTGCATAGATCTTCTGTCTGAATGTAGACATTTGGTGTTTTCAGAAGCAGTACCAGGAATCACTAAACAATTACAGTGCTGTTGTTGTTTTGTGTGTGTGTGTGTGTGTGTGTGTGTGTGTGTGTGTGTGTGTGTGTGTGTAACAACCCCTGGCAGATGCAGAACAAAGTAGGTGCTAAGAGATCCATGGTTTTCCTGAAGGTATACAACTCTGGTTTTTCAAAGAGCTCCAAGTCAGAAGGAATGGTGGGAAAGACTCCTGGAAACTGCCCTTTACAAAGATGACTCCCACATACATGGAAAAACAGGCCAAATGATCAGGAAAATTTCAGGGCTAGGAATGATAGAAATGAGGCTTTCTGCCCTGAAAACGGAGTACTATAGTGACCGAGTCAACTGCTGTTGGGTTACAGAATCTTCATATTGATCACTGTGGCCTCTGCCTGGAAAGCCTTAGCTCTGGAGGCACCCACTAGCAGTTCATTATTTCAGTCCAGTTCTGTCTGGTAACAAGTGGCTATAGGGGATATAAGACAGAGTAGGTTTGGGAGGGGTAGGGATGGTGATTGATTGAGGTCCTTCTGTTGTTCCCCTTTACACTGCACAGAGACAGAACTGAATCTGGTGGGAAACTCAAGTAGAGGGAAGTCGCTCAGAGATGTGAATGGAGGGCCCAATCTTTTGCTGGCAGATGCTACTCAGAGGCTGCAATTAGTCATGGCCTGCCTTGGAATGCCCTTTAAATGCTTATTAAGCCCAGGTATAGATGGCTCAGGCCTGTAATCCTAGCTACTCAGAAGGCTGAGATCTGAGGATTTCAGTTCAAAGCCAGCCCTGGCAGGATCTGTGAGACTCTTTATCCCCAATTAACCAGAAAAGCTGGAGGTGGAGTTGTGGCTCAAGTGGTAAAGTGATAACCTTGAGCAAAAAAGCACAGGGACAGCATTCAGTCCCTGAATTCAAGCCCCAGGACTGGCACATACACACATAAAATGCTTCTTAAAGACAGGTTGCATTTTTTTAAAAAAGAGTCCTGAGGGTTTTTAAATGTAAATAACCTCACAGGTCTGTTTCCTGAAATTTCACCTCTGTTACCTGAAGCTAATTACTATGTAATTAGCTAAGAAGTCATTTATGTTCACTAATTTAGATTATTTCTGATCATAAATGTTTTGATCTACTAGGATCATTATGGTAAAAACAATAACAAGTGTTTGCATGGATGTGAAGAAATTGGAAGCTTAATGTATTTCTGATGGAAACATAAGAAATATTCAGTGGTACAGCTGTTTTGAGAGATTGTTTAGTAGTTTTCCAAGAAGTTAAACAAAATTTTCATGTGATCCAACAGTCCTACGCCTTTATATATAATATATATTTATATATAGCATATATCCAAGAAAAATGAAAACTTATATGAATATAGAAATGTGTACACAGATGTTCAAAGCAGCATTGTTTACAAATGCCAAGAAATGGAAACAGCAAGTGCTCACCAACAGATGAATGGATAAATGAAATGCAATATATCCACATAATATAATTTTAATTAGGCACAAAAAGGAACCAAACATTGATACCTGTTACAACATGGATTAAACTTGAAAATATTATGCTGAGAGAAAGAAGCCGCAGAACATCATAAATTGTATGATTGTATTTATGTGAAATGCCCAAAGTAGGAAAAATCCAGAGTCAGAAAGTATATTGATTGTGTGGGAGTGACTTCTAATAGATATGGGGTTTCTCTTTGGGGTGACAATGTTCTGGAATTAGTGGTGATAGTTGTCCAACTTTGTAAATGCACTCAATGATAAAAATCATGGAGTTCTATACTTAGATATGGCTACCTTTTTTCCTCTGTGATTTCTTTTTACACTAGGCCGGTACTGGGGCTTGAACTCAGTGCTTTTCACTCTTCACTTGGCAATTTTACTTATGGCAAGTGCTTTATTACTTGGGCCATACCTCCACTTTCAGCTTTTTGCTTGTTAGTTGGATAAAAATCTCACAGATTTGTCTGCCCCTGATAGCTTTTAAATTGAGATAATCAGATCTGAGTCTTCTGGGATTATAGGTGTGAATGGCTAGATATGGTAAATTTTATAGTGTGTGAATTGTGT
Source organism: Dipodomys ordii (assembly GCF_000151885.1). NCBI lineage: Eukaryota > Metazoa > Chordata > Mammalia > Rodentia > Heteromyidae > Dipodomys > Dipodomys ordii. Next base: position 24,822,557 of record NW_012267224.1, read on the forward strand.
GCCAATAAAAGTTTAAAAAAAGATAATGCATGTAGTTAGATAATAACACAATTCTCGAGTGTAATGATAGTATCACCAATATGTGGCAAATCAGACCATAAAGTTGCAATGTCTGCTTTTCACAAGTGCTCAGCTCTGCTCACTTTGTTTGTAGGCAGTATAGCTTCCCTCAAGGCTCCAAATGCCACACTTCGACTGGTGCTCCTTGCATTTGGTGTGTCTTCCTCGTTGGTGGTACAAAGTGTGACTTGGTGGTCAGGAAGTGGTTTGCAAAGGTATGATTCATATCTTATGTACTTGTGGACATACTGGTCTGGTTAGTTTCCAAAGTGAAACCCAGTGTGGGATTTGTAAATCACAATTTAACCTTCTATGTGATCTTACACAAGTCTTTGCTTTTCATTAATTTGAACAGTTGCTATATATACAAATATATGTAATAGATATGTATATATACTACAAATACATACATTGCAATTATTATATATACAAATGTATAACTATAGATAGAATTGTAATATAATAATATGCACATTGTCTCCAGGGATTGAGCCCTTACTCTTGCTAAACACACAGTCTACCACTCACTAAAAACCCTCAGCCTTAATAATATTTTAGGAATGAAAGAATTATTACACGTTATCTAGGTAATGGGGTATAGAAGGGCTAAGCCAAGTGGATTATTTCAAATTACCAACAATCAGCTTGAGATGATTTTTTTCTATGACACTGAAATTCACAATGCACCTCGAATCATGAAAGAGTCTTTAACAGTACTTTTGCACTGGCAGGTACCTCAGAATCTGGGGATTTATTTTAGGACAGTTTCTTCTTCTTGTCCTCCGCATATGGTATACCTCACTAAACCCAATCTGGAGCTCTCTGGTGTCCAACAGGATAATACTGACATTGAGTACCATAGCCACACTGGACCGCATTGGTGCAGGTAAGTAAATGTTCAATTTATTTGGGGACTTTCTCTCTTACAAAGTTTACCTTTTTGATGTGAATGTAGCATATCTGGAAAAGAAAATTGATAAAAATAGTTTTTCTGTATTGTATTTCCATCTCAGCTTTCCTCCCTTCTGAAATAGTGACTGAACTATGGTCTAAGCACACAGGGGTGTGTACCACTGTCGATGGGAGTCTAGACTCAGCCCCATTCATTCAGCTATCTTCCTCCTCTTCTCTCTCAACCTGGCCTCCAGCAGGGGAGTCTCCATCTTACACTGATCACACTGTAAGACTGGAAAGTTACTACAATCTAGATGTAGGCAACTTCCTGGGTTTAATCCAGGGATCTGAAGCTTGAAAAGAAAGGAAATCTTTGTAAGTTAATACTACTTTCTAAGCTAGTTTCCTCCTACAGAAGCTGGCTTTCTCTGAGACATACACAAACCCTGCTTGTGATCCAACTTGAGATGGTTCTAAAAAGAATAGAGAAGTGTGACTGGAGTCTAATTAACTTGGCTTGTGGCTTTTTGCTTAACTCAGTGAGTCACTGTTCCCTTGTATATACAAGGAGAAATCACACAGATATTAATAGAAGTGTTGGCTCAGCATGAACAAAAAGTGCTTGTGTAATTCCCCTCTGGCCTCAATTTTGGCTTGAAACTAAGGTAAGAAAATGGTGCAATTATCAGTAAAGGAGTCTTAACAGGCAAATGAGGAAACTAGCAGTAAAGGAGTCATGTCACATTAACATTAGAATATTTAGTGATTTTTCTAGTCTTCTATTGTATCTTTTATAAAAACTTATTTTTTTTTTGTTGATCATGGGGCTTGAACTCAAAGCCTGGTGGGTTCTGTCCCTGAGCTCTTTTGCTCACGGCTATAGCTCTCTCCTGCTTCGAACCATAGCTCCATTATGGTTTTTTGAGCGGTTAAGTGGAGATAAGAGTCTCACAGGAACTTTTCTGCCTGGGCTGGCTTTGAACTATATCCTCAGATCTCAGCCTCTTGAGTAGCTATAATTACAGGTGTAAGCTACCAGTGCCTGGCTTCTTTTATGTTTTATAAATTACTCCCAGGTAGGTGTGTCTCTCAGGTGCATCCTGACTTTGGATCATATTTGCCTTTTCAGACTTGAATTTTCTCCTTTTTCACCTCTGTTTCAAGTTTACGTGACCCACTTGCTAGCTGGTATTCTCTTACTCTGTTTTTGCCCTGTGCCTCATTTCCAAAATTCAGACTCTTTACCTGCTCCCTTAGAGTATCTGAGCACAGAGCAGGTGATTATTATTATTGTTGTTGCTTATTTTATTTTTGTTTTACCTTATTTGTTGGGTTATAGTGAATGGAGTCACCTACCTTGGTTTACTGCATTGTACTCAACAAATTGATCTTAGACATGTCTAAGTTCAAAGCCTCCAGGCACCTGATCTCATTTTGTCCACACCATCATCTCTTCCTATGCCATCTGCATAGCTCCCGCTCTGCTTTTTCTGCTCATCCCATTCTTAGTTTTCTTCCCCCTTGTGAATCCAGACTGCCAGTTCCACAGGCACACCCCAAGGCTTCCTTCTATTCTGCAGAGGACTTCACAGAGTCACAAGTGTGTAGCCTTTCAGGCTGTCTGTGTTTAACAGAAGAAATTCTCTGGCATTATCTGCCATGGTTACATGATTGTACATGAAGTCATCTCTGGGCTGGATGGAGTCTCTTGGTTCAATGAAACTATGAATTGGGCCAGTGGGGGCCAGTCAAGTGGAGTACATGCTGCCTACGCTCCAGGCCCAGTTTCTTAGTGCTCTCTACAAGCTGTGTGGTCTTGGGCAATTAATGGATCTCACTGGGCTGGTTTTCTAATCTGTAAAACAGAGTTAGTAAGAGCATGCACCTCATAAAGGTGCTGTGAGGATTAAGTGTGTGGGAAGAAAATTCATCAGTTGATGCACTGTTGTTACTTTGAGGTGTACAGAAAGTTCAGTGAGAGCCCTGTTCCTGTGTGTGTGTGTGTGTGTGTGTGTGTGTGTGTGTGTGTGTGTGTGTGTGTGTGTATGTGTGTTGGTATAGAGGCTTCAACACAGGGCCTGAGCTCTGTTACTAAGCTTTTTTGCTCAAGGTTGTTGTTCTACCACTTGAGCCACAGGTTTACTTCCTGTTTTATGCTGGTTAATTGGAAATAATATGAACTTTCTGACTGTGTTGACTTGGTACTATGATTCTAAGATCTAGCCTCCTAAGTAGTTAGGATTATAGGCATGATCCACCATCTTCAAGCTCCTCTTTGTTTTTGCTCTACTGAGGTTTGAACTTGGACCTCTCGTTTGCTAGGCAATCTAAAGTCTTTTTCTTTCATGGCCTGGTTTACTAGAAATGTCTCACCCAAGCTGGATGACATTTATTCCCTGACTATATCATTTGCTTTTAAAGCATAGATTTCTGCTCCATTCATTCTGTTAACTTCTCACAAATTCAGTAGCTTTCTGTATTTCTACTTGTCAAACTCCAAAATACCCTTTCTTCCTTACACTTAAACTGTGCCTTATCAAGCCTTCCAGAAATAATCTCTCCTATAGAACAGCTGTTTATCATAGCACACCTCTTCTCCCCTTCTAGAATAAACTCCTTGAATCCAGGTGCCATATCCTACTTGCTGAAAGTCTAGTGAAACCAGACCCAAACTGTGGAAGTTCCAGATTAGGTCTAGTCACTTGCCCATATACACCAAATAGTCATAGTGGCTCAGTACTGGTGGTTCATGCCTGTAATTCTAGCTATTCAGGAAGCTGAGGTGTGAGGATCATGGTTTGAAGCTAACCCTGGCAGAAAAGTCTGTGAAACTCTTATATCCAGTTAACTACAAAAAAGCTAGAAGTGGAGGTACAGCTCAAGTGGTAAAGCATCAGCTCTGAGGAAAAAAATTAAGGGGAAGTGTCCAGGCCCTGAGTGTACACCAAACCCTTGGTGTATGTATACACACACACACACACACACACACACACACACACACACACGAGTCATGGTGAAGAAATGATTTATTACATGGCATCCATGGGAAAATGGTACTTCAGAACATCTTCAGGAATATAGACATAGTCCTCAGTTAAATAGGGAGAATTGGGGATAGGAATTGAGAAAGGTATATATAGTTGAAACAGTCCATGTTTCAAGTATGGCTAGGTGGGTATGGCCTAGTGGGTGGGTGGTCTGTAGCTTTTGGCTGTTCTCTTCAAGATATAAGAAGTCATTGCCCGACTGTGGGGGAAGTTAGTTTTTTGTCATCAATGCTTATCCCTGAATCTTGTTCTCCTTGGGGCCCAGGGTGATTGGAAAATGATTGTGGGAGGCAAAAATTGGAGGGATGTCCCAATTTAAATTAATTTATAGGCCCAGAAGAAAGCATGCCTTAAGTCACCCCTACAAGGGCACGTTTCTGTGGAACTCACCCTTTTTCTAATCTTCTTTTTGATCCCAGATGCTGACTGCAGTCAATTTGAGGAGAGAAAGCACAGCAAGACAGCCAAGAGTGTGGACCGTGCCTGTAGACCTTGCCGGCTGCTGGCAGGGGCTGCCTTTGGGAGTCTTTTGTTCCTCACCCAATGGATCTTTGGAGAAGTCTCTCTTGTGTCCAGATGGGCAGTGAGTGGTCATCCCCATCCAGGACCAGATCCTAACCCCTTTGGGTGAGTGTGAGTTTGGAAGCCATCAAGAAATCAGCAGTCCTGGCTAAAGGAAGAAACTTGTCCTTTGTAGGCCAGCTACAGCTGTGTTCCCGGGGCATTTACCACCCAATCTCCTCAGAGACCACACAGAAATGATTGTAGACTCTGGAATGGAGGACGAGAATGTCATTTGTTTTGTGTTTATGGATGATGGGAAAGTAGAGGGGGAGAGGGAACTAAGGATTGTGAATAAGAGGTGCTCAAGTGCTAGCAAGGATGCCGTGGGAATTACCACCTGGAAGAGCCTGCTTAGTCAATTACTGATCAAACAAACTGACACTGATCTCAAAAAGGCAGAGACTAACCCAAAGCAATACTAGGTAGAAAATGACAAACTAGGGGCTGAGAAGGTGGCTCAGTGGTAGAGCGCTTGCCTTGCATGCATGAGGCCCTGGGTTCAATTCCTCAGCACCACATTAGCAGAAAAAGCCAGAAGTGGCGCTGGGGATCAAGTTGGTAGAGTACTAACCTTGAGCTGAAGAGCTGAGGGACAGTGCCCAGGCCCAGAGTTTAGGCTATTGATTGAGATTGTGGTCTTTGTTAGAGTTGCTTAATTGTGTCCTATGACCAGTATGACTATAATAATTTAAGGGTGTGAGAGAATTCAATTGTTATGTTTCCCTTGGCCATGAGAGACTGCAGATGCCATTTGGGGTTTACATGATCTCATTGTCTATTTCATATCCAGGTTTCTCTGGGCTTTACCTAGAGGTAGAAAACATACTTTCTATTTCCTATTTGAAATAATGAGAGAGTAACAATGTCAAATGTCTTACAGTATGTTTTCTGAATTTTACCTTATTTCTACAGAGGTGCAGTTCTGCTGGGGTTGGCTGGCGGATTGATGCTTTCAGCTTGTTCGTGGTGTCATGATGCGAGTTTGATCTGGTGGATTACAGGTATATGGCATTTACCTGCAGATGAGCCATCATTGAGATTGGTCATCCATTTACTTGTATGCACAAGCAGTTAGATTGGAAGGAGATATAGCTATAAAAAATAACACAAACTGCACGCATAGCAGCTGCTAAGATTCTTTCCCTTCTTGAAATTCCAAGCTTCTTTGTTTCTAAGAAATGTCCTGTTTTGGATTCTGTTATGATGCTCCATTTTCCTTTCTCAGTTACATGTGACAATTTCACTCCCTATTCATCCATTTCTGGAACCCATGTTTTTGTGAAGGCTCAAGCCATTTCTTCCCAATTATACCTTTTAGAAATACTGGTGAGGGCTGTCATATTTCAGACTGTCCCTTTCAGCATCCTGTTAGTCTTTGTGAACATGAGAGACCCTGATATTATTTTCTTGTGACAGAATTATGCTCCTCCATCTCTTCCTCTTGCCTTTTATTTTTGGCCAGGACTGGGGCTTGAACTCAGGGCTTCAATTGCTTGGCTTTTTCACTCAAGCTGGTGCTCTACCATTTGAGCCATACCTCTATTTCTGGCTTCTTACTGGTTAATTGGAGCTAAGAGTTTTACACACATTTCTGTCTGGGCTCGTTTCAAACAAGATCTTCAGCTCTCAGGCTCCTGGATAATTAAGATTACAGGGTGAGTCATCAGCTCCTGACTCTTTTCCTTTAAAAGGCAGCAACAATTATACAGAAGTCACTGTTGGCATTAATTAAAACCCCCTTCTCTTTTCCAGAGCAATACTACATTCAATGTCTGTGAGGAAAGATGTCCTTATGTATATAATTAAGCAGGTGATTCAGAGTGCTGCCCAGATGCCGTGAGACTGTGGGTATCAGTAATAGGAAACACTGGAAGAAAAACGTAAGAAATACATTTAGGCACACCGTCAGCACCACCATCCTACGTGGGAATGTGGGTGTGATCCAAGCAGGCTGCTCAGCCAGTGGTGCTGGCCAAGTCCTCTTCCTCCTGCAGCTGCATGAGAAAACCGCTGCAGTCACAGTGACCTGTCTTCTTGCTGTATATTATATAGTCTGCATTTCATCTAGAGGGTGGGAGCTGTGAGCCTTATTTCCCACCAGGGAGCTGCTTCAGGAGATTTCTAAGGAAAGGGAACAGATCACGGTCAGTGCCAAGTTTGCAAAGGAGTATCTACAGCTTCTTAATCTACATGCATATGGAAACATGAAATAAGGCAGCAGAGGTTTGTTCTGCATTTATGGCAAGTCTTTGCTTACGGAATATAAGCAAAGTGCTTATTGGACAGGTAATTGGCAGCTCTTTTTTTTCTCAGTGAGGGAAACTTTTGAACTCTATGACAAAGTTAATCTAATAAGATCCTTCATTAAACAATTTATTGTTATGATAAAGGTGATATACAGAAGGATTACAGTTATATAAGTGACCCTTCCCTCGCTTTCTCCCAGTTTTGGCTGTTCTTTTTTAAAAACATAGGAAGAGTTACAAGCTACCACCTGGATAGGGGCACATGCCCCATTGCCCTGTATTACCCCTCTCCTGGGGTGGCATGGCCCCACTAATAAACCTTCTTATAAACCTTAAAACACACACACACACACACACACACACACACACACACACACACACACAAACACAAACAGGAGAACTAAGGAGCAAAACCACAGAATTTTAAAGAATAGAAAAGCTATGAATTTATAATCTTGAACACATTTTTCTAATTAGGGCCATATCCTTGAGAGTCAAACCCTCGTTTTGCTTACTCTTTGAAGTATTGAGTAGTAGGGGTTTTTGTTTTTTGTTGTTTGTGGGGCTTGAACTCTGGCCCTGGGCACTGTCTCTCAGCCCTTCAGCTCAAGGCTAGAACTCTACCACTTAAGCCACAGTGCCACTTCTGATTTTCTGGTGGTTAATTGGAGATGAGAGTCTCGCGGACTTTCCTGCCAGGGCTGGCTTTGAATGGGATCCTCAGATCTCAGCCTCCTGAGCAGTAAGGATTATAGGTGTGAGCCACTGGCGCCTGGCCTTGAGTAGTAGTTTTAAAGACCTTTTTTTGGTGTGTGGTACTGCGACCTGAACTCCCAGGGCCTTGAGTTTACTAGGCTGGTGCGCTACCCCTTCAGCCATGCTCCCCATCCTCCATATTTTTGTTTTTTGAACAGGCTCTTGCTTTTTATCTGGTACTGGCCTTGATCATGATCCTATTTATGTTTCCTTTGTAGCTGGCACATATCACAACATCCAGATTTTCGTTTAAGTGGTTGAGATGATATCTTGCTAACATCATTTTTCTTAGGCTGCCCTTGAACCAGGATCTTTTCTTTCTAATCCTCAGGATTACAAGCATAACTTTAAGGGCAGAACTTTTTTTTTTGTCAGTCGTGGGGCTTGAACTCTGGGCCTGGGCGCTGTCCCTCAGCTCTTCAGCTCTAGGCTAGCGCTCTACCACTTGAACCACAGCGCCACTTTCGTATTTTTCTGCTTATGTGGTGCTGAAGAATCGAACCCAGGGCCTCACGCATGTAAGGCAAGAACTCTACCACTGAGCCACCTTTCCAGCCCCTAAGGGCAGAACTTTAAGGGAAACAAATTTAAAGTTTCTAGTAGGCTATGTGTGATAGGGAAAATTAGAGCTAAAATTCAGCCACAATTCACCTCTCATTCTGATATTCCCCTCACCATGAATTGGAGATCACACTTATCTGGAGATAGTGCTCACTTTTCACTGTGTTTTACCTCTGGAAACTCTTGATAAAGCCAAGTACAGAGAAATGAATCCTATTTTCTCATTGTACATTTAAGCTTACATACCCAACTGTGGACTCACAAGAAATTAATTATGACAGTGACCAAAGAATTTCAGAAAAACAAAGAGCTGGGTACTGGTGACTCACACCTGTAGTCCTAGCTACTCAGGAACTGAAATCTGAGGAGCGCAGTTTGAAGCTGGCCCTTGCCAGAAAGTCCATGAGACCCTTATCTCCAAGAAATTACCCCCAAAAAGCTGGAAGAGGGAATGGAGCTATGGCTCAAGCTGAGTTTAAGCCCAGGACTGGTACCAAAAGCAAACCCAGGACTCCCCCCAAATCCAAACTTCCAAAGATAGAGCAGCTTTAAGTTTTGATAGCAACTAAATTAGTAATATCAAAGTCTTATTAGAAAAATAGATGCAGATGTAATAAAAAAAACACTGATAGGGCCTCAGTGTACTAAGTACAATTTTATCATCTGAAAATTTTCACCTATTAATTAACACATCAATTCTTTCGTCTTTCTCTCCTTCCCTCCTCTATGCATGGGGGTTTAGACACAGGACCTCCAGCTCCCTAGTTGCTCTATCACTTGAGCCATAATCCCAACCCTTTCTTGTTTAGTTATCTTTCATTTAGGGTCTCCATTTTTTGCCTGGGTCAGGACTGAACTGTGATCCTCCTATTTACCCCTCCTCAGTGCCTAGGAGGGGCATGCACCACTATGCCTGGCTTGTTTATGAGACAATGTTTTGTTAATTTTTTGTGTAAGTTGACCTTAAACGGAGACCAAACTATCTCTGCCTCCTAAATCGCTAGAATTAGAGGCATGTGTCACTATGCCCAACCAACATGGAAGTTGGTATATGTGTTATTGGAATATTGATTACCATGGATTCTTGATATCTCACAAGTGAGTATTTAGAAGAGATTGTTTGGAAGAGTTCAGTGTCAAGCACCAAGGTATACAGTTAAATTTAGGGAAAATTTTGGTAAAAGTGACTATGGTATGTATCATATCCTACCAGAGGTACACAAAAAGGGAGAGAAATATGTAAGCATCTATATTTCTTTATATACACAGAAAATCCCCGGGAAGACTCAGAATGAGTCTAACACAGTTTTCCTTTTCGTAAGGGACTTAGTGAATGGCAAGATTCAGAAAAATCTCTTTTGTACCATTAAAAAAAATATTATCCTCGGAGCTGGGCACTGGTGGCTCATGCCTATAATTCTAGCTACTCAGGAGGCTGAGATTTAAAGATTCTGATTTGAAGCCAGTTTGGGCAGTAAGTCTTTGAGACACTTATCTCCAGTTAACCACCAAAAAACTGGAAGCAAAGCTGTGGCTAAAAGTGGTAGAACAGCCTTGAGCAAAAAATCTCAGGGACAGTGCCCAGACCCTGAGTTCAAGCCCCACAACTGAAAAAAATATCCTTAGAATATATTGCTTGCTTAAAATATAATTTTAGCTTAAAAATACAGAAACTGCTTTAAAAACAGAAATTAAATTTAAAAAATGGAAGCAATAATCTCTGAGAGAAATTTAATAATGATTTATTTTCCCTCTGCATAATTCTTTGTAGTAAAGAAAATCATTTTAGCATTTTCAGATTAGAAGAGCATATTAGGATTCATTTCTTTAAAAACAAAATTGTCACCATAAGCCACTAAATGTGGAAAATTCAATCTCATTAAGAATCAGTGAGAGCTATTTAAAGTATCATTCAATTTTCATCAATTTGATAATGAAGTTTAGAAAGAAATGGTTTTGGCAGTTTCAAAGGTATGGTCACTTCCCCAAGTTTTCTGGATATGGAAATGACTGCAATCACTTTCCAAAACAGCACTCACAAGTAATAACTTGAAGCTGTTTGAGGTAAGTAATTAAAGATGTGGAAGAGATTTATAGATAAACAAAGGTGCAGATTGCATAGTCCCAACACCTAGCAAGGTGTTAAGAAATGAAGAGAATAATGAATACTGATGGCTTCTTCTATCATCCTAGCTACTCAGGAGGCTGAGATCTGAGGATCAAGGTTTGAAACCAGCCTAGGCTGGAAAGCTGGTGCAACTCAACCAGCAAAAACCCTGAAGTGGAGATGTAGCTTAAGTAGTAGAGATTTCTTTTCTTTTCGTTTCATTTCATTTCTTTTTCCCTTTAGCAAAATGCTAAGAGATGAAACTCAGGGCTTGAGTTCAAACCTAGTAACAGTCCCCCCTCCCACACACACAAAAGAAAGGAAAGGGAATAAAAGGAAAGGAAAGGAAAGAACTTACTGCAGAGTTGCTAAAGTACCAAGTGCACTGTGGCTATCTCAGTCATACCTTCTTTTGCAGCTGTTGGGAGAGTAAATGTGCATATTACAGGACAAGGTGTGGCATTTAGATGGGCAGAAATTACTTTAGAAGGTGCCTTCATAGAACATTATAGAAATCACACTGGCTATATGTTTTCTACTATCTGGCTGGTTATGTTTAATAAATATACATTTGGTATTGCAAATTAATTTGTTTTTTTTTATTGATGCTACAACTGTAACATTGGTCATCTCAAGACCCTTCTTCTCTCCCCTCCCTCCCTTTCCTTCCCAGAGAATTAGCATTGGCCTGAGTTTTACTGCATTCTACTTTCCAGCTGGGCCTGTGACTGGTCTGCTGATGCTGGGCAAATCACATTAACCAAGGTAGACTTTGGTTTTCTCAGGGGTCTGCAGATTGAAACAGATACTGCTAAGGTCCCTTCTACACATTGGTCATCCTATGAACTACTGCTCTCTTGTCTCTCTCATTCATTCTTTTTTTTTGCCTCATAAACAGGAGCGGCTTCAGCTGCGGGTCTCCTTTACCTGCGCACATGGGCAGCGGCGGTGTCCGGCTGTGTGTTGGCCATCTTCACTGGGTCCATGTGGCCTCAAGTACTGGGGCACCTGATTAGCTCAGGGACAAGCCCTGGGGAAACCATGACTAGTGCCATGTTAGTGTATGTTCTAGAAATCGTTTTTTGTGCCTGGTGCACAGCCTTTAAGTTTGTCCCGGGAGGTGTCTACGCTAGAGAAAGATCTGATGTGCTTCTAGGTGAGTACATTTCAAAGGTCTGTGTTAAAGAAACTGATCAAAAATATTCCTAAGAAATGGCCAGTGTTGAGCACTAACAGAATCAACAGGGTGATCCTGGTGAAGAAATAAAACCTGGAAGGATGTCTGAATGATAATTCAAAACAAATTTCTTAATTCATTAGTGCATTACAATAATGTTTGCCACTCTAAAGGCCTTTAAATGAATTAGTTATGAAAGATGTTTAATCATTAATAAGGACTAAAGCATAAACTGGGTAACACATAATGTTAGGAAAGGGCATGATTTTGATGTCTGTCATAAATACACATAGTGATGGGGACAATGTTGGAAGGGGGGACATTGATCAAGATGCACTGTACTTTTAATCTGATTTGTATTGAAACTCTTTTGTACAACTACTTAAAAAAAAGCTGAGTACTCGTGGTTCATGCCTGTAATCCTAGCTACTCAGGAGACTGATATCTGAGGATTATGGTTTAAAGCCAGCCTGGGCAGGAAAGTCTGTGACACTATCTCCAATGAACCACCGAAAGGCTGGAAGAGGTGCTGTGGCTCAAGTGTTAGAGCCCTAGCCTTAAGCAGAAAAGCTTAGGGACAGGACAGCGCCCGCATGCTAAAATCAAGCCCAGGACTAGCACACACAAAAATAAATAAATACACAGAGGGGGGTTAGTTTTATCAGTGACTTTTATTTAGCATAGTTGTACTAATAAAGTATATTAGATGAACAATAAATTTCCAAATCAAGGAATTAAACACATTTTTCACTTCCTTGGTTATATAGTCATCATTATTAAGATGCCATCAACTTTCCTCAGTTTAAAATTTAAAAAATAATAATCCTTTGTCCATAATGAAATTATGAACGTATATCAGGTATATACGAATTAAGTACTGTCAGTAACTTTTGAAGTTTAAGTACTATCATCATATCATTCTTCAGTAGCATCCTAGAAAATGAGGAGATGATAACACTAAAAGAACATTCAGTCCTTACCTATGCATTCAGTAGCCCAGTTGCTTGCTTATTTGTTAAAAAAAAAAAAAAAGACGAAAAAGAAAAAAAGGTCATGCATCCTCTCTCATTCCTGGCCCATGGAATGATAGACAGGCTGCTTTGGAAGATGTGTCTTTAATCACATGTGATATTTTAGAAACAACTTCACTGGATTTGAGATTTCTGGGCAGTGCCCAAGCTCCTGTCTAGTGTGAGATGTGCACTTAGCTGTCTTTCCTCAGTAGTAGCTTGCTTTGCAAATGTTGGCTTTTCTTCTGCTGTCTTTCAGGTGGCTGTACTCTGCTCTGTGCTACTTTCCTGTCTCATGCCCTGCTTTTTTTCCAGCTTGCTTAGGGGTCTGCCAGGTGAAGAAAATGAATGAAAGTAAGAGCTGTTTTGTGTGTAAATTTGTGTCTTTAGAATGCCATGACTAAGGAGCTGTTGAGTTCCTCTCTGACCGCGTGAAGAACTGTAGGAAGCATGCAGTGTTACTGTTTAACAGAAATAGAGTGGTGTTCTGTTGATGATGCCCAAAGGCCAACAAATGTTTTAACGTTCAGAGCAGCTGTTAATTCAACTGAATTGAAAATCAGTACTAATCAGAGATAAGGACAAATTTATTTTCTAAGTTTTGCTATTTTCTGAAAAATTGGACGTGACTTTTTTTTTTTTTGCCAGTGCCAGGGGCTTGAACTCAGGGTCTTACACTTTTGCTCAACTTTTTCACTCACAGCTGGTGCTCTACCACTTGAGCCATGCCTCCTGTTTGCATTTTGCTGGTTAATTCAAGATAGAATCTGCCTAATCTGGCTTCAATCCAAGATCTTCAGCTCTCAGCATCCTGAGTAGCTGGAATGACAGGTGTGAGCCATCACCACTGGATATCTATATCTATAAATTTGGGCTTATATTTCAATTTGATTACATTATGAATTGATATACATATTGTGCCATATTTCGACTTACATTTTTATGAATGATTTAAAAAATATGCAAGCTATAGATATGCTACTTTCTAGTGCTTCCAAAGATAACTCAACTTTCTTGGCTGGCCTATGGGCATTCTGAAATTTCTGGCCTGAATCCTTTGCCAGTACCACATACCCAGAGAACTATGTCCTAAGCACATTTGTTGCCATAGTTACACAACTTGTGTACTATTGCAGTCCTCAACTTGGTGCATTTGTGGGCTCTTTAGTAGCAAAGGTTGATTCTCTATGGAAGTTCAGAAGGTTCTTTTCTTTTGTGCTCTGTTGTGCCTTTCTCTCAAATGCCATCAGCATCCCAACAACCAGGAAACAGGAAATTTGAGGCCATTCGTTGCCAGGAAAAGGCTAGCTAGAATTTCTAAAGTGGTTCCTCCTAGACCCTTCCCTCATTTCTTATGCATGTCCCTGTTAGCCAAAGTCTACTAGAGTAATTGCTTAGGGGCTGAGTAATTCAATAATTGAATCGCCTAGGTGTGTTCAATTGAAAAGAAATCCTGACTCTTGAATTTACCACTGGAAGAATTTTTGGATTAAACTAGACTACATTCTCACTTTCTTAACAGGGACGGTGATGCTAATTATTGGGTTGAGTATGCTATTTGGTCCTAAGAAAAACCTTGACTTACTTCTTCAAACAAAAAACAGTTCTAAAGTGCTTTTCAGGAAGAGTGACAAATACATGAAACTTTGTAAGTATAGCCTTTTCTCAACTAAGAGCTAGGTGTGGCATGCACCTTATTATTTCAGCTATTACAGGAAGCATAAAATTGGTGGATTATGGCCCAGGCACATATCCAGGAAGAAAATTAGGCCTTATCTGAAAACCTGCCAATGGAAAAAAGGATAGATGTGTGGTTCAGTGGGAAGGGGGCCTGTCTAGCAAGCATGAGATCCTGAATTCAAACCCGAGTACTGACCCAAAATTTATTTATTTATTTGTATGTAGAAAGGGTCTCGCTATTTGGCCAATGCTGCCTTTGAACTTGTGGCTTTGACTTCTTGAGTGGCTAGGATTACAGTCATGCAGTTCCATACCTTATATTCTGACTCTTAAAGTTCCCATGTCTAAAGCTAATGAAATTTATTCACATGTTATTTTTCCTGATCATGGAGGTTTGTTTCATGTTTTAGAATTTATTTTTAAGTGCAAGGCTCTCAGAACATGTTCAGGCATGTTTTTTGACATCTGTATGAAGTATGTATGTAGGTGATCCATGATAATTAACTTGCAAATTAGACATTCATAGACAAGCTCATTAGATTCAGTAATTCTGGGAACCAAATTTTCTTTTGTATATTTTTTCTTTCCGTTTAGTTTTGTGGCTGCTTGTCGGTGTGGGATTATTGGGATTAGGACTTCGGCATGAAGCCTATGAGAAGAAATTAGGCAAGAGGGTAAGTAATTGAATTGTTTGAAATGGAATTTTATAATACACACGTAAACATATATGTATTTTTACACATCACTCTTCTGATTGAATGCTAGACCTAGAGAGAATGACTATCTAGGATCCCATCTGATATTGTAATAACAACTGTTAAAGAGCCCAAGAAAGAGATCATGATCTCTTTATCACTATTAATGAAAAGAAGAAAAAAGTTAAATGGCTTCTCTTGTTCATCTCTGTAGCTATTGAAGGCATGGCATATCCTCAGGACTCAGTAAGTGTATAGCTATTTCTTCATTATGTCTATTAGAAAAGAATAACTGATGTCATATCAGTCAGGAACTGTTTTAGGAAGGAGTCATTTGAAGTGAATGTGACACTGGTTCATTCATTCATTGGTTCATTATGTGACAAATGTTTATTGGATGTCTCTTGATACAAGATCCCTGCTGCCCAGGAATTTGTGTTCTAGTAGTGCTAGACAGTATTCAGAGGCACAAATAAAGACTGTAACTTTTTTTTTTTTGTTGGTCGTGGGGCTTGAACTCTGGGCCTGAACGCTGTTCCTCAGCTCTTCAGCTCAAGGCTAGCGCTCTACCACTTGAGCTACAGCGCCACTTCCAAGACTATAAGTCCAATGACTGTGTAGGAAATAGGATTACAAGGTGGAAAGTGATGTGGTCGTTAGTGGAGGCCACTGAGGAGGTGATATTTCAAAGAGAGAACAGGCTCGCTGTTCAGACAGCTGGGATCCAGAGGAAATGTGAATGAAGAATGGAGGGATAACCATTTAATGTCTGAGGTGTATCAGAGTGACTGGCGTGGCTGGAGTTTGGTGGAGTGGTAGAAGATGAAGTTGGAAAGGCTGTGGAAGGCAACATCATACAGGGCCTCAGAGACCACAGTGAAGTGCTCTCATTTCATGTATACTTATGGCTGAAGCCAGAGGGAAATGTCTGAAATGAAAGCAGAGAAAATGATGATCTATTTGGCTGCTGAAGGAAGACTGGCTTGTAGGGGGACATTGAAGGAGAATAGGAGTGGTGGAAGGGAGTTCTGTGTCTTTTTTTAGTGGTTCAAGGGAAAAGAGAATGGTGATTTTGATTGGTGGGGGGCCAGTGGAGTTGGAGAGAAAGTGGAAGGGTTCAGACTCTATTTTGAAAGTAGAGCTGATATGACTAATGAGTGAGTTGGATGTTGCTGAATCAGGAAAGAGATGAAACCCATGCTTTTGGCTTGAACTCCTGCAAGGGAGAAGATGTCACTTTCTAAGGTGATAGCTTATGAGAAAGGATAGCTTGATGGATACCATTCTCTGTTCATGACATTGACTGAAGTCCATAATCCTTCTTGTATAATGATGAAACACTGGTAGAATTTTTTAAACGCAAAGATGTTACCATTTCCTTTTCCAGGCCTGAAACTGTACAGTCCAGTTTGAGTTGGGTTTTTTGAGTAGTAATTAGTGGAGATTCATTTTGATTTTTTTTTTTTTTTGGTCATGAAGCCTGAACTCTGGGCCTGGGCTCTGTCCCGCAGCTCTTCAGCTCAAGACTACCACTCTACCACTTGAACCACAGTGCCATTTCCAGCTCTTTTTTGTTATATGGTGCTGAGGAATCGAGCCCAGGGCCTCTTGCATACAAGGCAAGCACTCTTCCACTGAGCCACCTTCCCAGGCCTAGAGATTCATTTTGAGAGGATGTTTAGGGTTGGGCAGTGCAGTCTCTGACTAACTTTTGGGCTGTGAGGAGCTGTAAAAAGGGGTTGTGCTTGTGGACCTTGGGCTTGCCAGTATGGTAAGCAGTGCCACTCTGGAATAGACTGATCACTTTATAAATATGGCAAAGGCCTCTCTACATCCCTCTACAACTGACATATACCTTGCAAGGTAACCATTCTTAAGATAGCATAGTTTAACAATGATCATTTTCATGCTTTTCTGTACATTATTATTACCCGAGATAGATTTCCTATTTCCCTGTTTCCATATTTTTAACTTTCTCTAAATGATATCCAGCATGTATTTTGCAACTTGCTTTTTTTTAAAAAAAAACTATAATCCTCTCTGGGATATTCATCCACGTGGATGAATCTCATTTATTAGGGCTGTGTAGTGTTCTATTGTATGTACCATCCTTTGTTGATTTTTTTCTTGATGGACATCCAGGTTGTTTCTAACTTTTTTTGGTATTATAAGCATGGCTTATTATAAATATTCATTTTCCCAACATTCCCATGTACTTTTAAGCTCTAAAATTCACAGAAAATGTGTTATGACCTTATAGCAATTCATCATTTTAATGAGTTAAATGTAGACAAATGTGAAGAAATTCTTTCACTGAAATAAGAATTTTGGTAGAGAGGTAGAAAAGCTAATTCTCTGGAAGGCTCATTGTTCACTATTCTCCTAAATTCCCATTAAAATGATTTCTCAGGCACCAGCCAAAGAGTTCTCTGCTGCTATCTGGCCTTTCAGATTTGGATATGACAATGAAGGATGGTGTAGTCTAGAAAGATCGGCTCAGCTGCTCAGTGAGACAGGTAAGTCTTTCTAGAATTTGTTCTAAGCAAGATCATAGAAGAAGGGATTACCAGATTATATACTTTGGAGGCTTTGATGGGTGGAACCACATCTGTCTTTTTTCCCTCTTTCCCTCCACCCCCCCCATCTGTCTTTAAGAGCAATTAATCCAGTTGCTTCTGAAGAAAACTTAGTGCTGGGTATCTGCAGGAGACGAGTCAGGCCCTTGTTGGAGCTGCTCCTGCTGGCAGCTGGTCACCTGGTCACTGCTGGGACCAGGCAATCTCTGGATTAAAATGGTCAAAAGTATGGAACAGACAAAACATGGGCTGTAGTCTTTGTTCGCATTCCAATCGGGGGGCGACTCTCCCCACCCACAGAGGCTGGGGACTTCTTCCTCATGAAACCGTTAGACCAGCTTCCCCTCCATCTGCCCAAGATTGTCCCATGTACAAAAGAAGATAATAATGAAGCAACCAACATGTCACAAAGATCTAACTGTTCCCACCAATACGTCAGCTGTAAGGTTTTCAGGTAAGGCCTGGGAAGACTTCATGGAGCATCAAAGAGGAAAATGAGACTGTGGCTACAAAAAGGAAAAAAAAAAGGACATTTAAATGAGGTAGATAAATGGAAGCTAGCCTACCCAGTTTTGTCCCTGCCATACTGCACCTGACTTTAGGGGCCCAAAAGATAGTTTCTTGTGAAGTCATGCCTTTCCTTCTGGAATTGTAAGCATTCCCAATATTGGGCTCACCTGTTTCCTTTGTGAAGTGAGCATCCTTTTAGGGGACCTACCACCCTGCGGCGCTCATCACTGCGGAGCTGAGCACACCTCAGTTTTGTACCTGCTGATGCTGCTGGAAAATAAATTTTGAATGCTTCACTACCAAAAAAAAGGTCAAAAGTTAGGGTGATTTGTGAAGAAACTTGGTTTTAAGAGTCCCAGGACCAACTTTGTTTTTGTACCCTAAGATACTCATCTTTGTATAAAGCATCCTTTCAAACATCAGAGAATTTGCTTCTTGCTGCATGGAGTTTGCAGCAGGATAACTGAGGGCTACATCGTTCCTGGTGATGGCATTGCTCTTGTAGAAATTTCTGAGTTTCTCTAGGAACATAATGCCACAAACATTTTTTCTGGCCCTTGGTCCTTTTTATATCTTGATTGTAAGCCTCTTGATTATAAGCATCAGGCCAAAGTCTAAAGAAGTCAATAAATTTACTTCCAGTGGAAACACTACAGAGCTGTTCACCTTGGAATAAAACGCTACTCTGTGCCTTTTTATTGTTAGAAACAATACATGTTGGAATAAATTAGGTCTTTGTGAAAGACATTGATACTACTTGAAATGGGGGTGGGGAAGATGCTCAAATATGCTTTCATTCTTCCCAATATTTGCTCAAGGTGTTCTGTGTTTTAATTGCATTCCAAACACAGGAAACTTGCCTTTAGAGCTCAGATTTGAACCACTTCCCTGTTGTGACTTATAAAGGAGTTACTTTGTTTGAGGTTTATGAGTAAAGGGAAAAAGGTTAAGGATGAGAATAAAGGGAGGGCTTGGTTTAACCACCTGCCTTCCAAGCACAGGGTCCCAAGTTGGAACTCCAGTACTGTCTAAAGAAAAAAGGTAAGGGAAATAAAATAAAATTTCCAGTTATACATCTCAATTCTGTGTGTTTAATTAAGGTCTGGTGTTAGTATTACCTCTTTGGGATTATATGATTGAGAAATGAACTAAAACAAACATGAAAAAGTTAATTTAATGGCATACCATACTGGAAATCTGAAGAGTGACACCAGGGTTAAATTCCAATTCTTGTTCTACTTCTTTTAAAAAATGATCAATATGCACATGAGTCATTTAAATATACTAGATTACTGGTGTGTTATTATAGCTTTTCTTTCTGATTTGTCAGGCATAGTTTGGCAGCACAAAAACACATTCAATAAAAAAATGAGTATATTGAAAAAAATAAGAGGGCTGGGAAGGTGGCTCAGTGGTAGAGCGCTTGCCTTGCATGCCTGAGGCCCTGGGTTCGATTCCCCAGCACCACATAAGCAAAAAGAAAAAAGTCGGAAGTGGCACTGTGGCTCAAGTGGTAGAGCGTAGCCTTGAGCTGAAGAGCTGAGGGACAGTGCCCAGGCCCAGAGTTCAGGCCCCACGACCGGACCAAAAAAAAATGAAAAAATAAGAATAAATATTTGCCAGGTGTGATGATTCAGGCCTATAATCCTAACACTTGGGAAAAATGAGGCAGGAGATCATGAGTTTAAAGCCTGTATGGGCTACAAAGTAAGGTTCTATCTCAATAAAACAACATTTATTTTATTTTGTCAGTCGTGGGCTTGGACTCAGAGCCTGGATGCTGTCCCTGAGCAGCTCTTTCCTTCAAGCCTAGTTCTCTACTGCTTTGAGCCACAGCTCCACTTCTGTTTTTCTGGAGATAAGAATCTCACAAAACTTTCCTGGCTTTGAACCACAATCCTCAGATCTCAGCCTCCTCAGTAGCTAGGATTACAGGCGTGAGCCAACAGCATCCAGCAACAAGTTATTTTCTGCTATTTTCATTTCTGATTTCTTTTTTTTATTAATAAGTTTTTTTATTGTAAAAATACCATATAGAGGAGTTACAATTACATGAGCAAGGTAATGAGTACATTTCTTATCAAACATTGTTGCCTCCTCCTTTGTTTCCCTTTACCATCCCTGCCCTCCCAGCCCCCCCCCCACCAAATTGTAAAGTTCGGTTTTTGACATAGTGTCTTGGTACCTCTCATTGTTGCAATGGCTCCAGCTGTATCCCTATTTATACAATTTGTTTTTTCCCTTCCCCTCCACAAATTATACCAACATCAAATACAGTGAAAACAGGGGTTATACCATTGGGGAGGGACATAAAAAGCAACAAAGAAATCACCTTATAAATACGTTAGAAACAATAGCAAGAAAGAAAAACCATTTGAGTCCTTATCTTGGGGTTCATTTCGCCTAACCTTAACTTATCTGACCATTTCTGCTTATCTCAGACATATACTACTTATTGCAAATAAGGGAAACCATGGGACCTATGTTTCTTTGGGCCTGCCTTACTTCACTTAATATAATTTTTTCCAAGTGGTTCCATTTCCTAACAAATGAGGCAATGTCATTCTTTCTGATGGAGGCATAGATGTGTGTGTGTGTGTGTGTGTGTGTGTGTGTGTGTGTATCTCACATTTTCTTGATCCATTCATCTACTGAGGGGCATCTGGGTTGGTTCCAGATCTTAGCTATGGTAAATAATGCTGCAATAAACATAGTTGTGCTGGTAGCTTTAGTGTGGTCTTGTTTGTAAACATTTGGGTAAATGCCCAAAAGTGGGATTGCTGGGTCATAGGGGAGCTCTATGTGGAGTCTTTTGAGGAACCTCCATACTACTTTCCAAAGTGGTTCCCTTCTGGCCACATCCCCTCTGATTTCTTTTCTTTTCCTTTCTTTCTTTCTTTTCTTCCTTCCTTCCTTTCTCTCTCTCTCTTTCTTTCTTTTTGTCAGTCATGGGGCTTGAACTCTGGGCTTGGGCGCTGTCCTTGAACTCTTCAGCTCAAGATTAGTACTCTACCACTTGAGCCACAGTGTCACTTCCAGTTTTCTGGTAGTTAATTGGAGATAAGAGTCTCCTGCCAGGGCTGGCTTTGAATCATGATCCTCAGATCTCAGCCTCCCGAGTAGCTAAGATTACAGGTGTGAGCCATTTCTACATTTTAAAAATTGTATGTTTTTCCCCCTTTTAAATCAGGTGCAGATTTTATAACAATTTTGGAGAGTGATGCTTCTAAGCCCTACATGGGAAACAATGACTTGACCATGTGGCTTGGGGAGAAGCTGGGTTTCTATACAGACTTTGGCCCAAGCACAAGGGATCACACTTGGGGGTGAGTATACCTTGAACCAGGCTTGAGCATGGTCACGAAAGAGTGGCTCAGGATTGGAGTAGAGAGCAGAGATGATCATCTTCATCCTGTCACGGTGTCCACTCCATGCTTCTTGGGAAATGGGAAGGCGCTGGGACTATGCATATACCTTAATTTTTAAAGCAGGTTTCCTGTTGCTGGTTATTTCTAATTGAGGTAACAGCAGCAGGCCTATCTGACCTACTGCTGTCCTCAGAGAGCTTAGGATCAAGTGTAAAAAACCAGGAGGGGCTGGGAAGGTGGCTAAGTGGTAGAGCGCTTGCCTTGCATGCATGAGGCCCTGGGTTCGATTCCTCAGCACCACATAAGCAAAAAGAAAAAAGCCGGAAGTGGTACTGTGGCTCAAGTGGTGGAGCCCTAGCCTTGAGCTGAAGAGCTGAGGGACAGCGCCCAGGCCCAGAGTTCAGGCCCCATGACCGGACCCCCCCCCAAAAAAACACAGGAATTCACTTGACCTCCATATGCATAGATTATTTATTCTGGATTCTACTGGCCTCAGATGGAAACTATCTGGGAAAAAAATGCCCGGCAAGTTCCACAAAGCAAAAGTTGAATTTCCCACACAACGATTATTCCATTAATAGTAGAACCAGTTATGCAGATGTTGGCAGTACATTCCCAGTGCTTCATTCTCATGCTCCCAAGCACTTACTAAAACAAACTTGATGGTGTGCTGAGCACCGCAGCAACACATGCTAACTGTGATGTGCAGTGAGCTGACGAGCGGACTGCCCCGTGTTTCTGCCACATTCCTGCTCTGGATGCAATTAGGGAAAGGCTGTGTGTGTCATGGCAATTTCTAATGTGTTTTCTTTGTCCTGGCTGGAGGACATGATGGGGCTCATGTAGTTTCTTCTCATTCCCTTACAGGATTATGGTGCTGTCCAGATACCCAATTGTGAAATCAGAGCATCACCTTCTTCCGTCACCAGAGGGCGAGATTGCACCAGCCATAACCCTGACTGTTAACATCTCAGACAGACTGGTGGACTTTGTTGTGACACATTTTGGGAATCACGAGTGGGTGTCTTTGGTTTACTTAAGATTACAACTACTTAAAGATAATAGTAATAATAGTAATGTAAATTAAAAAATAATATATAAATGCTAAGAAATATTAGCATATAACTTCATTTTTTAATGATAATTTTTCTTAGATACTTCTTTTCTAACCTTCAAATGATTGTTTTCCCACATTGTAACCATCAGACATAGGAGTCTTTGAGATGCAGGCAGAGATGTGCAGTGCGGGGCTGAGGGAGCCCACAGTTATTGGCTTGTGTAGTCTGTCTCTGTGTGGGTGATACACCAAGTTCATTTCTGCATGCAATCTTCAATCTGTAAAGAGCAAGTACCATTATTGCCCCATTTTACAGATGAATACAAGTGGAAGAGAGCAGTTAGGTGACTTGATAGGATCTGAGTCACTATTTACTGAGGAATCAGGAAATTAAAATTTAATACATAAATTTAATACATAAATGATTTGGACAATAGGGTATCAGTGCTCCTATGGACATGCTAACACATTCCCCAGCAACGCACGGGACATATAAACCTGCCGGCCCTGCCAGCTCCTCTGTGTGGGTGGAAAGAATGGGACAGAAAATACTCTTGCTTGGAAATGGATAGATCCAAGGAAAAGAGAGAGGGAAAGGTTTGAGAGAAGCCATGTCTAGCTAATGCTTCCCAACTGAATCAATTAGGAAAGTGCTCCCTAGTAATAAAGACGGGAAGAGAGACCCGTGATGGTTTTCTAAGTCAATTCCTCTACAGGGAACATGGAGAAATGAAGAAAGAGTTGTATCTCCAAGAACAATCATAAGCACTGACTTAGTACTGACCAGTTCCTTACTAATTGCAACCAAGCCACTACGATATGGTAAAAGCAAAACTAAAAGTATACAATTTATACTCTGCAACATGAAACAAGATGTTAGGTTCTATGTGCTACAAAATAAGCACCAAGCTCCTGCCCACCTTAGTGACAGAAGAGGTCACAGGACTATAAAGTGACTAACAGAATATTAGAAAGACAACAATGGCCTGTGTCTTCTAATCAACAATGGCCTGTGTCTGTTACCTTATTGTTTTGGTTATTTCTGTTTTTCTCACACTAATATTGATCTGTGAAAGCATACTGAATATTTTTCTGAAAGAAGATAGAGTATTAGCCATACAAAAAAACCATCTAAATCTGAAAAAAAATCTTTATGACTCATTATCAGACTCATACCTCTTTACAAAAAAAGAGTGAGCTGGAAGACAGCTGCTATTGATGGTCCGTATATATTTTTCTGTTGCTAGACACTGGTTGCCTCTCTGATTCCTGTTTAGCTTTCAATTACCTAGGTAACTAATTCCCTATATTGAATTCACTTGGAAACATCTGGAGCATTTCAGTTTTCTTGGCTGGATCATGTCAAATATGATGACCTATTTTCTACCAAATGGATTGTAAGTCTCCCAAAAGCTTGAAGTATCTGACTAATTATCCTTTTTATGTCTATAGTAATTAGTGTAATAAAAGCAACATGTCCAAACAGTGCTTACATAGAAGCCAAGGAGGCTTTCAAAAACAAAATGTTCAAGTTGGGTGATGGTGGCTCACACCTGTAGTCTTAGTTACTTAGGAAGCTGAGATCTGGGGATTTCAAAGCCAGCCCAGGCTGGAAAGTCTGTGAGACTCTTACCTTCAACAAACTACTCAGAAAAAGCCAAGAAGTGGCACGGTGGCTCAGTGGTAGCCTTGAGCAAAAGAAGCTCAGAGCAAGCCCAGGCCCTGAATTCAAACCCCAGGACCAGCACGCGCACGTGCGCGCGCGCGCGCGCGCGCACACACACACACACACACACACACACAGAGTTCAACTGAAGGAGCTGTGTAGATTACGTAAGTCTGGTGTGCTCTGTAATTGTTAGGATTTTCCTTCTTACTAGTATTCTGACCTCTTCTGTTTGACAGTTCCTTAACTATAATACTGCTTCAATTGAACAGTTGGACAAGCACTTTATTTAGAATAGTTAATTTAACTTGAATCCAAATTATTTGTGGAGAAAGACCATGCTGTTCTGACTCAGTAGTCACTCTCAGTTCAAGCACTCTATGCTTTATTTGTTGCATAATTTTAAAACATTTGGCCAGATAAGAATTGCTTTGGGTTGGTACCCTGAAGATATTCTTTGGGAAACTTAGTTACCTAAGGGTTAGTAAAAATGGTTTTACAACTATAATAGAGTACATTTTTGCATTTTTTTTAGAGATGACCTTGACAGGAAACTGCAGGCTATCACTGTTTCAAAACTACTGAGAAATTGTTCGCATCAAGTGGTATTTTTGGGCTATGTCACTTCAGCACCTGGTTCCAGAGATTACATACAGCTCACAGAACATGGCAATGTGAAGGTAACATACTCTTAATAGGATTTCTGGTTGATTAAATAATCTGCCACTTTTTTACACACCCCACCCCTCCACAGCCTAACAGCATATAATCTGATTATCCACTGCTACATGAAAACCATCACAAAACATATGCTGATTTAAAACATCAGCAATCTGTACTTTGGACAGGGCTCAGTGTGGTGCTCACCTGACACTGCCATTATGAACAGATCACAGGTGGTAGGCAGGTGATTTAGGCTTGAGACCATGGTTTCTTTCTCAAGGTATTTGAGCATCCTCCCCTCAGGGTGGCTGGGTTCTAAGAGTGAACATTCCAGAAAATAAAGAAGAACGTGCATTGTTCTGTCTGACCTAGCTCTCTACATCATTTAGTATTGTTGCTCTTTCCATCACCCAGTATAATCACATTCAACTGGAAAAAAAAAACCCATAAACCTCATCTCTTGTTGTGCGGAGTCTCATCAATTCATCAACTATATGGGCAGGAGAAGGAAAGTGAGATCGTGTTGTGGTCATGTTCAGAAAGTACAGTCTACCACATTGTAAAAGTTAGTTTAGGATCTGAGAGTAAAATATGATATGAAATGTTACATAAGGAGAATGGCTTGCTCTGAATGAGTCTTTGGCTTTTTGGATCTAAAACAATGGAATTCTTCAGTGTAGCCAGATCTATGCACTGTTTGGAGAAACTGACACAATTTTGTTTTGCTTTTTTAAGAAATCAAATCCTCAAGAAGGCTGGTAAATATACCAAGCATACCAAATACAATCTACTGAGAAACATAATTGTAATATTACTATGCAAATTTCTGGTTCTTTTCATCTTGCTTTTAACTTCATGTCTCAAGATAATAGCTGCAGAGGAGAAAAAAAGCTTATCTATCTTAGGTTTTACTATTTTAACTCTTCTCAGAGTGTAACATTAAAAAGACAGGGTTTTCTGCATGTGGCAGAAAATGTAAATGATGGTGGTTTGAGTAAGAGAGGGTGTGTGTGTGTGTGTGTGTGTGTGTGTGTGTAAAGGCATTGGTTGTCTGGATTTGGTGCTTTTCAGCCACAGCCTCATTCATCCAGGACTCCACTCTCATGGCCTCTACTGCCAGTGATTCAGTCATAGAGAATAATAACATTGATGTTCTAATTTGCAAGACAAGGGAAAGGATAACAAAATGGCCAAAAGCATATGCAAATTATTTTGAAATGAAAAATTCAGAAAGTTGACCTCCAATTCACTTGCTTATGACTGGATTTTTGTCACCTAGCCATGTTTCACTGTTCACAAAGTCAGCAGGTACAGTATTCGGACCTGATGGCTATAGATCCAGCGAATCTGATCCTTGAAAGAAGAGCCAGTATTGGGGAGATGAGTTAGATTCTGAATTCATGGAGAAGGCAGAAGTAGAGTCTTGATGGATTCTGATTTCTGGCTGCAGTTAGTGGGTTTATGATAGTGACATTTATTATTATTGAGAATACATAAGAACAATTTTGCACAGACAATGAACTCAACTGTGAGCTGAGCCTGAGGTGTAGATGGGACCTTAGTGGAAATTTGCATGGTCAGGTGAATGTATGGGTCTGGAATTCAGGAAGGTAACCTTAATTAGAAATATGGATCAAGGAGTTGCCAGCATATAGGCAAGTATTGATACCCTGGAAATAGATAATAGTATTTACAAAGTTAAAGAAGTACAAAAGGAAGACCAAAGAGAGTCCCTTCAATTAGTGTGCCATATTGAATACCTGATTCTGGGTACTTTATAAAGAAACGAGGCTTATTTAACTCACATTTGGGAGACTAAAAGTCTCAGATCAGTTGGTCTATCTGTTCTGTGGCAGGCCCCTCACAGCATCAACATGGTGAAGAGCCGAAGGGGAAGCAGCCATGTACAAAACAGGCCAAGGGCATGGCGTAACTTCCCTTTTTAATAATGCGCTCCAGTGAGGTGTAACTCCCTCTGTGAGATCAGCATGAATCCTCTCGGAAGGAGTGACTCCATTCACCTAATCACTTTCCATCAGGCCCTGTCTCTTGAAGGGCCTACACTGAGGACCAGGCTAGCATCCCATGACACTTTGGGGGATGCACTCCAGTGACATGTAAACCCCAATAAAGGCATGAATATTGTTATCATGGGAGATGGTAGTGAGGAAAACGGAGGTAGGTCATCTGGGGAAGGATCTTGAGAGAAGCTCGAGTGTCAGGGAAAATCTGCATAAAATCAGGATGTATTGCTTATTCATCATTATGCAACAACTAACCTCAGCCTTACTGTCTTAACACAGTAATAGTTAATAGTCTATGGATCGACTGAGTGGTTTTCTGTTCTCTGGGAGCCGCTTGGACTGCCAGCGAGCATCCTTGCTATGGCTGGAGGGTGGAGTGTGGCTTCCACTCCTACCTGTCACACGTTGATGCTGGACTTCTGTCTCTACACGGTTTCTCATCACTACTAGCCTAGATGGTGCCTCATTCATCAGCTGTGTGATTTGGGGCTAGTTACTCAACCTTTCTGGGCCTCAGTTTCCTCATGTGAAGTAGAGCTAGTAGTATCTATTGTATTAGTGTTGCTAAAAGGATGATATTTCATCCTTCGTAATAAAAAGTCTGTAAAGTCCTATCAGCTTTACATATTGGATTATGTGTGTATGAGTCTATGTACAGAATCAAGATAACAGTATAAAAGCTTGTTGGATAAGAATTTTTGCATCTTAATAGGAAGGGCATTCTTACATTTGTGTGTGTGTGTGTGTGTGTGTGTGTGTGTGTGAGAGAGAGAGAGAGAGAGAGAGAGAGAGAGATGTTTGAACATGGTGTTAGGGAAGAGACATCTTGTTTGAATTTTTACTTAATCCTTGGTTGGTCTCCATTATCATGTTCAAAAGTGCATTTGAGATTGTCAGTAGATTCTGATATTGCTTTCTCTATTAGGGAGTTTATTAGTATGTAGAGGAATTTTAATCATACATACTTGGGTGAGCAGATTTTTGTGTTTAAGAAATGAGTACTTAAATTCTGTGGTCTTAAAGTTTTTATAGCATCCTTTAAAAACCTAATAAAATAAATAAACAGTCATACATACATATAGCTAAATGACTCAAATTTTTATCTCTTTCCAAGGTAAGCCAGAACAATTCTTCTTTTATGCATTTGCCTTTTTCATCATTAACATCTTTTGACTATTATTAACATTTAAAAATTTAATTTTTGGGGGCTGGGAAGGTGGCTCATGGTAGAGCAATTGCCTTGCATGCATGAGGCCCTGGGTTCGATTCCTCAGCACCACATAAGCAAAAAGAAAAAAGCCAGAAGTGGCGCTGTGGCTCAAGTGGTAGAGCGCTAGCCTTGAACTGAAGAGCTGAGGGACAGTGCCCAGGCCCAGAGTTCAGGCTCCATGACTGGACCCCCCACCAAAAAAAAATTAAGTTTTTAAGACTTTTACACTTCCATCATATATACACAAGGACACATGTGACATAAATAATAACAGAGATTCATTGGCACTCATTTACCAATCACTGAGCTGTACCCCCCCCAATAAACTCAGAAAAAATAGTAAGTTGTATATTCTTATTTATTTATTTATTTTTTGGTCTGGTCATGGGGCCTGAACTCTGGGCCTGGGCACTGTCCCTCAGCTCTTCAGCTCAAGGCTAGCGCTCTACCACTTGAGCCACAGCGCCACTTCTGGCTTTTTTCTTTTTGCTTATGTGGTGCTGAGGAATCGAACCCAGGGCCTCAAGCATGCAAGGCAAGCGCTCTACCACTGAACCACCTTCCCAGCCCCTGTATATTCTTATTGATTTAAAGTTGCATTTAATTAAGTTGTAATAGTGAAACTCAGGGTTGGTAAAAAGTCAGGTATATGTTTGCTTGTAGAATATTTAAAAAGAAGACAGTAGATATTTTTCCCATTAGCACAAATAGTTCCATATTTATTGTTTTCCCAATGCAGTACAGAAGAAAACCATTTCTACTCCCCTTCTCAGATGAGAAATGACCCTGGTTTCAAGCTTTCAGCATGAAAAAGGCTTCTGATTACTCCCCAGATGTGTTTACTTCCATGATTGAATTGAACAAACACAGCTTGAGCACCTGCAAAACCCAGGCTGCGTGCTAAGTACCAAACAGCCAAAGTGAATTCTGAGTCTCTGTGCTCAAGCAGGGGAAGGGGAAGACATAGAAACTAAACACTGTGGCTCCATGGTATGGCTGGTGGGTGGATTGACTGGTAAGAAGTGCTCTCTTGTTCTCTCGATAAGAAATTTGTTAAGCTGCAGGAGGGTGCAACCTAGAGTGTAAGAGCCCAGTTAGCTGTCTCACTCGCTCTCCAGACCATCTTCATCTCTGTGTTACTGATGTCTAGTTCAGAGATAGAGGGCCAATGAATGAACAAATAATTTGGAACTTAAAAGATCAGTAGGAGACAAGAGAAAATAGCATGCATGCAAGCATATTTATCACAATAGCTCACATCTTTTAAAAATAATATTCAGAATAAAGCATTGTTTTGGGAGTACTTAAAACACTCTCTGCTCTGTGATAGGATATTGACAGCACAGATCAAGACAGATGGTGTGAATACATTATGTATCGGGGGCTGATCAGGTAAGTGTGTAAGCTGTGGCTCAGGTGGTAGAGCACCTGTCTTGAACAAAAAGCTGAGGGACAGCACTCAGACCCTAAGCTCAAACTCCAGAATTGGCATACCCACAAAAATTCTTTGCTGCTTGTGGTTTCTTCATTTTTCCATATGAACTCTTCAAAATAAGAACTATTTGGATAATGTCTATAAAGTATTTCAAATTTCTTGGAGAGCTGAAAGCTCTAAGTCAAAATAGAATATGGATTTTTTTCTGATACATACAATCTTTTATTTTAGCCTTGTAAGTGCGGCTGAAAACATGCATGTGGTATTTGGGTTTTTAAAGGTAAGAAAGAATTTAGGCATACATGGGGTCCTGAAGAAATCCTGTTAGTAACCAAAATCATAAACATGTGGGAAGCAATTTGTATAGGCAGAATATTCATTAGTATGTAAAAGGAAAGTAAGGTTGCTAAGTATATTTATTTAAACAATGTGACTATTCCTTATTCATTTACTATATTATGAAAGAAATATTTTTAACAGAGTAATGAACCATGTTAATTGTGAGTGTAAAGTGAGACACGAGAAATTGGCCAACTAGTATACCTCATCAGATTGGGAGAGCACTGGTGATAGACCCCAGGTTCTTTCTCTACTCATTAGACTTTTTTATATGATAATAAAACCTTTATAAACCATTGCTACTTTTGCTACAGGTTGGGGTATGCGAGAATCTCTCACGCTGAACTGAGTGATTCTGAAATTCAAATGGCCAAATTTAGGATTCCTGATGACCCCATTAATTACAGAGACAACCAGAAAGTGGTCATAGACCACAGAGAGGTTCCCAAGAAAACTCATTTCAATCCCAGGTATGTGGTTCCTTTATTGTAGTATAAACCACCATGTCCTTTATAGAAACCTAAATATTGCTTCAAAAATGAGCTGAAGATTATAATACATTCTAGATAGTTGTTCCTGGTAAGGGAACCTAAGGCAAAGATTTTAAATTTCTGCTTAGGTTGTAGTTATGGTCCCTCTTTTCTGAAATGGAGATACATGGAGCCCCTTGGGTAAAAAGGTGATGATGTCATCACCATCATCATCATCATCAACATTATCATCATCACCACCACCATCCATCACTGCCATCACCAACTCTACCATGATGATAATAGTGAATAAAGTTAAGTGCCTTTCTGTCCCATATCCTCTTCCAGGTTCATTGTATGCTATCTTAACCCCCCCCTCAATGAATTGCTAATCCTATTATCCACATTTTGTTAATAAGGAGGCTCAGATTAAGGAGTGTGAAGTTCACTGGGGATTTTGTGGCAGAACTGTTTCATCAGCATGATGGGGTTGCTGTTGAGTCTCAGCTCTGGCTCCACACTAGATCCACTTGGACAGCTTTTTGAAAATACTATTGCTTAGCTAGGTGCTGGTAGTTCACGCCTGTAATCCTAACTAATCAGGAGGCTGAGATCTGAGGATCAAGGTTCAACCCAGCTTAGGTAGGAATAAACTACCAAAAAGATCAGAAGTAGAGCTGTGCCTCAAGTGGTAGAGTTCTAGCCTTGAGCAAAAGAAGCTCAGGGACTGTGCCTAGGCCCTGAGTTCAAGCCCAAGGGTCAGCACATATGTGTGCGTGCGCACACACACACACACACACACACACACACACACACACCATTGCTTGAACTGTATCCCAAACTGATTCATCAAGACCTCCTGTGGTAGAACCTGGGTTTGAGGGTTTTAAAATCTTTTTTGTGTTAGTTCATTTGCAGTTAGAATTGAGACTATGGAGTGTGGATAATTTGTTGCAGATATTCTACTGTGTAAAATAAAATGGGTTTTAATTTTGTTCAGATTTTAATAGAGGTTATTTATTTGTAACAAAGCATGATTTGGGGTATGTATTCATTTCACTACCATGGTTGCATGATTAGAAGAATTCTACATAAAACAACATAAGGTTGGGTGCTGGTGCCTTAAGCTAGTAATCCTTGCTACATAGGAAGATATAATCACTACTTGAATTCTTTAGCTTTTGTAAGGGTATTTTTGGGCATAATAATTGTCCAAATTATTGTTTCAGTGATGGAACAAATGCAAAAAAGTCTTTTTTCCCCCATCTTAAAATTTTAGTTTGCTTTTACATATGCATGAATCATTTATGTTCTAAGTGATTTTATAAGTTGATTACATCAATCTTGGTTTTATAATAGCTAAGTAAAACTACAACAAATTATGGCTGAACTTTTATACAGGAGGCTATCTTTCTGAAATAGTTTTACATATCAATTATTTCTTTCTTAGGTTTGGATCATATAAAGGAGGACACAATTATGAAAATAATCATCGCTTCCACATGAATACTCCCAAGTATTTTTTATGAACTATTTAAAACAAGAAGTCATTGACTGTGAAAATATAAAAAAAATACTGTAAGATCAAATGAAAAGATTAATTAAAGCGGGAAGATACAAACAACCTCAATTTTTAAAAAGCATAGAGCTATGCAGTAAGAAACTTCAACAATTTATAAAATATATTGCCTAACAAAAGCATTTGTCCAAATCACTTTTTTTTTTTTTTGGGTCCAGTTGTGGGGCCTAAACTCTGGGCCTGGGCACTGTCCCTCAGCTCTTCAGCTCAAGGCTAGCGCTCTACCACTTGAGCCACAGCGCCACTTCTGGCTTTTTTCTTTTTGCTTATGTGGTGCTGAGGAATCGAACCCAGGGCCTCAGGCATGCAAGGCAAGCACTCAACCACTGAGCCACCTTCCCAGCCATGTCCAAATCACTTTTCCTAAAATTTTTTCTTTTTTTTGGGGGGGGGAGGTCTGGTTGTGGGGCCCGAACTCTGGCTGTCCCTCAGCTCTTCAGCTCAAGGCTAGTGCTCTACCACTTGAGCCATAGTGCCACTTCCGGTTTTTTTCTTTTTGCTTATGTGGTGCTGAGGAATCGAACCCAGGGCCTCAGGCATGCAAGGCAAGTGCTCTACCACTGAGCCCCCTTCCCAGCCCCTTTTCCTAAAATTTTTAAACAAAAAATAGAATGTGCAGTCATGTAAAAAGTTTACTACTAGATAATTTTTTAAATGACTTATCTTTTAAATTCTGTGAAACAGGAAATTGACCTATTGAGTAGCTGAAAGACTACTTCAAAAAAGAAAGCAGCCTTAAATCCTTGGGATAAAGCAGGCCAAAAATACTTACAGACCTAGTCTAATTGTTAGAAGAACAATATGTCTGTGTAGCTATTAGTGACTGCAAGCATTTGTAGCTGTACCACCCCCACCCTTCCCTGAGCTGTGAGACATTGTCTATCTTTTCTCCCATGCTTAATATCACTCCATGGTTATAGACGACACCTATGTGGATTCTACCAATCCCTAACCAGTGCTAAATGCTGTCTTTAGTGTGTGCTTCTAGTGAAGATTATCTTGAGTTCTGGGCAAATAAAGGGAAAAGTAACATGTATTCTAGATTGATGGGTTGGGAACTTAGGAAATAAATGACTGTGATGAAGAAATAAATATGAGCCAACCATTTTGTTGGCCACTACTAATCAGTTCTTTGGAATCTTGTGCTTTAAATTGAGGCATTGCCCAACAAAACCCGGAGCATGTTTTAAGGCAGCTTTTCTGCACATTACAAATGAGCTTTTTGATAAGCACTTCCCAGTACAGGGCATATGCTTTATTGCTTAGATTTTGTCACAGGAAATCCTCAGGTTATCTCTAGCAGAAGGCACTGTGTCTTTACTAAGAAGCTCTGTTTCCATTTTTCTTTATCTCAAAATATTAAAAGGATATTCCTTTTTCTTCTACTAACCTTGTCCTTTTTTTCTTGTCATTGGGGATTGCAATTGCTAGAATACTCTTGAGGTTTAAATTTATGCTCAAAGCCTTTGCAAACACCCTCTCCCTGCTCTTTCAAAGAACTGGGCTTTGCTTTATTGGCTACATAGAAACCTGTCTCATTTTTTTTCTCCCACAAAATACCCAAAGCATTGAAGAATACCTTGGAAATCGACATCATAGGTAAGCAGTGGAAAATGCCCCTCCAGCTGCTTCTGAATGTGCCCATGCTGAACAGCACATCTCTTATGCAGAGCTAGGACTTCAAAGTTACACCAAAATTAAAGTTCAATCAAAGCATCATTCACTTGGAACATTTTGGCTTTGTGGTTATCAAGCAGCCTCTTACTTGCAGCAGCTTGAATTTCCATAAAAGGAACAACAGGAGTGCTACATTGCATTACTTGGCAGTGAAGGTAGCTGTTATTGTAAAGAGGAAGAAATGAATATAGAGGGAAGATTATAGGAGCAGAGTCAGCTGCAAATGAAAGGCAGAGTGTCTGAGCACTGTGGGAGGAGATCAGTGGGAAGGGGAGGTGTGCCCATGCTGTAGGTCCTCTTATTTCCCTTATTGTCAGTGTCTGAGGCCTGTGGAATTTCTGTGGCTTGCCATTTGGTTTGCCCTACTTGTCAGGAAAACTGGTGTGCCTCAGAGAAGTGCAGTGGTTTCTCAAAGGGCAAAAGTAGGGCGGGGTCTCTGCTAGGTTTGCATAAAGGCAAATTTCTGGGGTGCAGGAAAAATTATTTATTACAATTACTACTCTAGCTCATTGTATCTTAGTGTTTTGAATGTCAACTTTTGGATTGTGTTGATAGCAATGCTATTCAAAGGATATCCATCATATATGTATATATTGATTAGATAGATAAACATGTAAGTATTAATAAGTAAATATATATAGAGACATATACTCTACTAATTAATACATATGCTTATGAGATACACCCAGAAGCTTTCACTTGTGGATGGCCTAAACAAATATCTGAAGT
Source organism: Dipodomys ordii (assembly GCF_000151885.1). Classification (NCBI taxonomy): domain Eukaryota; kingdom Metazoa; phylum Chordata; class Mammalia; order Rodentia; family Heteromyidae; genus Dipodomys; species Dipodomys ordii. The sequence goes on from NW_012267224.1 coordinate 24,856,657, forward strand.
GAAATCACAAATTCTCTTCCCTTATTTTGTCATTTTGCTAAGTAATCCTGGGTTAGCAGAGGGCATTTAGCTTCTTCGGTTTGCTTCCCCACTCTGGAGTTTGAGGGTAAGGTAAGATGTCACCATCTCACAAGCTGTTGTGAGTTAAGTGAGTACCCAAAGCACATTGGGAGCCTTGAAGCAGAAACCTGTTCTTTTCCTGGCTAGTTGGGGAGCCCATAATATCAACAGTTTAAGTTTTTTACCCTGTTGGGGTAACTCCATTAGTTCTAAAACACATCAGCATGTTAGATGTATGGAAGCCATACATAAGGTCTCTTATAGTCTACCGTACTTTGATATACATTGAGAAGCCTTGACAGGAAGGGCAAATGGAGAGAGCAGTGAACAAAGTTGCTCTACATATATCCTTTCCAAAAAGTGCCTATAACTTTCCACTAAAATTCAAATCCACAAGAAATGGTAGCATTGAGTGCTGGTGACTTACAGCTGTAATCTTAGCTATGGAGGAAGCTAAGATCTGAAGATCATAGTTTGAAGTCAGCCCAGGCAGGTAAGTCCATGAGACTCTTATCTCCAGTTACCCACCAGAAAACCAGCAGTGGTGCTGTGGCTCCAAGTGGTAGCTTGGTAGACTTCAGTGAGAGCTCAGGGACAGTGTCCCTGAGTTCAGGCCCCACAACCAACAACATCAACAACAAAGACAAATGAAGAAATACTAGCGATTCAAGATATTGTAGATGGAAACAGTTCGATATTACATTATTGCCAAGCACACTAGAAAAGTCACATGACTGATTATTCTGAGGGAGTAAGCATTCAAAGTTCTGACTTAGGCTGCACACGCTTCAGCCTAGCAGCTGAACACTGCTGAGTGCATTCCTAAGTATTGGTAACAAGTGTTGGCCAAAGCTTTTTGCTAAGATCCTTTAGAAAGTGTTCTAACCTTTTGTGTATGAGAATCGCCTGGGGGAGCCTGGGTAACTGGTACATTACTGGGCTTTGCCCCTAGAGATTTTGATCCTATAGGTATGAAGTAAGGCAAGAAATGTGTTTGGTTCAGAAGCTTCCCTGGTGATGTGATTGCAAGTGGTTTGCGCAAAAGAATTTATGGTTTTTGAATCACAGATGTTTTTTGGAGCTGTTAAGTACTTTAGAGCTCATTTGGTGTAAGAGTTCTTCATCTTTTTTCTTCATAAGAGCCGAGATGATTGCCACAAAGAAAAATGCATGACACTTTCTCATTAATATATTCTGATTTGCCAAAATCACAATGTTAGAGAGAATGAAAAATGCTACAGTTTGAACAGCAGCAATTCATTGCAGACGGAGGCATAGATTTTTCAGTGTATTTTACTCAGTGTTCTACTGTTGAACTTAATACTACCTCTTCAGAAAACTCTTCAGAATGCTAGGTAGAAAGAATAAGCAATAACACAGGGTGACCCTGAACTCAACTCATGTTTCTGGAATTGTTAATAATTTTGAACATGCTATTAGCGATTGATTTCCTGGTGATACGAAACACAATTGGCACATGTCATTGTGTCAGAGCTAGTTGTCTCCTGGAATTTCTGCTCCTTTTCTTCCCTGGGTGAGAATCTTCAAACTTTAGATAGGAACACAGATACCCAGAGAAAATATAACTCCCGGCATCTCTTACAACTAAGCATGACCATCGGACTAAGTTCTTACCAACAGGATAAAAGGAAACAGTGTGTGGGTTCCAGACAATGCCCATTTGGGTAAGGTCATTCACCATGATTATTCAGTTTCAATAGCTTTCGTGTAGCTTTGTTCCCACCAACTGAAGCTCTACCCAAACTCAGAGATTTGCTTTTCTCAGGAGGTGAGAATACTATTTAAACTACAGATCCCAAGGGAGTGGAATGGGACAAGAGGCACCATTATCAGGAGGAGAAATATGCCGGATCTTTGGAGGTTAATTCTCTTTGGTCACCAGGCTGTAGAGGGATAGAACAAAAGATCCTGACATACATACATACATATGACAAGGCTAGTGTGAGCAGGGAATTAAAGCACACAGCTTTCAGGTAGCGTGAAAAAAGGTGAAGAGGAGAAGATTTACCCACTGAGTGGGGTTTTGCAGTGCTAGGAAATTCAGCCACTGGCGTAGAGAGCTAGACACCCTCCAGGGTGTCACATTGAGGAGGGGTTAGGTACTGACTTCAGGAAGTTATGGCCAGCAATATGCTTTGAGACTGACTCAGAGGAAAAGCAGTCAGGAGAGTTTTACTACTGGCTTAGTCACCTGGGCTGATACATATACAAACCATAGAAGGTTGGGCTTAAGCAACAGATAATTATTTCTTATGCTATTTGGTTCCTGGCTAGTAGATGGCTGCTTTCTCATTATGACCTCAGTGATAAAGAGATGTAGTCTTTCTTCCTCTTCCTCTGGGGACATTAATGCCATCACAAGGTCCCCATCTTCATCACATTATCTAATTACTGCTCACAGGCCTTATCTTCTGATGCTATCATGAGCGAGGGGAGGGCACAGTTTGTTTGGACTACCAGAAACTGGGTGGTGTATAAGCAGCACAAAGTATATACAGTTCACTGTCTGGAGGCCAGGAGTTCAAGATCCAGATCCCAGTAGACGAATCATCTGGAAAGGCCGGCTTCCTGGTACATATGTATTACCTCTCTGTGTGTCCTCATGGGATTGAAAAAAATCAGAGGAGCTCTCAGGAATCCCTTTTATAAGAGAACTAATCTCATTCCTGAGAAGGGTGTTACAGTCACCCACCGAATATGTCACCTCTTAGTGACATGACATGGGGATGAGAATTTCCCCTTATGTATTTGGGAGGAGGAGGGTGGCTAGAAATGTTCAGTGTATAACAGCTCCATCCAGAACTTGAATCAGGGCAATGTGAGAAGGTATAAAATTCATAAAATAAGGGGAGAAAACTGAAAAAAAAAAGGATTACATTGCACAGGTGATGATTTCATTAGTGATCTGGAAGGTCGAACGAAGAGGTTTATCTAGAATGGAAACATTTAAAAAGAGTCCATGAGGGAGGGAAAATTAAGGCCCACAGCGGATAGGTCCAGAAGTTTGTGCATTTGTGCAGAAACAAATTATAAGGAGAATGGAAAGAGGAGAGATAATAGAGATATGATGGACCATAACCTTCAAATCCTGAACAGGATGAAGGAAACTGATCTACATTAAGTGATACCTGGGGAGACATTTCAGAGGTCACAGGATCTAGGGAGATTTCATGTTACTTCAGATCATGGGGTTGGGAGTTATTGCTTCAGTACCTTAATTCCTGAAATAACTGCTCCTGTGCTCTGCTGACAACATGTGGGACAAGTAGCCAAGAAATATGTCTTAGCTGATGTGCCTCAAGGGAAATATGATCCCAAAAATAATATGTTTAGATTCGAGACATAACATCACATATAATGGGATACAACATAATAGTGAGATAAACAATAATAACAATAATTCATGGGTGAGATAACTATATTATACTTATGCCTGCTGGTGAAGCCTCATAGAAAATGGACCCAAGAAACCTATTGCTATGCAAGCTGAGTTTATTGAAATGTGCTGAGAAGAATGACCTTGATCACACCTCAGTAGAGGCCCCAAGGAGGAAATGGGAGGAAGTTAGGGAAGGGCACTTATAGGGAGAGAAATATGTATTCTTGATGCCTGGGTACCAAACCCTAGTACAAAGGGAAACAATAACAGCAGTGTGAGACATCAACTAACCTAACATACACAACAGATCTCCTGTAGTTAAAAGTACACAGTCTGAAGTCAGGCACCAGTGGCTCATACCTGTAATCCGAGCTACATAAGAGGCTGCAATCTGAGGACTGTGGTTCCAAGCCAGACAGGGAAGGAAACATTCCATGAAACTCTTATCTCTAACTACCAAAAGGCCAAAGAGGAGTCTCTGTAGCTGAAGTGGTAGAGTGCTAGCCTTGAGTGTAAAAGCTAAGGGATAGTGCCCAAGCACTGAGTTCAAGCCCCAGTAAACACAAACTTTGCACCTCCCCCTTCCACTTCCACATCCATACCCACACTTACACCCACACACAACCACAGAAGTACAGTATCTGAAAACTTTCAGCATGTCCTTCTGACATTCCTACTGGAAGTTAATTGAAATGGCCAGGGTCACTGCTTTTTTTTTTTTTTTTTTTGTAGGTCGTGGGGCTTGAACTCTGGGCCTCGGCGCTGTCTCTCAGCTCTTCAGCTCAAGGCTAGCACTCTACCACTTGAGCCACAGCGCCACTCCTGGCTTTTTCTGCTTCTGTGGTGCTGGGGAATTGAACTCAGGGCCTCATGCATGTAAGGCAAGCATTCTACCATTGAGCCACCTTCCCAGCCCCAGGTCGCTGCTTTTATTCACTGTGGTTCAGTGAAATGGTTTTATCATGTTTATTAAAGCCAAGGAAAAAGTGCTGGTTACTGCATTTGTTTAAAGTTTCTGTTGCATTAACATTCAAATCTCAACTGCAATTGGCAAGCACAGAGAGAAATGGAACAAAGCAGCCTACATAAGAACTGTCCATAGGAGTGATAAATCTCAGCGTTGTCATTTGGACAGGTACTATTCCTTTATTCTTTGGCTCTGTTCTCACCTGGATGGACTGTATTCATAGGCAGTTCTACCTGAGTGCAAAATGGTCACAAAAATCTGTCTATTCTCACCACCCCAACTCCCTGACCTCACCTTGTCTTTCTTTCTTGAATTCCTTTGGCTTCAGCCACATTGACTTCCTTTCTGTTATTCACATATAACCTAAACAAACCTGCCACAGGGCATTTGTGATTGCTGTTCCCTTTGCCTTTCTGCTTAGAGCAATTGTTCCAGTTATTCACATGACTCATGGTTAAACTCTTCTGACACTCTAGTTACATAGGAAACAGTGAAGCCTTCCCAAACATGGTTTAAATTACAGCATTACGTCTCCCCGAAAAATCGCAAATCATGTTATCATTAGCCAGATCAATATAGAGAATATTATATATTATATATTTGCCTGCATATTTCCATTTGTTTCCCATAGTTTCCAGTACATTATAAGCTCCATGAAGAAAAGGCTTTTAAATAACTATATTGAAATACAATCTACATGCCATATTTTTGTCTTAATGGAAAGTGTATGACTCAATACTTGTATGTGGGTTTGTAACTATTTCTTTTTTCCTAAACCTAACCCTACATTAATGGGAATACAAATGATAGATAACCTTAGTCATAATTATAACTGAATCATTAAAATGAGTGCTCTATGCAGCAGAAATCAGGAAAGCAACTCCTTTTGTAATAGCCCCACAAAATAAAATACCTAGGAGTAAACTTAACTAAAGAAGTGAAGGACCTCTATGAAGAAAACTTTAAAAATCTGAAAAAGGAAATTAAAGCAGATCTAAGGAAGTGGAAAAACCTCCCATGATCCTGGATAGGGAGGATGAACATCATGAAAATGGCAAAGGCTATCTACAAATTCAATGCAATACCGGTTAATATCCCAGCCTCATTCTTCAATGAAATAGAAGAAACAATCCAAAAATTCATATGGAACAATAAAAGACCCCAAATAGCAAAAATAATCCTTAGAAAAAGAACAGTGCTGGAGGAATAACTATACCAGACTTCAAACTCTACTGCAAAGCCATAGTAATCAAAACAGCTTGGTACTGGCACAAGAAGAGATCTGAAGACCAATGGAATAGAAATGAAGACCCAGAAATGAACTCATAGACCTATAGCCACCTAATCTTCCATAAGGAGACAAAAAAATAGAATGGAAGGAAGATAGTCTCTTCAGTAAATGGTGCTGGAAAAACTGGTTAAACACTTGTAGAAAACTAAAGCTAGATCCTTACATATCACCCTGCATCAGAATTAACTCCAAATGGATCAAAGACCTTGAAGTAAAAGCAGACGCCTTGAAAACATATAAGAAGGAATAGGAGAAACTCTAAGGCTCCTTGGCATAGGCTGAAATTTTCTTTTCTTTTTTGTCAGTTGTGGGGCTTGAACTCTGGGCCTGAGTGTTGTCCCTCAGCTCTTCAGCTCAAGGCGAGCGCTCTACCACTTGAGCTACAGCGCCACTTCCGGCCGAAATTTTCTTAATAGAGATCCAGAAACTCAACAAATCAAGGAAAGTTGGACAAATGGGATTGCATGAAACTCCAGAGCTTCTGCATGCAAAGGATATAGCTGGCAAGATCAATGGAAAGCCCACAGACTGGGAGAAGATTTTCACTAGCTATAAAACAGACAAGAGCCTCATATCTAAAATATACTTAGAACTCAAAAAATTAAGTCACCCACCCCAAAAACAAATTCTCAAAGAAACAATCACCCCATTAATAAGTGGGCTAAAAACTTAAAGAGAGACTTCTCTGTAGAGGAAATAAGAATGGCCAATAGACACATGAAGAAATGCTCAACTTCTCTGGCCATAAAAGAAATGTAAATCAAAACAACATTGAGATGCCACCTCACCCCAGTTAGAATGGCTATAATCAAGAACTCTAATAACAACAGATGCTGGAGGGGATGTGGCCCAAAAGGAACCCTAATGCATTGTTGGTGGGAGTGTAAACTTGTTCAGCCACTCTGGAAAGCAGTATGGAGGTTCCTCAAAAAACTCCCCTATGACCCAGCACTCCCACTTTTGGGCATTTACCCAAATGATCACAAACAAGGCCATACTAAAGCTACCAGCACAGCTGTGTTTATTGCAGCATTATTTACCATAGCTAAGATATGGAACAAAACCAGATGCCCCTCAGTAGATGAATGGATCAAGAAAATGTGGTACATATATATGATGGAATTCTATGCCTCCATCAGAAAGAATGACATTGCCCCATTTGTTAGGAAATGGAAAGACTTGGAAAAATCATATTAAGTGGTTACCCAGTCCCAAATAAATTTAGGTCCCATGGTTTCCCTTATTAGCAATAATTAGCATTCATATAGGATAATATTATCAGATGAGCGGAAAAGCTCAAAAAGCATGTACAAATGACCATATAAATTGATGCTAAGTGAAATGAACCCCAAGATAGGGACACAAGAGGTCTATCTTTATTGTTACTGTTTTAAATGTACCATGTGATTTTATTAGTTTTTGTTGTTGTTTCCTTTGTGTGTTCATTCCCCTACGGCATATCCCCTGTTGTCACTGTACTTGATTTTGATACCCTGGATCTTGTATATACATATGTCTAATCTGGGGAGAGGAAGGAGAATAACAAAATGCTGAAACAAGGACACAGGATGACCCATTGCAACAAAGATACCTACTGGACAGTATATTGGAAATGAACTTTTTGACTTTGGGCAGCAAGGGAGGAGGGGGGAGAGGAATGAGAGAGGTGGGGAAGGAAGGGACAACAACAAGGAAGGGAAGGGGTAACAATGATCAGTAAGTAATGTACTCATTGCCTTCCTCATGTAACTGTAACCCCTCCGTATAACATCTTAACAATAAAATAAAAATTTTAAAAATAAAAAAATGAGTACTCTATTTTACCCAAATTCTAACTTTGATTGTACTTGTAATTCTCAAATTGACTTTCAGTTTCATCCTAAACTTTTTACGGTTTTCCTAACCCCCTACCAAACCTCACCTGGTAACCCTAATCCTAATTATACCCCATGCCGAATGGTAATAAAAATGTTCTAGTTTTCATTTATCCTAACTTCAATTCCACTAGTCCTTTGTAAAACAAATTGCAGTATTGCCCTTTACCTTAGCCTTTCTTACCCTACCCCTAGCCCTAACTGGAAAACTAACCCTTGCCCTAACCCCACTGATTACCCAATCCTACAAGTAACACAAATACACTAGGTTTCATTCATACTAATTTGGACTGGGCTCATAACTTATTAAAATTCATTACAATTATACCCTAACCCTTACTTAACTGGATAACTAATGATAACCCCAACCCTAATTAATATCTAAAACCTAAAGTTAACAGAAATACACTATTCCACACCCATTCTAGCCTTTACTTTACTTGTAATTCTAACATTAACTTTCATGTTAACCCTAAACCTTAACTTTTCCTAATTCTAACCCTAACTCTGGCCAGAATCTTAATTCTGATCCCAATTCTTGTTATATTCCAATCCTAATAGTACCAAAATTCAATCTAGATTTCATTCAACAGAATGAATTCTACTCATCCACTATAAAATTAGTTTCAATTTTACCCTAAACCTTATCCATTTTTTTACTTGAGCCTTATGGGGAACCCTAAATGTCATACTGACTAATTAACTGAAAATCCTAATGGTATGAAAAATACTCTAGTTTACACTGATCCTTTTACTAAACTCCTAGATGCTAAAAAAGAAGAAAAAAAGGTTTCAGTTTGATGCGAAAACTAAGCCATTTACAAAGCTTAGCCCTAAATGGAACCCTAATCCAAACCCTAACCCCAACCATAGGTAACCTGAACTGTAATCAGAAGAAATAGACTTTATTTTCCTTTAATTGTTCCATTTATTGCAACTGTAATTCTTAATATATAAAGAAGTTTTACCCAAACCTTAGACTTTCATAAACCTAACCCTAACTGGAAAACTCTTACCCTAAAGCTAGTGGTACCCTAATTTTAAATATGTGAATTTTCAGGCATCTAACTCTGACTGGATTCATACTTTATAAAATACCTTGTTATACCCTAAAAGTTTCCTTTCTTCTAACCCTAATCTAAGCGGAAGACTAAGGGGAACTCTAGTCCTAATTCTACACTATTCCTAGAACACAAAGGCTCTATTCTATTGAAATTTTAATTTTCATGCTGCTTTTAATTCTAACATTTACATTCAACCACTGTCTACTTTTTCCTTTTCTCAAAACTAACCCTAATCCAGGTTACAACCCTAATCTTAATCCTAATTGTTCCTCATATCCAATAGTAACAGAAACATACTCTAATTTTCATTCATCTTAACTTTAATTCTACTTATTTTTAATAAACTAAGTAGTTGCTTTGCCCTAAATCTTACTTTTTCCAAATGTAACCTAACCCCAACTAGAAAAATTACTCTTTCTCTAGCAATACTATACCCTAATCCTTTAACACAATTACACTAATCTTAACTTTGATTTTACTCATACTCTTATCCTTTTCTTAATCATTATCCTTACCCTTATTGGATCACTAATGCTATTTCTGACCTTAAGTATACCTGAATCCTAAAATGAACAGAAATGTTCTATTTTATATTCATTTTTATTCCACTTGTAATTCTAATCATATGTTTCTTTATAACCTTAAACCTTAACTTCTCCTAAACCTAATCCTAGCCCAGGACAGAACCCTAATTCTAACCCTAATCTGTATTAAACTCCATCCCAAAACAAGTTGCAGTTTTGCCCTAATACTGCTCATATCCTGTCCTTAACCTTACCTTACAGGGAACCCTAAACTTACAGCTGATTCTGATGAACTCTAAATCCTGGTAGAGAGAAAAATAGTTAACACTAATTTTTACTGGACTAAGTTCAGTTTGACCTGAAAGCTAACCCATTTTTTTAAATGTAACTCTAAATCTGAACTCTAATCCTAACCATAGTTAACCTGAATTGTAATTGTATGAAAAATAGTGTTTTCTTTCATTCTTGCATTAATTGTACTGGAAATTCTTACTATATAATGTAGTTTTATTCTAAACTTTACCTTCTTCTTACCCTAACCCTAACCCAAACTGGAAAAGTTACCTTTCCCTAACCCTAATGACATGCCAATTCTAAAACTAAGAAAAACACATACATTTTCATTCATCCTACCTTTGACTTGACTCAGACTTCTTAAAGTAAGTTGCAGTTATATCTTAAATGTTTCCTTTTTCCTCACTCTAAATGGAACACTACTGGAAACCCGAGCCCTAATTATAACTGCATCCCCAAACTAAAATGAATGCTCCATTTTTCTGAAATTCTTTACTCCATTTGTAATTCTAAAATTTACTTTCATTTTCACCCTAAACGTTTTCAGCCTTTCCCTTATTCCAAGCCCAATCTCATCAGCCCCTGGAAAGGCAGAAGACAGAGCAGGCCTCGTGAAGGACTCATCAGGGACTAGAGAGACATCAACGCAAGGCCACTGCTTGGGTTGTTCCCAGTGTCTGGACACTTAAGTTTATCTCCTACGCATTACCCATGGGACTCCACTCAGCTCCTCGGAGTCTCCTCTCTCATCACCCATCTATACTTTGAATTTTAGCTTTCTATGCTAGACTTCAGGGTAACTTAGAGATCAGGGACCTATTTGTGAGAATAGTTCCAATGGGTGAGGAACAGAGCATCCCTTTCTCTGAGAAAACCTATCTTCACAAAAAGGCTCATGGTTTAGTAAACAGAGTCCAAACCCCCTTTTACCTTATGCTCCTTTGTGTCGTGCACAAACTATACAACTAAACACAGAAGCTAAACCAGAACCTCTAAAATGTGCTCTTGGAAAACTCACTTACCATTTCTTTGCATTGCTTGATAAAAATGGCAGCTTTACTTTGCTTACATGATTTGAGGAATATCTCCTTGCATACACGTAGCCTGAGGAAGACAGTAACCAGGCTGTATTGACTCAATATGGTATGCCTAGAGCTGAATGCAGTGTGTGGCACATCAAAGGCCTTTGATAAATAATGGTTGTTTCATGAATGGACAAGCAAATAAATGTTCGTGTTATCTGTTCCTCCAGGACTGGCTTTTTCAATAAGGTTGTAGCCATAGTTTCTGACACCTATGAGCCCATAGGCAGGAAAGGCTCTCCTCTTTGATTCTAAGTTTTAAAATGTCTGGGAGAGGTGCCAATGGGCTCAAATAGGCTCCTGGGCTTATTGAGGAGTAGTGGAGGGAGGAAAGGATTCCTAACTGGGATTCTTGTCACAGTTTTGTTTGGTAAAAAATAGGATGAGCAATTCCATCTAAAAGAAGAGGCAGTCCTTTCCAGCGAATGGGAAGCTACACAGAAACAGATCCTGATAGCTCCCCATTGCACCCCCCACTCCGCCTCTGGATCTTTGTTTCCTCATCTATGAAGTGAGAGAATGTGCTGAGCTCACCTCTGAGGTTTCTGAGCCCCAACATTCCGTTCCCTTTTGTCCTGGGGTTCTGGTTCTGCTGTCAAATTCTGTTCCAGTGCAGAAGGCGACACGTGGAGAAAGACATGACTGTGGGCAGCCTCAGTCAGGAAAGAGTTGATGGAGGTGAGCTGGGAGGGCCAGGAATGGCCTTTGAGGCTGGCTGGGGAGCAGGCCAGGGTGGTGTCAAGCTACTGTTCTCTTTCTCTCTCTCAGATATATTTGTAAGGAGTAATATCTTAACTCATCTCTCTCCCCATCCCCCCCCTTTTTTTTTAGCTTATCCAAGAACAGCAAGGCAGTCATCCACAAGTCTCTGAGGGCATGAGGCATTGGACAGGTAGGTCTCTATAAAGGGCATGTTAGTCAAAACAGGTCTTGCTTACCTTGGGTTCTGTCTGTGTTCTGGGGCTGTGTGGGAGAAATACTTGCAGGTTTGTAACATGTACTAAGGGTGTAGGTAAGTCAGATTTCTGTTGCAGCCTCCCCCACCTCCCCTGCAAACCAACAAACAAAAAAGAGAATACATGATATAACAAAGAGAAAGGATTCAGTGATTCTAGCCCATGGCCAATCAGCTCCATGGCTTTGGGCCTGGGGGGGGGGGGAGGCAGTACATGGTAGTGGGAGCATGGGGTGGTGCTGAAACACCCACATTACAAGCCAGGGAGGAAAATGAGGACAGGAAGAAACAGAAGTCTTATAATCCCCTTCAAGGGCATTTCCCCAGTGACCTCAGGGACCTCTTTCCAGGATTCACCTCACCAAGTTGGGAGGGGGAGGGAAGAGGTGGAGGAGAGGGAGAAATCCCAGATCTAAACAGCAAAGAGGCTCAGGAAAGCAGGCAAAGAACTGTTTTCATTTCATGAGATGTTAAAAAAAAAAGCATGAGGCTCTTACCCATGTAATCTTCCTCAGGATCTTGGGAATACACAACTCTTGGCCACTTACCAATTCCCTCTTCCAGTTCTTCAGGCTATCCCTCTGTGGTTTGCTTTTCAGAATGTGGTTCAAGTTTATTTCAATTTTATGCAGCTTGTGAACAGAGTTAGGACCAAACAGTACAATTTGCCCTCTCTCACTGAGGACAGGGCTGTAAATGGGAATAGTCTTTCAGGGACAGTCAGGGACAGACCCAACCTGTGGAGCCAGGACACCAGGACCCATAGCAAGGGCCCTGAGTGACTACAGCAAGGAGTTGGGACAGGGGGACAGCTTTTGAAGGGCATGTGGAAGATGTGAGCAAGAGGGGCAGTTCTGAGCTGTGTCCTGGGGCACAGGGAAGCCAGGGGCTTCCAGTGACCACAGGGCCCAGCATGTGGGCCTGTTTTTGGATCCTCTCATATGCTTAACAAGGAAGGGTGATTAAAGGCCCAAGCTCTGTAACTGGACAATTGTGATTCACATTGACACTAATGATGGGCAGAGAAAATAGATTTGTCTTGGCCTCAAGGACTGTGCAAAGTGGGACTGCTGACTAGGCTAGAAAAATAGACACAGATCCAAATGAAGAGTGTGTTGGGGAGGGGGCCTGGGGTAAGCCAACAAGCCTCTGTTCAATGCCATACAAAGGAGCAATGTAACACAATGATTAAAAACACAAATTTGAGGCAAGCCTGCTTGGGTTTAATTATCTCAGCTCCATACTTCGTGTGACTTTGGACAAATTATTTATTCACTTGTGCTTAAGCCTCCTCACCTGAAAATAAATTTATTTATTTATTTATTTATGTGTGCTGAAACTGGGACTTGGGTGCTGTTCCTTAGCTTTTACAGTTCAAGACTGGCACTCTCCTACTTGAGCCACAGCTCAACTTTTGGCTTTTTGGTAGCTTATTGGAGATAGTCTCACAGCCTTTTCTGCCTGGACTGGCTTCCAACCAGTATCCTCAGATATCAGCCTCCTAAGTAGTTACGATTACAGGTGTAAACCACGGGTGCCAGGCTGTAAAATGTGTTTTACAGAAGTACCTACTTGGGATGATTAGAAGGGCTGAATGAATTAACTTGTGTTTTCAGCTGGTACAGAGTGAGTAGAACCTTAGTGCTTGCAGTATTTCTAGTCCCCAGTAGCCCTGGGCTCAAACTATTGCCCTGAGCAACAGTTTGCTTTGGGAATGAAGATTTTGAACATACTAAAGTGGTGGTGATAGGCTTTTAAAGCAAAAAATAAAAAAAGAAGATTTTGAGTTGGAGGGATGAGGAGTAAAACACAAATAGCTGTGGCTCAAGGTTATACTTTCTGTGTAACTTACCAGCCTGGGCTAGGGGCAGGACAGCAGGAGGCTTAAGACACAAGGGGAACTGCCATTCCTGGAGCTCCAGTGTTCAGGAATCAGGGGACACCGCCATTCAATGAAAGAGAAGGCATAGGGAGATAGTGATGAGGAAACCTACAGCCAGTGGGCAGAAAAGCAAGTTTGTTGAGGACCCACTTTGGAACTGGAAGAAACATCTAGAAAGAGATGAAGTTTATTCTTGGCATTTCTGTCAAGAAAGAGCATGTCTCCTCTTGGGCTCCATGTGTAGTCCTTCATCGTGCTCTGGAGATGCAGCCCAAAGCGTCTTCCTTGCTCTACCTCTGCTCCCTAGTCTGGAACCAGCTCCTCTGCCAAATTCTCAGATATCAGCAGACATAAGAAAGAATCTTATTCCTACAGAACTCTACTGATAGTTGACTAAAGCCCCAGGATTTTAAATGGAAATACCTGTTAACTTGAATGTCCCATCTAGGAACTCTTACTGTAGGAGGAGCAGGAACAGCCCACCCAACCACCCCTACGTTACGAATAATAGCACTATTATTCTCAATGACTTTTTTTGTTATGGTTATTATTGTTTGTGTGCTGGCACTAGGGCTTGAACTAAGTGCCTGGGAACTGTCCATTAGCTTTTTTGCTCAAGGCTGATGCGCTACCACTTGAGCCACAGCTCTTTGGTGGTTAATTGGAGATAGAGACTCATGGGCTTTCCTGTTAGGTATGGCTTTGAACTGAGTGTCTTAGATCTCAGCTTCCTGACTAGTGTTGCAGGCTTGAGCCACTAGTGAGATTGTCTTCCTTGGTAGCCCAGGCTTTGCCTGGAATTTCCTATGTACAACTCAGGCTGGCCACAAACTCAGGATATTCCTCCTGAGTGTTGAGAGGTCAGATGTATGTCACTATACTCATCTTTTCAATGAAACTTAAGATCAGTGACCTCCAATGATGGGGCACTGTTTAACCTATCCTGGCTAAGGCAGGGAGCATTGAGGTTAGTTGAAAGAAGACTTTTTTTTTCCAGTAGGATAAGCTAGGTGTGTGTGTGAGTGTGTGTGTGTGTGTGTGTGTGCATGTACAGGCTTGGATAGGTACATTTATATGTGCTTCTAGATTCTTTTTCAATTTTGGACCTGTCCATTTTCCGTAGGTACTTGAATGTGTGGCTTTCTTCACCAACACGGCTTTCTAGAACAGGAAGTTCTTGCTTCCATACTATGTTATCACCACCAAGGAAGTGAACATATAATTTTCAGAACTCATGTCCTCCTCTTCTCTCCCCTTGTTCCTACTGCTGTCTGTCTCCCCTATCCATTCTCCCAGAATGCTCCACTCCACGATAATGAGATGCTCAGCTGCCGTGCAGCTACCGTCATGTGGAGATGGATGGGGTCTCCCGTCCTGCCCTGAGAGCGATGTTAAAAAGACATTGTACTCATGAAAGCAGGCTACAGAAGGCAGGAGAAATGAAGAGACTGACAATACACAGAAGCCATTGTCCAAGTAAAATGGTTATTCTTTCTGCCCATCTCCTGCTAGCTGAAGTAATTGAAGCAATGCTATATTTATGGAAGTCACCATAAAGGGCAGGCATTGTTTAGATTCAATTGGAAAATTCTACCTTTTGAGATTGAATTAAATGCAGCATCATTAGGACTTGATTAGCTCAATGTAGAATAAGATGGAAAAACCCAATACAGAGAAACATGTGGTAATGAATGAATACATTTTTATTCAAATGCTGTTAATTCCCTAGGCAGGTGTGATTTCCATAAAGTAAAAGGCCCTGGGTAAAAAGAAAAAGAGTCAATTTATGCATCTTATATCTGTGTTGGAGAAAAAGACTGGCAAAAAAGATTTATTAATGCTTCCTTTGCAGTTGTGTGTTGAGAAATCATGGGAGTTAGAAATAGTTTTTAAAACAAATGAAATTTCCCTTGTAGCTACTAGAGGCAAAAAGCAGCTCATTGCTAAAGAAAATTAAAATTGATATACTGATGTGAAGCCTAATTGGAAAATTTTTAGTTTTTTTTTAAATATTAAAGAGGGATCCCTAAGATGGCTGCTTCATAAGGGAAGAAGCAGTTTTCTAGAAGATTAAAAATACAGATTCATTTTTACTTAATCCTGTTCCTAAACAGGGAAATTAGCCAACTGTACCTGAGTTAGGTTCACAAGGAAATAATGATGTTCCATAACAGAGTCAAAACATTTATTTGAGATTCCCTCTTTTACTCTTAGGACTGTACATATTTTATCTTTTTGGACCCTTATTCATCCTCTGAAATATCACTTTGAAGGAACTGAAGCCCAGACAAGTTGAGATTGGGTCTTACTATGCAGCCCAGGCTGGCTTCAAATTCCCCATCTTCTTCCCTCTGCCACCTGAGTGCAGGGATAGCCACAGGAATTCTTCTGTGTCTATCTAAACTCCAATATCAATCAATTTTAAGTAAGGTACTATTCAAAGAGTTTGAATATTGTCGAGTTAATATTAGCTGCACTTTTTTTTCTATGCAAAGTCTCACATCTAGCTTCAAGCTAAGCTAGTTTCACATTAACGAAGGATGCTTTTGTATCCTAACTTTATAAATTCACTAAATCCTAGAAGCAGGGAAGAAAGGAAGCCAAGTCATAAAGCACAGTGACTGTACAACCCAGGATTAGTTTACAGGAAAAGAAGGATGTGGGATGACAAACCGGCTGTGATGGGGAACGTAATGGGGAGCAGAGTATATGCAACAGTACGTTTAACAACTGCATGATTTGTGTGGGATCAATGAAACATCACTAGGGTCCGAGAATTCTAATCTCTTCACTCAATACTTTCCATTTGCCGCTTGCTCACAGCATCCCTATGTGGCAGAGCTTATGATCTTCACTATTTTGTAAAAAAGGAGGAAAAAAAAGGCAAAAATACTCCCTAGGCTAAAAGCCCAGCCAAGAGTTGATTTAAGAAGGTTTCTGTCAATTTCACGTGTTAGTGTTTGTTTGTGACTTGGAGGAATGCCTCAATAGAGGCTGCTATGAAAGAAAGAAAGAAATACCGGGCGCTGGTGGCTCACGCCTGTAATCCTAGCTACTCAGGAGGCTGAGATCTGAGGATGGCGGTTCAAAGCCAGCCCGGGCAGGAGAGACCGCGAGACTCCTATCTCCAATAAACCACCAGAAAACCGGAAGTGGCGCTGTAGCTCAAGTGGTAGAGCGCTCGCCTTGAGCTGAAGAGCTGAGGGACAATGCCCAGGCCCAGAGTTCAAGCCCCATGACTGACAAAAAAAAAAAAAAATGAAAGAAAGAAAAAAAGAAAAAAAAACAGAAAGACAGAAAGCAAGCAAGCAAGCTGGGCACTGGTGGCTCACGCCTGTAATTCTAGCCACTCAGGAGGCTAAGATCTGAATATTGTGGTTCAAAGCCAGCTTGGGCAGGAAAGTCCATGAGACTCTTATCTCCAATAAACCATTAGAAAACTGGAAGTGGTGCTGTGGCTCAAGCGGTAGAGCGCTAGCCTTGAGCTGAAGAGCTGAGGGACAGCGCCCACACCCAGAGTTCAAGCCCCACGACCAAAAAAAAAGTCTTAGCTGGGTACCAGTGGCTCCCAACTGTAATCCTGGCTACTCAGTATTCTGAGATTTGAGGATCATGGTTTGGAGGCAGCCCAGATAGGGAAATCAACCATCAAAAAGCTGAAAATGGAGCTATGAATCAAGTGGTGGAGCACTACCTTTGAGCAAATAAGCTCAGGGACAGTTCCCACACCCTGAATTCAAGTCCCAGGACTAGCACATACACACACACACACACACACACACACACTCACAAAGGAGTTCTATTAATATGCCCCCCACTCCAGTAATTTATCAATTCAATAATGCTTAACTGTACTAGAAAGATTAGAAAGCAGTCATGTGCTTGTGCTTAAATGTCAGTTTTCTGACTTAGACACAGGCAGGGAAAAAAGCAGGCCATGCCATGTTGTTAGTATGAGGATGTTAGTTAAGATGTTGTTGCTGGACAAGGACATACACCTCTGTTTGTTCACATTGACTCTATAATTGTGACCTGTCTACATGCAGATTCTGAAAAGTGGAATCAACATTTTTAATCATTCTCATAGCATCTAGCAAGCAGCTATTTGCTTTTCTATGTATATGTATGAAAAGCAGCATATGTTCCAATGACATTCTGTTATGAAAAGCTAGACAGATGAAGCGGTTTTTCAAATAGCACAGTCAGTCCTCATTGGTTAAAAGGTTAATTCCAATAAGACTGAAGGGGGTTGCTCCTTTTCAGATGAAATATCAAAGTAGAGAATGTATCATATTCAGCAGAACCTCATTTCGTACCCTGGATAAATAATATCATTAAAACTACTACAAAGTAGAGAGTTGTTGTTGAAATAAGATCAAAAGCATAGATAAAGAAGGATCTGTAATCAGGAAGTAATTTTTCTGATTCATCCTTTCCATAATAGAGTCATCTACAAAGGTACCTGAGAGTTCAGAAGTTGAAACCTGGTTGAAGAGTTTAGAAGTTTAAGCCAATTAACATCTGGGTTCCCTATCTTTTTAAATCACATTCACATCCATATCCTTATAAACAAATATGTGAAGTATGTGGGGGTATATATTAACTTGACTATAAGGAGAGACAATCATTCATGCTATTCTTTTCTTGCTTGAATTTTCCATACAAAGATCTAATCTAGGTTATGACTATTTCCAAATATATCTGATTAAAATTAATAGCCCTGTGCTATTAATCTTAGTTACTCAGGAGGCTGAGACTGGGGATCGAGTGTTGAATCCAGTCAGAGCAGGAAACTATGTGAGACTCATCTCCATTAAACTACCAAAAAAGCCAGAGGTGGAGCAGTGGCTTAAGTGGTGGAACCATTAGTCTTGAGCAAAAGAAACTCAGGGACTGTGCCCAGGCCCCGAGTTCAAGCCCCAGGAGATGTGTGCATGCGTGCACGCACACAAAATTAGAAAATTGCCCAACGAAATCAGGTAACACTTAATATGAAGTAATATGCTTCAATATTACCCTAAGGCACTAACCAAGTAAAAAGAAATGACATAGATGTATCTCCAAATATCTCTACCCATCTCAATCCTAAGACACTCAATCATTAATTCCCCATCCTGAGATTTGAATATTAATACATAGAAATATAACATTATAAATGCATAGAAGTAGAATGTTACCAATGGGAAGAAAAGTTAAACAGTGCACTGTAGATTGGGAAAAATTTCCTTAAGGGATTTCATAAAAAGGCCATATCCCAAATATGAACCAAAGACTTCAAATCAGAAAGGGGAGCATATTAGCTATGTTTGGAACTTAAGCTTGTAATATTTGAGCATGTATCCTGGGGACAGGGATTGACTGGGGAGTTGGGAACTTGAGTTTTTAATGTCTGCTTTGTTACTAACTCCAAGTGACTTGGATCATACATTTAATTCTTTTGAACTTCAAGTCTCATTTTCTTAAAATGAGGAAGTTGGATTTGATCATCTCCAAAGTTGCTACCAGATATAAAATTTCACCTTAAGCAACTTTCAGTTCACATTTAGGAACAATGAACTAGGGCCTGCTATACTAGGATGATAAAGATAACTATAACAAGTTTCCTGACCTGAAAGGTTTATAATCCTGTGGATTACAATGACTTTAATACTTGTAGAGTATCATGTATTCATTTTATTATACTTTTTTATTACTTATAAAATATGAGGAGCAGAGATCTTAGCAGTTTGAACCTTGCATGTACAGCAGACCTATTATAGCCGTCTGGGCAAATTATTGTGTAGTTCATGTGAAAATAATTACACTGACCCAACTAACAGGTATAATGATAAATAATGAAGATGGCATAGTCTATACAGCTTTAAGGAAATCATTTATGTGCCAAGGGTGTGCTGAGAGGGAAAAAGCAGCAGGCAGATGCTTCACAGAATTCAATTATACAATTATAAACTTTCATTTCAGTATAGCAAATGGATAACTAAAGCAAATTGTGGACTTACTTTAGGAGTGTCATGAAGCAGTTCTCTTCTTGTGCGTTGAGAATAGTGTCTTAATCCTGAGACACTGTGATAAAAAAAAGTAACAACACTTCAACCATTACACATACAAATGCTACATACAAGAGATTAAAAACTTGTATAAAATACATTTTTGCTTCCTGGATGCAGATTTGGTTGCAAATACAAGTGGAATAAAGAATGCAGGAGCATCTTGATCTTGGAGTAAAAGCAGGTTTTCTTCTTAGGATCCCTTACTTACCATATTAAAGGTACTAGAAAGGGTGCTCTATGAAAGGTTCTTGTCTATGAAAGGCTCTGGTCTTGAGAAGATTTGCACTGGTCACTTCAGCTACAGTTCTGAGATTTTGGATTCGATCAGGTGATTCATAAATGTTTGGATGATAAAGGCGTCATAGAGATAAAATTACAAGGATTTAATTTATTAGGAGGAATTGGGGTCAGGAGGTATGAAGCATATTACAACCAAGGTGATGCAGAACACGACTGCTTTGACCTCTTCCTTTCAAATATCTTTTTAATTGTATCATTTATGTCCTGATTAAAAAAAATTCCGTGTGTGTGTGTGTGTGTGTGTGTGTGTGTGTGTGTGTGTGCGCGCGCGCATGCGCGCTCGGTGATCATCTCAAAGTATTGGTTTCATATACTTAAAAGTCAGGGCAGAACTCATAAAAATGGTGCCAATTTTTTCACCTAGGAAACTTAAGGATCAGTGTTCATCTCTATTAAGACCTTCCAAGGTTCCCCCCCCCTTTTTTCCCCCTGACAGCTGCTGGGTGACAGTGACCTTAGGTTTTCTTGGATGAGCACAGCCCTGGGTGGGGGTGGGGGAGAGTCTTGATGCTATTTGGAGGCCTGAACGAACTGTCTGAACAAGGCTTGAAGCACCCAGCCCGTTAACAGCCCGTTTGTGCCGTTAAAGGGGGAGAAAGGGAGAAGAGATATGATGTCTCTGGAAAAATAAATGCATTGCGAAACGGGGGAGATAGAAGCTGATTGTAGGAGAAACGTAATTGTTTCCCACTAGAAGGATCCACTGGAAATAAAGACGCAGCAATTCTTTTCCCAGTTCCTTGCTAGTAGGAAGCAGCTGGCAAGAGACGTCCCAGTCCAAGCTGAGTGAGGACAGAGCCGCTGTGCGGGGCCTGCGGTGGGAGATGCCGGGCCAGCGGCCGAGACCCAGGTGCTTCGCGCCGGCGCTAGGGAGGGGCCGACTGCTTTACCCCCGGGAGTGAGATTCCAGCGAGCCCAGCACGTCCGCTCGCCCGCTCGCGTTCCGCGGGCAGCATTTCGCGTGCTTTGTTTCGGACGCCGTCACGTCTTCCTCGGTTGGTCCCCAGGTCCACCAATCCAAGTCGCCTCAGGGCGGAGCTTCAGGGTCAAGGTGGACCAATTCCCCAGCCTCGCCCCTACACGCGCTCTCGGACCCCCGGGGATGAGTGACAGCAACCGGCTCCAACCTGCGGCTCGAGAGCGTGGCCTCCGCTGGGGGCGTGACCAAAACGAGGAGCTAGAACCAATCGTAGTGCACCTCGGGGGGCGGAGCCTGGTTGCCAGCTCCAGGCCGGTGCCACCGGCACTGCTTTCCACAAATGAGAGCCGAGTAGGGGCGGTCCCTCGGCCGAGCTCCAGCCAATGAGAAAGACGAGATGGGCGGTCCGGGAGCTATAGGTGGCCGGTCCTCAGCTCCAAGCCGAGGTGCGGAGAGCCGGTGGGGGAACCGCGAGGCAAGCGCGGGAGTCGGGGCGGCGAGCTGGGTGTGAGCTGCCCGAAAATGCACTCGGATGCCGCCGCTGTCAGTGAGTAGCGGAGGCTGAGCGGGCCGAACGATGGCCTGCACTCTCCCCTCGGTTCCCGCTGTCCCCGCCCCACGCCTCCGGTGTCGCGAAACCAGCCGGGAACCCCTGCCCGGGAGCCACCCCTTCCCCTTCTGGGGCCGGGGCGGGCGGTGACGCTGCGGGCGGGCGTGGGGGGAGGTGGGGGAAGGAGGGCGGAGGTGAAGGGGGTGGGGACGGGCTCCATTTCAGGGCCGGGGGGAGGGGGCGGGACGTGCGATGAAGGTCCCGGACCCCAGTGTCCGGGGTGAAGGGAGGTGGAGGCAGCTGCGGGCGCGGGCGAGCTGGGCCGGCTGTGGCCCCGGAGTGGGAGAGGAGGGAGGGAGGGAGGGAGCGAGAGCGCGGGGCGCAGGGGTGAGCGGTGCGGGCGGCCCTGTGAGGAAGGCGGGTGAGTGTGAGGGGAGCGAGCGCGGGGGCGGGGACAATGGGAAGAAGGAGTGGGTGGCGGGGGTGGGGGGAACAATGGGGTGCGGGAACCGGGCAGCGGCCGAGCCGGGGCAGGGGGCGGGCGAGGGGGACCAGGGCTGATGTAACGGGAGGGCGAGGTAGTGTGAGGCACGGGGGTGCGACGGAATAGTTGGGGAGTCCGGGGTGCGGGAGGGGAATTGGAAGGGGTTGGGGACAGGTGTTGGGACGGTAGGGTGAGCCGGGGAGAAGATGGGAGGTGGTAGCCCGGGGGCCGGGGGGAGAGGAGACGGGGTGGGAGTGCAGAGCTAGTTCGGGAGGAAGGGGAGGTGGGGAGCGATTGAGGCACGGCCGTGCCCACACTCGTCCGCGCCAGGCTGGAGGTGTTGGACTGTGTGCTTGCGGGGAGGTGCTGACTCCCCAGTCGAGGCTGGATCGGCGGAAGGGGCAGCCCCGGGCCCCGGGGTGCGCGGAGGGGAGGAGGCGGGCTCCCAGGCCCCGGGGTGCGCGGTGGGGAGGGGGCGGGGCCGAGGCGCCGGCGAAGGGGACGGGGGGGGGAGGTGTCCCGAGCTTGGAGCTTGGAGCTTGGCTGTGGCCGCGGCTCTCCCCGAGCGGCGGGAAGCGAGGTCAGTGTTGACCCGGGCGCGGGCTGCGGGACTGGGAGGCGGGGCAGGGACGCGGGCTGCGGATTTTCCACGGCCGTGACCGGAGGGGGGGGGTCTGGCCCTGGAGCGTAGGTGGGTGGGGTGTTTGCGCAAGGGAGGTGTCAGGGTCTCGGGCGGACCGTGGGTTTGGCAGTCTGTGACGCAGTTGTCTAATTTCTGACCATCAGGTGTGGAGGATCTGGCCTGGAGATCCGCCTTGCTGTGGGGAGGGTTGGGCTGGAGGCCCAGCGCAGGGCCTGGGGAGGGGGGGGCGCGACCTCTCCCCAGAATGCAGGAAGGGCGCTTTTGGGGTTTCCTTTAGGGTCTGGCTCCAGTCGCCGGTGTGAAGGGGAAAAGGCAGGCTCGTGGAATTCTGGGACTTGTAGTCCGGGCCGCGCCGGGCCGCGGTTGGGTTGGATGCACGTGGGTAACTGTGGAAACGAGTCCCACAATGCAGCGCGCTCCTCGGAGCCTCCCTGTCCTGCTAACTCGTGCTTTATTCTCGGGCTCCGGGGAAGCGACCCGGTCCTCCCGGGACTGTGCCAGCGTGAGAGGGAGAGCCCGGGCCAAGCCCTGTCCTTCCACACTTGGGTTCTTGATCGCCGAGTTAATTATTTCCCCCAGCATTTAGTGGCCTTGCAGAGTAAATGCTTAGTCTTGAACCTTGTAGCCCGTAGGTTGTCAAAAAATATTCAAGAAGTAGCACAAAACACTGTGCCAATCCAGTGCACGAGCAGCGCTAGGTTGAAAGGTACAGCCTTATGTAAATAGGGGCACACAGCAGAGACAAATCCTTTGTGAAGATAATACAAACCGTGTGTTGGGACTTCGTGGTCTGTTTGGATTGCCAAGAATAAGAGGTATCATACTTTTTTTTTTTTAAGTGAATCGAATCGTGGAAGCAGGTTAATAGAATTTGAATTTAAGTTGTCCCAGTGAGAAAGCCAGCATGAAAATGTGATGTCTTCACCTTACAGAGAGGTGTGGAAAGGCATGAAACATTGCTGGCTTTTAGCTGTGGGCTGGACTTGCTTCTCTTGTTAGTATTCGGGACCTTTCCCTTAGTTTCTTGTTTATATTTATTT
The DNA here is from genome assembly GCF_000151885.1 of Dipodomys ordii. Taxonomy (NCBI): domain Eukaryota; kingdom Metazoa; phylum Chordata; class Mammalia; order Rodentia; family Heteromyidae; genus Dipodomys; species Dipodomys ordii. The sequence continues at coordinate 24,880,036 of NW_012267224.1, forward strand.
TTAAGGCAGTCCTGAGGCTTGAACTCAAGGCCTTGGAGTTTTCCCTGAACTTACTTTGTACATGGCTAGCACTCTACCACTTAAGCCACCACTCTACTTTTGGCTTTTTTGTTTGTTTGTTGGAGAAGAGTCTAACAGACTTCCCTGCTTTGGATGGCTTTGAACCACGATCCTCAGATCTCAGCCTCCTGAGTGGTTAAGATTGGAGACCTGAGCCTGGCATTCCCTTCAGTCATCCAGCACATCTATTGCCATTTCCCTTTACCGAAATAACTCCCAAATGTAGAGGGCCATAAGATTAGGTCAGAAATGATATTTTTATGTGACTTATCAGTTATTCTGAAACTTGTTGGTAGCATAGTTACTAGAAGCATATAATGCAATCTAAGTTTAAAAAAACTTTTTGTATGATTATGAGTATATTGCATAATGATTCTTTTTGTAATATCTAAAAAAGCTGGTCAATGTATGATTTTTTAGGGGAAGTAATTTATATCCATTTATTTGATTACAAGCCTGTGGGGAATGTCCAAGAAAATCTTTGTAATATGTAAATATGTAATTTGGGCATTCTTTTAAAAGCACAAATCCTGGGATTGGTTTCACAAAGAATAAAATAATGGTTTTGAAAAATACACAGGAGCTATCATTGCGTTCAAGAGTTACAGTAAATATTAGGCTAGTTGTATCCTTTCTTTTTCTTTTGTTCTGTAATACCCCAAAGGACAAGTGTCCTTTTTATATATCAGCCATTTCCCTTTCCCCAAAGTCCTAGGCTGCTACAACAATGATCAGCTTATACATACTTTCTCCACTAGTTTTTAGACTTTTTGGTTTTTGATCCTTGGGGACTTTTAAATTCTTGTGAATTTAGCTACACCTTGAACAGATGTTACATATATTTTATCTAGAACTTTTTTATTATTGTAGGACTACCATACAGAGGGGTTACAATTACATGGGCAAGATAGTGAGTGCATTTCTTATCAAGCATTGTTGCCGCCTCCTTTGTTTCCCCATACTATCCCTTCCTCTCTCTACCTCCCTACCCCCATATCTAGAACTTTTGACTTTTGTTGAGAAGGATTTTTAGGTAATCTTGTCCATAACTTGTGCTGGTGGAGAAAGTCTGCCTCATCCTCCTCTCCTTTGAATCATCTGTACATTTAATCTCTCCCCTTCTCTGCTCCTGGCTCCAAGAAGTGCCTCTGCTGGTGCTAGATCACAGTTTTTAAATCTCATTTATCATTATCTCCTTTTTTGTTTTTTACATTAGCTCTTAATAATTTAGCTGTGTTCTTAATGTTGATGATTACATTGTTTTCACCTTAATCATTACTATTATCATCATCTTAATAATTTTACTAATAGTTCATGACTAATAGCCCAGCTAACTCTGCAGTATAAAAATCAGTCTGACAGAAACTGACCTAATGGTGAATTATATTATTGTTAGTTAGAGTACCTTTGGCATGTATTATTACTTTACTCAACTAAAACTATTTAAGTGATAAGGCCTATTGTCCAGTAGCAGGAAGTTTAGAGATTGGCTGATGGAGCCACTTAATTTTGTCATTAAGGAATATCTTTTCTTTCTGTATTCTTGAGAGCTTATTTGGAGGTTCTAGCAGGGGAGCGCAGCTACTCGTATACCCTTGACCCAAGACCCGTCCTCTACCGGGGATGGTAGTCATCTTCGACCAAGTGCGCAGCTTCGGGAGGGACGCACATGGAGCGGTGAGGGAGGAAGGGGACACCCGCCTAGCCAGCCAGATCAGCGGAATCAACCCTGGTGATCAATGGGGTGACAGATGTCGCAGCCAGATCTCCCTCACATCCTCTTTCTGTATTCTTAATAGTTTGGTTTTTGATAATCAGGCTTACTGCCTCATGTTTATAATGTGGTTGCAACATCATCAGACATCATGCCTACCTTACCTACATCAGAAAGCAGAGAAGAAGGGAACATGTGTCCTTACAATTTCTTCTTATCTGAAAGTCCCCTTTTGCAGAGGCTCACTTGGAGACTTTTCTTTCAGTGTCAGTCTTACGCCATTGCTGGTTGTGAGGAAAGCTGAGCAGGTGAAAGTCTGGCATTTCCAACTTTCATTGTAGGATGTGACCTCTGCTAAAGTGGCAAAAGAATGAGGTGAGTGCTCTGGATTGGCAGTCTAGGGAAATAAGCCCTATGTAGTTTAAACAAAGAGGAATCTGAGACTGATTTGGTTAATAAAATTGCAGTAACTTTAATGATATACATTGGGACCTTAGACATTTTTCTCATCCTCTCGCTGATTAGTAGCGAGAGGGAGAGGCTCTGTCTCTTCTTACACCAATCTCCTCTTTCTGTATCTGTTGCCATTATCTTGAATAACCTAGACTTCTGTTGGGGCAACCAGCAAGCCTTGTGCCAGGCTCATCCTGTACAACTTTGATCTTCTTTATCACCAATTGAATGCTCTTTGTTCTTAGGATTCCCCTACCTGCCCATGAACACTCAGGTGTTCATTTAAATATGTACAGAAGAAAAGTCCAGTGAGATTGCCAAGCCACTGTACTGAGGCTCAGCTTCTTCTATTTGACCACTCCTTTTCCCTACCTGCCTTAATGTTGGCTGTGGAGCTTCTATTCTGTGCCCCCTGTGAAGAGCCACTGGGCTCTGTTCCCTCCCCTAGCTCTCTAAAGTAAGGATAACTTCTGTTGCTCAGTTTCATGTTACATAATAGTGGATGCTTGTTTACTTATTCCTCCTTCAATTAGGTTATTACCTCCATGAAATCTGGATTATGTCCTACTTAGCATGATACCTTGAATAGGTGCTCATATATGTATTGAATCTAATTAGTTGTTGCTGAATTGTTAGTGAATTATCTAGATAATTTAGTTCTCTCCTGCTGTTGTACAGGTCGCTTCTGGTTCCTTTTTCATTATCTTTTGTTTTTTCAAGGAATACAAACTTCTGCTTTTTTGTTCTTCACCTTAAATTTTTCTTTTATAAAGTCAGCCCACTGAAAACTAAACAATATGTTAAAGCCTACATGTAGATATTAGTCTTGAAGAATGTATGTGATGTGGAGAGGTTAAAATGGTGGCAGTATGGTAGAGTCTCTGAATTGCTGATCCCATGTCAGGGTTCTGCATTCAGCAGTGTATTTCTCCTTTTCCTTTCTCTGTCTTATGACAATGTCTTGGTCCTAAGGATTTATTTAATAAGATAACAGTATTAGTGAGATTACTGAAAGGGTTTCTTCAATTAGAAGTTGGAAATAAAATTTGCAAAATAAAATTATCTGTAGTGAATCTGACATTAATGCTGGTTATTGTAGCTGAACAGTCTGAATCAGTGCTAATAGTTTCCCATAGCTTGTTCTTTTCCTTATTTTGAAATTCAGGTTAGAAGTACCTCTTGAGAATTATTCTTTTCAGCAGAACATGCATCTAAAAATGTGTTTTAAGAAAAAAATTGAAATATATTTTAAATAGTCATGCATTTTAATAATCATTGCATGGCAGTTTCACATCTAAGGATCTTTAATTAATTTATTTTTTCTGTAGTGTTCAGGATTCTAGCAGCATGTGTACTACTTCAGATTTGGATTATTTTTCTTTTTATTAAAGACATTGTTAATGAGTTGTTTTCAACCTAGGAAGGTAAGCTTTTATTTTTTGAAATTAAAAATACATACTGAATAAACCATTGAGTGATAAGAATGAAAACCCATCCTGCCCCAAATAGCATTACCTTTTTTTTTTTGCTGGTTATGGGGCTTGAACTCTGGGCCTGGGTGCTGCCCCTCAGCTCTTCAGCTCAAGGCTAGCTAGCACTCTACCACTTGAGCCACAGCGCCACTACTGGCTTTTTCTGCTGAGGAATCGAACCCAGGTCCTTATATATGCAAGGCAAGCAGTCTACTATTGAGCCACCTTCTCAGCCCCTATCATTACCTTTTGAGATGATTTTATTTAGTTCATCTTTGAGGATTATTTTCTTGAGTGTTTTGGAAAATGCAGTACTTGCTGCCTTATATCAGCAGGAGTTATAGAGCAGGAGGTGACACATTTGTATGTGTAGTGGTTAGGATCAGCCTTCAGAGCCTTAGCTCTTAGTTCTGATAGGGGTATTCCTACCTTAGGTGGTCAAGCGTCTCAGATCCCATTCCCCTCCCCTCCTCAGGGTGATCCTGCAGGTGGAAGCAAGTGATGGGAGGAAGGCTTGAGCTTAAGGAGGCTGTTTTGGAAGGGTGGTCAGTACCAGCAGCTGTGCTGCTGTTGGAGTTGAGGTCCAGCTCTGTCTATGTGGTACCTGCCCATGTGGTCATAGATGTTCTTTCAGATGTTAGGGCCTTTGTCCATATTGATGACTGTTCATAGAGATGATATAAAAAAGTATGATAATTCGTACATTTGCTTTCACATACTGAACTCTCTCAATTTAAAGATAAACTATCAGTGCAGTTTAAGTTATGCATCTGATAATACTTCACTACATAAAATTACCTTAGGTTAGATGATGTGCTCTGATGAAGATATTCCTGTGATGACTCCTCTGTGACCCAAAGACATGCAATGCCAGCATTTGCTCTGTGGATGTGATGGTCTTCTAAGTGCTCTGTGGGTCAGGTTGGGAGGTAGGAGAACAGAGTAATTGGGTGTGGGTCTTGGGGTCAAAATATCTGCATTCATGCCTTGCTCTGCCATCTTAGTTGTGTCATTGTAGGTGGAGTTACTCAACTACTCCTCATTCAGAGTCCTAATAAAAACTACCTACTTTGGGCCATAGAAGTGTTTGGTCACTAAGTGTTTGAGCACCTCCTATGAGTCGGGTCCTATTCCTCAGTGTTTTCATTTTGGTGTGGAGGAAGCCAATAGTAAGTAAAGCCTGTAGCATACTGGGCGGTGACATGTTCTGTAGAGAAAAGAAAAGCAGAGAAGGAGATGAGCATATGGCTGCTCCTGTATATGTCAGAGGTGCTATGATTTCACATAGTATGCACAGGGAAGACCTCATTGATAATAAGGCTTTCAGGTAAGAGCTGAGGAGGCAAAAAACCTTTCTGGGCAGAGGGCATAGCATTGCAGAGACACTGATGCCCAACAGAGAGCTGCTCTGAATCTGAGGAACAGCAGAGACAGGCGTGCTGCAAAAGAGCCAGAGCTCAGGAAAGGAAAGGAGGAGGAGGAGGTCCTGAGAAGTAAATGAAGTAAAAGAGAAGCAGTCACAAGAAAAGAATCAAGTGAGATTCCTGCATTCAGCCATTCTACAAACATTTGGTGCATTCTTGTTGCCCAGACACTGCTATCACAGAAAAGAACGAGCCAGGTCCTTCTGTTTCCAGAACCTTCCTCTCCGTGAATTTCCATCCTGTGGAGCATAGTAGTGTGCAGGTGAAGTATGAGAAGAGTGATGGCTGTTGGGTTAGATTGAAGCCCACGATGCTTTGGGAACCTAGATTTTAGGGAAGAGTTAACAGTTGTCTGTGAGTTTAGCTCTTGGAGTTTGAAGAAGAGAACCTGAGCACAACCAAGAGGAGGAGGGTGCGCTCTGAGCTGAGGGAACAGTGGCTGCCACGGAAGACATGTGGTAGCCTGAGGGGCATGTTGTAGGCTAGAGTGCTGGGGGAGGTGAGGGACAGGGGCCGGGAAGCATTACAGGAGTGGAAAGGAAGCAAGAGCAGGACGAGGGGAAGGCAGAGGAAAAAGGAGAGGCACAGAAGGACACAGGAAAGGACAGTTATAGTTGCTTTGCTCTCTTAATACAACTTCTTCCCTCTTCAACTGAAGGTTAAAGTTTGTTCCTATCATTTCCAAGATGAATAAGCTGAGTTGCAGAGAGGTTAGGTAACCTCAAAAATCACGGCTAATAATCATCAATGAGCTGAGTCTCTTAAGTCAGGCCTTCTGACCCAAGGTGCTCTGTGTCTATCCACTGCAGCAAAAGTAATTCTCAGTGTTTTATTTGTGCTTTTTATTTTCTCCATAGAATAACCCTCTGAGTGTCCTGTCTTGGTTTTTGAATGATGATGCTAGAGCAGCTGATAAGGTTATCTCCAATTGGCTTTTAGCTGTTTTGGCCCTAGAATGGTCCCAGCAAGATCAAGATGTAAGATTTCTAAACGCTAGATCCTGCTCTCTGTCCCTCCTACCCTGCAGGTGTGTTGGCAAAGGCAGTAGGTATGGAAACACTACTTTCAACGGGGCAACCGGAGAATCGTGGCAAAGAAAAGTATTTCTGTACTTGCCAGTGAAATAGTTCAGTCTTTTCAGATTTTATTTTAAATAGATGCATGCATATTAAAATACTCATGGAACTTTTAATATTATACTTAATTAAATATAGGAGATAACCTAATGACATTGCAGAAAAGCCAGAAAACATGAAGTTCCTCTCTTAGTAGAGCTACGACAGCTTTTAGCATTTTGTAAATTTTTTTTCCTTTAGGGCAAGTTTATACTCAGGGTAGTTTTACAGCCAAGTGCCGTGGTTACTAAGTTAATAGTTTTAGAGATAGATCCCCTTCTTAACCCTTGTGACTTGTTTTGCAGTTCGGGGTTCAGTCTAAGTCCCTTCTACATTATAGTAGTGGGGTCTAGTGCAATTCACTGGGACTGATGTGTGGTGTAGGCCAGCCCTGTGCTAAGTGGCTCATGTACACCATTATTTAGATCTCTCAGTAACTTTGTGGAGAGGATCCTGTCATTCTGGTTGTACACTGGCAACACTGAGGCACAGTGAGTTGGGTGGTTTACCATGGTACAGGGTCATTCAGCTTGGGCACAGCTGAGCTGGGACTCCAACCCAAGATTCTCTGAGGATACAGCTGATGTTCTTTCTCTAAATAAATCTGGAACTTTGTACCATGCATAAGATTTGGTGATGATTTTCCACTCTGAAAGGCCCAGTTGAGTCTTTGTGCTCAGTGGGTCAGTGGGGTGAGACGGAATCTAGAGTCCTTTGTACCTTGCCTTATTGGAAATTCAGCCAAACTATGTACCCTGAAGTGACTGGCTCCTTGGAGGTGGAATGGGCAGGAAAGTGTGTTGGGTGCTGGATGGCACAGCACTGCTTGGTACTTTCTTCCAGCTTTGCTTTTGGGAACTATGAGTGTTAGGAGGAAGATGCCAGCAGCAGCATGCTTGATAGGCTTTAGCTTTGTGTCTTGTCTTCAAAACAAGGGTTCCCTGTTTCCCTTTTTATTTTTCCCCTTTCCATGGCACCCCTCCCCTGTGGCTTTTGTGACTCATCCATAGCAACTATTTATTGATAAAGCAAATGAAATTAATATCTTCCTCCCTTGCTGCCTTCAGTTTTTTCCCCTCTTGCTTCTGTCCAACTTTCCAGCCTTGTACTTATGTTCCTGGATCTTGATGTTTATTTCACACACTGATGGGTGCCCTTGCATTGGAGTCCAGTCTGGCATTGTTGAGATTGGAGGAGTGGCTTGGCTGCTGGCATCCAGAATGTCAGTTCAGGACACTGCACATTAGAATCACCTGGGGTTGGTAGGGTAAAGATGAACACTGGCTGGCTTTTCTTTTTCTTTTAATTATCTGGATTGAGGCCTGATTTGGATGGTTGTGGCAGGTCTAGGTACTTCTCATGTGCCATCAGCAAGCTGGGTTTGGGCCATGTGGGAGAGGGCTCCAAAGATGCCCACCTTGTCATGATCGCCAATGCCTAGGTGGTGCTTTACATTTTCATTTCATTCTTGAAATATCCTTATGAAGAAGACACTGTTAGAAAAAAGAATTCTTAATGCTGGCAGTGAATGCCATGTACTAGGACACTCACTGGTACTTACAGGTTTTGGGCTTTCCTATTCTTAGAGTGTGAAAGTCATGGCAAATCATTGTATTTTAATAATTAGCCTGAAATATGAATGTGTTTGTATTTACAAGTGAATTAAGACCTGTGCCACGTCATACAGTAATGATGATTAACTGCTATGCAGTTGTAAATTTATACTGTAGATTATTTTATTTATTTATTTATTTAATTTTTTGTTGGTCTGGGGCCTGAACTCTGGGCTTGGGTGCTTGTCCCTCAACTCTTCAGCTCAAGGCTAGTGCTCTACCACTTGAGCCACAGCGCCACTTCCACTGTAGATGATTTAAAACATTCCTTTTTTATAGTTCAAGGAAAGTAGGCTTCACTTTATGGTAGATTTTTATTTTATTTTATTTTTTTAATTTAATTTTATTTTATTTGTGAACAAACTGTACAGAGGGGTTACAATTGCATGGGCAGGATAATGCGTACATTTCTTACCAAGCATTGCAGCCTCCTCCTTTGTTTACCCTTCCTATGGTAGATTTTTATATTCCAATCATTTTAAGGCAGAACTCATTTTAATGTACTCCTTTTTCTAAAATTTAATAGCACATTTTGTATTTTCTTTCAAAATTCTATGTACTGTGTATCTTTGATCTCAAATACAGGACTAATTGCTAACTTGTGACCTGACGTACATCTTTACACTGGCTACAGTAACATTCTGAGATATGAAGCACATCTAGTATGTGGAACTTGAGAAGATCCACAATGTCCTACCATCATTAAATTGCAATCAGCACACCTTCAAACTAGTATCAAGTTCAATCTTCTTGGAAAAGTTGCTGCACATGTCTGTCTGGACATGGTTTCCTCTTTTCCTGTTCTCAACTCAGTTTAGTTTCTTCTGCTTCAGTTCTGCCATTTGCATCTTCTCTGAGACCATGTTCGTAACCTCCATGTGCTAAGTCTAGAGACTTATTTTCAAAGCTTTAATCCCTCTATTCTACTCATATCTGCCAGGTGTGAGGATTCTGCTATTGGATGTATTGGAATAGTGTGGTGAATGAAGCAAAAAAAAGTTCTTGGCCTCTTGGAGCATGGGCTCTATATAGAGTGACAGATGTAAATGTATATAATACATAGGATGTCAGAATTGTGAAAGACCCCAGAAAAAATTGTCCAAAATAGGCAAATCTAGAGATCAGTAGTGGTTGCCTAGTGTTGAAGGGATAAGCAGAGTGAAGAGCAGCTAATAATGAATGTTTTATGAGATTGTAATGAATATGCTGAAACCACTGGATTTGTTGTATATTTTGAGTGAATTATACATATGAATTCTCAACAAAGCTGTTAAAATGTACTATCAGCAAGTGGTAAGTGCTCTGAAGAAAATTGAATTCCAGTGGCAGTGAAGGTACTGCTTTGGATAGGAAAGTCAGAGGCAACTTTTCTGTGATGGCGTTTAAAAAAATAAGGTAGATAGTTGTTGGTACTTACAAGCGCCAGGTCATTGAGGCCGAAAGCACAGTAAATTCAAAGGCCCTGTGGTATAAGACTTGACTGGTATATTCAAGGAAGAGAGTGCTGAAATAATAGGGCCAGAAAGGATAACAGAATAAGTTGACCTGGGACAGGTCATGGGCTGGGCGGGGGGGGGGGGGGGGCGCTCATGAGGACTTCTTTTTTCCCTTCCTTTTTCTCTCAATATGAAATACAGAATCTCCATGATGGATGTCAGATAGATGTCTCTGAGGTGTGACAGGAATCTGTGCTCCCTATCACTAATACTCTCATCTTCCGTCTGTCTGCGGAACTCAGGAGGAGGGCTTCTTCTGTTCCTGGAGGGAAAGAAGCAAGATGAACTGAAAAGAGGCACTCAGCTACTGAGTACCCTTAGCTTTAACTGAACTCTTTTTCTTTTTCTCAGAACACTTTGGCTTGTCAAAAGACTGAGCTGTGTACCCCACGGGGCTTGGAGCACCCCTAAGCATTCTATGTTGATTCTCAGAGAGGAAGAGCTCTGTGCCACTAGATTATCTTCTTGTTCTGTCCCAAACTCATTCAGAATGAGTGCTGATTTTAATATTCTGTAATTCTGTCTAATTTTATTGTTTTTGGTACCAACACGGTTGTGATTCTGCTCTTATTTCCTCCTATCCTGACCCATTACAGGTTATTTAATCATTTTCATTGTCATGGAAAAGCATTTATTAAGTGCGTAGGGATGTATTTAAAAGGCTTATACCTGAGAATATTGCTTATTGATTGGCAGTCTGAAGTTTAGCTAATAATAAAATACTTCAGTGACTCTTTAGTGACCAGAAGAATGAAGTGTACTTGAAATGGGAACAACACTGGTGTTATGTATCTTTTCTTCACATCCTTCTTTCTTTTTTTTTCTCTCTCTCTTTTTTTTTTTCTTGTGCCTGTCCTGGGGTTTGAACTCAGCCTAGGCACTGCCCTTGAGCTTTTTTGCCCAAGGCTAGCACTTTACCACCTGAGCCACAGCTTCACTTTTAGCTTATTGGTAGTTAATTGGAGATAAGAATCTCATGAATTTTCCTGCCTGGGCTGGCTTTGAACTGCAATCTTCAGATCTCTGCCTCCTGAGTAGCTAGGATTATAGGCATGAGCCACCTCCACCAAGCTGCATCTTTCTTTTTCTAAATGCTGAACTGCTATGCAATTTGACTAATTTGGCAGAGAAATAGCCATCATTTTTGATTAGGAAACAATATACATTTTCAAGTTTTTAAATACATATATTTTTGTTCTAATTGATTGTAATTTTATACTAGGCAAATTGACATAACTACCACCTTCCACATACATTCTTGTAGCTATTTGAAATATGCAATTAATTCTTGTCAACCGTATTTATCTTACTGTCATACAGAATATTAGGAACTATCTAGCTGTACCCTGTACTCTTTAGCTATTCTCTCCTTCCCTCCTTGCCTCCTCTCATCTTTTTCAGGCTTTTGTTAACTATTCTGTATTTCTTTGGAGTAAACTTTTTAGCTTTTACACTTAAAAACATTGAATATTTTTCTGTGACTGACTTATTAGCATGCAGTTCCATGCACATTGGTGAAAATGACAGAATTTCATTCTTTCTTATAGTGAATAATATCACATTGTACATAGATGCCACATTTTCTTTACCATCATCGATTGATGAACACCTAGACTGATTCCTTACTTTGGCTATTATAATAATGTGAATAGTACTTTACTAATATATACTATATAATATAATATATAATAGTATGTTAATATACATATCTCTGACATACTGATTTCGTTTCCTTTGGATATATACCAACTAGTGAGATAGCTGAATCATATTGTAGCTCCATTTTTTAAATGGGCAAATGATTTGAGTAGACATTTCTCCAGTGAGGTTACACCAGTGACCAAGAAGCTTATGAAAAGTGCTCATCAAACTAATCATCAAGGAAATGCAAATCAAAACCGTAATGAAATACCATTTTACCCTACTTAGGAGAGAGCACCTAGCTAAGTGCAGCTAGAGACGGAGGAATTCTCATACAATGATCCCTTTATTTGTTTTTCTTACCTTATTTTTCTGGATTTTTTTTTTAAAGAAAAAGAGTTGTTCAATTTTCTCGGTTTAGCCACTTTTTTTTTCTAATATTAGACCTTCACTTAAGTTTATGTACTTGTTTATTAACAACTTTGGGTAGGAAATGCTACTGCTTTTTTCCCCCCGTTATCGAATATGAAGATAGATTGCCTTTTTTTTTTTTGCTTTTATTAGAAGTAAGTTGGACTGGGAAAAGTAGTTTTGCCTTAGCAATTAAAAAGATGTAATTATTCCTAACTTGGCCCCAGCTAGCTACCCTGCTTGAGTTTTAGTAAAATGAAGAGAGCTCTTTTCTCCCTGTCTTCTCCCATATCCAATCTAATGTTTTTCTTGCAGTATAATCACATTGTATATAGAAATGGATTCTTAAGTTTCTATCTAAGGAGAACAGTACCTGTATTAAAAATATTATTAGAATAATAGCAGAGTCCCATTGGAGAGTATCGGTAAATCCAGCACAGCTAGTTCCTTTTGCCAGTGCTGGAACGGTTGAGCACTACTTGAAGCAGCTGGCATGTGTTTTGGGACTGTGTTTTAAATACTAGATTCATACAGTGTTTGATGTAGAAAATGTGATTGGCATGTGGGAACTGAGACTTGAATGTATTACCATTCGTGTGTCACATCTCAAGCTTAGTTAAGTGGGACAGGGCAGTTAATGGGGCAATCGAAATATTTTTCCCTCTCCCAACCTTTTTTTTTTTTTTTTCATTTGCTAAGTGAATAAAAGTCAGATTTGCCTGGGGTGAATGGCTATTTTTTGCAAATTTAGTGTACTCAAGATCTTTCCACTTGTACTAGCACCATGTACCACAAGGCCCTGATTATTTCCTACCTCAGTAGTGGCTGTCTCTAGCTGTCTCTATAAATGACCACTTTAGGTCCAGGTCATCTGTCATTCAGGCTGCATACTTGTCCAAGCGTGAGCTTTCTAACTCATTAATGTCCACTCCATGACACCTGGACTCTCACATGTATACATCTCAGACTGAGTTCTGTTGTGCAGGGGTCAGGGAAGCAGGCTGTCCCCTGGGACTCAGGAAGCTCAGTGCATTCAGTATGGTAAAACATCTACTTCTCCTAAAGTCTTGCTTGATTCCATATAAAATTGTAGATAAATTACTATGGATTAGCACTTGACTGTGCTTGAACATGCCATGTTTACCTGTTAATTTGTACACACATTGGTGGCGTGGTTGAAAGTGCATATTTTTAGGAAACTCAATCTGTTCTAAACTCTCAAGCAGAGTTTACAGGCTCTTCCATTTTTGTTTTTTCTTTGAATCTGTTCTTTTACGTGTCACTTCTCACATCTGAAGATCTTTTGGAACTCTGTACCTGAATATAATACCAGGCATAAATACAAATGGCACTAATACCATAAAGTAGAGTATGGTAATGTGTAACGAGTGCAGAAGGGATCCTAGTTTTCAGTCTCTTGAGGTAGCAACCTATTGAAGTGTGAGAACAAGTCCTAACTGGGGAGAATGGAGGAAAGAACTCAAGGCAAAGAGAAAAGCATGTACAATGACCTCTGAAGTGGAGTGTACTTGGAGTGTTCACAAAACAACAAGAAGCTCACTCAGCTAAGAAAAATGAACAAGGGTAAGATGAAAGGAGATGGGCTTGGTGAGATAGGTAGAAGCTGAGAGTGCAGAGTTCTAAGCCTGTGGAAAGCTTTATTTTGCTTCAAGCCCTCCTCTTCCATTTATAACTTTTAGATGAGGTTAGAGTTATTTTTTTAGGTTGTTGTACATGCTAGCTAATTGTCCCTTTATTCCTAGGTAATTAATACTTTTCTATTGATGTGAAATTTTATGTTGCCATATATTAATTATATAGTTTTATATGTGCATAGACATGTCTGTTGATTCCTGTTCATTCGTTTATCTTCTTGTACACATACTGTATAATTCCATACACACTGTTATAATGACTATACCTTTGTATCAGCATGACAAATGTGGTCTGCAAGTCACATCTCCCCCCCACCCCCCAGCTAGTACTACAATTAAAGTTTACTGGAAAGCAGCTACCCTCATTTATTTGTATATCGTATATCGTATATTGTATATGACTGCTCCTGAACTACAGTGACTGAGTAGTAGAACAGAGACTAAAAAGACCCAGAAAACCTAAAATATTTACCCTGGCTTGCCAACCTATGCTTTATGCTGTGTATCTGGTAAAGTAAATTCTTCCTCATTCTTCTTTTTCAGCATTTTCATGGCAAGTATGTCCAGCATGTTTGTCCTGTGTTAATTTCAGACTCCTCTGCTGAACTTGCCTAACTCTCTTCCTTTACTTCTTTTTTGAGTTTGCAAAGAACCACAGAGTAGGCAGAATAGGAGGAAACTGCATTTAATTTGTAGCTTAGTGAGGGAAAAGTGCTTGCTGTATAATGGCTTTAAGTTTACTTCTTTCACTAAGCTTTTAGTGTTTCTTTGTTTATTATATATATATATATATATATATATATATATAAATGTATGCATATATATCTACTTTATTGTTATTTTGAGATCTCCTCCTGGCCATATTTTTCAAGTAATTTTATAGTTTAATAGCTTTTACTCTTTATGTATTTAGTTTTTTGTACTCTTTATGTATTTAGTTTCTGACCCTCATGTGGGAATCAGTTGTTAGGACTGCTGATTTTTAAATTTGATTCTTTTGCTTGAATAGTCATTGTTTGAACTTAGCCATGACATTTCATTCCTAACCTTTACATGACTACCTGTATTTATGGGGTTCTATAGCTATATAGTTTAGGGAAATTGACTCTGATTTCAGTGGTGTTCATTATTTTTGTTTGATAATATGTGGGTCACAGCACATAATCCTAATAATCGAGACAATTTTTATACCCAGCTAGCATTTGTTGAAGGTTTTAAGAATACCAAGAAGATGATTTAGGCAAGCAAGCTATCAAGCAGGCTTTGCTATTTTTTAGAGCTAATGGTTGATTTTAGTGTGGAATATACAGGAGTGTGTCTGTCACACAGTGCAGCCATCACTTTTACTGTGGAAAGCCATTTGATGATGGAGTACAGTTGACTTAACCTCATATTTATCCTTTAGAATTGAAATATGAACAGGAAGAGATTTTGATGATTTTGATTTGCTTCCCTAAATGCATTGTCTGTAAAGCATTTGCTCTTTACCCCTAATGTCTAGGCCTTAAGGAAGTAAAATCTATTTTAGATGTCAAGATCTGTTACTTGCCCTGAGTATTGAACCACAAATCCAATGTGTTAATGTTTGTGGATTTATCTTATTCCATTTTTGTTCCCCTTCCCCTAGTTTGTATTGTCTTAATTGCTTATGTTAATAAAATTAAAGAAAAATAGTTCATGTTACCAGTTTCATATCTTTTTTTCTTGAGTAAAGTGATAATGGTGCTAGTCTTAATAGGGTTTAGATTTGGAGATGGACAATTGCTGCCATACACTGTATGATTTATTGAAATAAAATCTTTGTGCAGCATTCAGTGAAGTGAAACTTTATGGCTAGAACCTAGTAAAATCTTGCGGCATTTTTTTCACTGTGTTGAGATTACCTGCGGTCATTATAAATGTCAGATGGTGAATATAAATACAACAGTGCCCTCGGCTGTAGAAATGAATCAGGGCACATGCTGAGTCATAGAATGAATCCTGTTAGGGTCTTTGAGGTGGGGTCTGAGTTGGACACATGGAAAGTAATTTTTTTGGGGGGTCTGGTCATGGGGCCTGAACTCTGGGCCTGGGCGCTGTCCCTCAGCTCTTCAGCTTAAGGCTAGCGCTCTACCACTTGAGCCACAGCGCCACTTCTGGCTTTTTTCTTTTTTGCTTATGTGGTGCTGAGGAATCGAACCCAGGGCCTCAGGCATGCAAGGCAAGTGCTCTACCACTGAGCCACCTTCCCAGCCCAGTAGGTATTGTTTTTGATGACAAGAATGCAGAAGAAATATAGTAGTAATTGATAGCTTAATGGTAATCGTGGTAGATACCTGATGGCTTATTTTTATCCTTACAACAGCATTAGGAAGGATAATTCCCAGTTCTCATACAGATGAGGAAATTAAGATTTAGGTCAAATAACAGGTAGACTTAATATTTGAACAGCTGTTAGATTCCAAAATCAGGTTGCAAAATAAAGTAGTGTTTTGGCAGGAAGAGTAAGTGCTTCATTGTGCATGCTTGGAGTTGGAAGTAAGGTTATGTTGAATGATGTGGTAAAAGATGTTTGGAAGTGTGGAAAGGGTCTAGCTCTGAAAAGTCTTGGAATTCCAGACGAAGGACAACTGGTTTCTTATCATTTCTACTTCTTCCATATTCCTATACAAGAAGGAGAAACATTTAATGACCTCAATTCGCTTGGATTGTCTTTTGTGAACTCTTGACAATTCAAAGAATGGGGGAGCGGGGTACTGGGAGGTTGGCTCAGTGGTAGAGTGCTTGTCTTGCATGTATGAGGCCCTGGGTTCGATTCCTCAGCACCACATAAGCAGAATAAAAAAGACCGGAAGTGGTGCTGTGGCTCAAGTGGTAGAGTGCTAGCCTTGAGCTCAAGAGCTGAGGGACAGCACCCAGGCCCAGAGTTCAGGCCCCACGACCGACCAAAAATAGAAGAAGAAAAAAAAAAGAATGGTGGGGAGGTGAATTGACAAGCATTGTGTGAGGACCAGAAGGGCCTCATTTTTTATCACCTCTCTCCCTGCCTTCCTGTGTGGCCTCCTTGAAAAGAGACTCTGTGGCCTCCAGTTTCCTGTTTAGGTTATTTTGGAGGGAGCCCAAGGGCTTAATTTACATTTCAAGACGATAATAGAATGTATTATTGGTCTTTCTGATTTTTGTTTGTTTTTGTTGTTGTTATGAGAGTCAGGGTCTTGCTAGTTGCCCAGGTTGGCTTAAATTTGACATTCTTCTTCTGCCTCAGGCTCTGAGTGCTGGGATTTCAAACATAAACCATCATTCCTGGCACCATTCTTCCCTACCTTTCTAACCTGTTTTAAAATTGAGAGAGCCAGAGAGGTATGGTTTGGAGAGGGGCTGTGGGAGTTGGCTTTTTCAGTTCAAGAGGATCAGGACAAGGTTAGCACTTGCAGCTTTAAAGACCCTTTCATTTGTTTTTCTTAAATGGAAACTTGAGTAAGTATATACACAGATTTGCAAAAGTTGCACACTCCAAATGCTATTCTGATCCCTTCCTGTGTAATTGTACTAATTAAGATGGAAGATGTAGATTCTGTGCAACCTTATTCACATGCCAGATAGTTCACATGTGTCTATATTTGAGACCTGTTTCAAGCCTGAGGTCTTGTGCTGGCTGGCTCTTAGTCACAAGTGCTGTTTTTTGGGAGCATTCTAGGTGGCTGTGACTGGTCAGAGCAGTGCTCATGTAGTATACAAGTCCAGTCTGCTGCTCCTGCAGCTGCACATGAACGTCAGGGGCTCTGCTGTCGCTCAGAACTCTGTCCTGCTGTCTTGCCAAGAACTAGATTCTTAGCAAGATCTAAAAGAGAAAGTAAACTTTTCTAAGTAGTGGCAGGCAAGATATTTTGCTTACTAGATTCAGAGGGGCAGCTTGGAGATTCTAGCTCCAGCACAGACAACTTACATGGTAGCATCTGATCTTTGGGTCTGTCATTTGCATTTAGAGTGTGTATATGTTTCCCAACTATTCCAGGAAAAGGGGCTTCGTTTCTTCCTTCCGACTAAAATGGCATCTCTTGGGGACTTACAGGATCTTTTAAAAGATTTCTTTCATAGTAGTGTTTATGATAGAAAAGAAAAGGACCTAATATAATTTTGTATATTTTATGTGAAAGCACTTCTAATGATGGATTTTCAAATTTGAAATTATTCATCGATTTTCAACTCATTTCGTAGCCTAATATGTATGTGTAGGCATGTTTTATAGAAACATTTGAAACAAGAAGTGCTGAAGCCTATCAGCTTATTATTGTTTAATTGTGCAGGATTCTAGGATGGAGCAATTTCACTTGTCTTTTTTGGTTGCGTATGATTTAGTATTTGATTCTGAAATGTTTATAGAGATGATAGGAAGTACAGTCCTTGATCTGGGCCTGGTTCCCCAGGAGTGTGGCACAGGCCTTGCTTCTGTGGCACACTTCACCACTGCAGGGCCTGTGGGCCCTGGAGCTCCAGGATAGCTCTGTGGTTTTTCTGTCATTGTAGGAGAGCAGGAGGGGTAAAGAATCCAGATTTACTCTGCTGTGTAATCAATCACAAAATAAATGTAAACAACTATATCTTAAGAAATGCTGACTGTTGCAATACATTTCTATTATTTTCTTGCCAGGAGCTAAAATTCTAGGAAACGGCAGTGGAAAGTGAACACGTTTTATTTGAGATATGATCTGAGTTATTTGTGTGACTTGTTTAATTTGCTGGTATTTTTTACATCTTGCTGTTAAGTTCGAGTTTATTGTGAGTAGGATTTTACAGCTACCACAGGCCTTTCCTTTTATCTTAAATCATGTAAAAATTTGGTTGGGAACATTTGACACTACTAACATTTGGTTGGAAATTTGACTTTTTTGTCATATTTTATTTCTAGGAGATAGCTTAGTAATTGTATGGTTGGGTTTTTAAAATATGTAAGTATCAAATTAATCGATATGTCAAAAAACATTTATCTTCGCTTTTAAGGGTTTATAAAATATTTTTTAGTGGTCTTTGCAGTTTGGAAAGTAACATTGACTTTTCTCCTTTTTTCTTTTGAAGACTTTCAGCTGAACTCTCATCTCTCAACGCTGGCAAATATTCATAAGATCTACCATACTCTTAACAAGCTAGTAAGTCAGTCTTTTAAACATAAATCCACCACCTGCTTAGTCATTTCGTACAAGTGTATTCAATTTTTAAAAAATGGAATTATAGATGAGGTAGCAATTGCTTATGAAATTCTGAATCTTAAAACTTGCTATATGGCATGTGATTTCTTGGTTAATAATGTGCATATATTTCTTACAGAATCTAACAGAAGACGTTGGCCAAGACGATCACCAAACAGGTATCTATAAAAGCTAACATTAATTTTTTTTCAAAATATACTAACATAAAACTAGGAAAGCTCTGTGTTATCATATATGCACTCCATTAGCAAGTTGCTACTTGATTGAGGATGTCATTCAGGTAAAGCAAAGACAGCTATGTTACATGTTATTCTCTAGTCCTGTGTGTCTCCAAGTTTAGGGTGCATTATAACATCCTGAAGGGCTTGTTTTAAAGATTGCTGGGCCCCACCCACAGAGCTTCTACAGAGATTTAGGGTAGGGCCTCAGAGTTTGCATTTTTCATAAGCTCCCAGATGATGTTGATGCTGCTGATCTGAGACCTTTTTTATTTCCTTTTCTCTTTTTCTTTTTGTTTGTACTGAGGTTTGAAATTAGTCTCATGCTTGCTTGCCTTACTTGCTTAGCTGATACACCACCATTGGCTTTTTGTTGGTTATTTTGAAGATGGAGTTTCAAGGTCTTTTTTGCCCAGGCCGGCCTGGAATCTTGATCCTCCAGATCTCAGCCTCTTGCATAACTAGAATAACAGGCATAAGCTACTAGCACCTAGCAGGAGACCACAGTTTGAGAATCATTTCTCTAAAATGTTATATGCTTATAAAGTTCAGACATTTGCATCTGATTGATATTTACTAAACTTCTAGCAAAGAACGATTACAATACCTTTTAAAATTTGAAAATTGCCACAGTAATATATGAATCCATGCTTATCTCAGTCTGTTTGGGCTGCTGTAACAAAAAATCTTAGCCTGAATAACTTACTGACAACAAAAATCTATGACTCATATCTCTGGAGGCTAAGAAGTCCAAGATAAAAGCACCAGCAGTTCCAAGCTTAAAGTATCAGCAGGTTCAGTGCCTGGATAGGGCCTGTTTCTCCTTGCTCCTCACACAGGGGTAAGGAGGGTTGAGGTGGACATTGCTTTAGGATTATTTTGTCAGAGTACTCATCTCAGTCACAAGGGCTCCACCCACCTGGTCTTACCACTCCTAAAGCCACCACCTCTTTATTTCAGTACTTTGGGGATTTGATTTCAACATAGGAATTTTGGGAGGTACACAGACATTGAGGCCATAGCAACCTCTATTGGAGAATTTTGAATAGCATGAAAGTAAGTGAAAGGTGATGTCTCCTAACTCCACTGCTTATAACTAGTTGATTATTTCAGATATTTTTATGCATATGTATGTATTTGTGTGTGCTTTTTTAAAAATTTAGAATCCATGATATATTATGCCATATATTTTTTAGTGTGTGTGCAGGTCCTGAAGCTTGAACTCAGAGGTGGGTACTATTTGTGCTTTTTTGCTTGAGGCTGGTGCTTCTTGGTGGTTCATTGGAAATAAGAGTTCTGCCCAGGCTGGCTTCCAACTGTGATCCTCAGATCTGAGCCTCAGCTAGGATTATAGGCTAGAACCACTGACACCTGGCTCTTTCTTCATAAAATGGCATATTTTGGAAATTGGTTCACAATCTATTGAAAACTAATATTAAGATGAAGATTAAAGTAACAGGTTTTTTTTTTTGTTGTTGTTGGGTTTTTTTTTTGGAAAACAGATTCGCTGTGCAGCAAGAATGCACATGTTTTTTAGAGTCTCACCTGAATCACTGCCACAGCTAGGCAAGTGCAGGTGGGTTGTCCCCTTAGCCTTGCTACAGACTTGAAAGGAAAGGGTTCAGACCTTTTCTGCCTGTTGCTTGGCCTGGCAGGCAGGTCTGAAACAGAACTCCAAGGAGCTGGACTCTCTGTTCACAGTTTCTACTCTTTGGGTCACCAATCAGAGCACCCTCCTTCCAGGCGAGTAGGGAAAGGGAGTGAGGCAGGCAAAAGGGAGTGTTCTAGAAGGTCAGGGATGTGAAGGGTTTTTTTTTTTTAATAGTAACACATTTATGAAGAATCTCTCTAATAGTTACATACATTTTTTCCTTTTAAATATATATATTTTTGTGGTATTAGGGTTTGAACTCAGGGCTTTGCACTTGCTAATAAGCAGGAACTCTACTGCTTAAGCCATACTCACAGCACTTTTTGTTCTAGATATCTTAAGGTCTTGTTTTTTGCCCAGGCTGGTTTGGATTGCAAACCTGGGATGTACCTGGGATGCCAGCTGTTCGCCACTGCCCAGCATTTTCTGTTGAGATAGAATCTCACAACTTTTTTCTTTTTTGACCATGGGCCAGCCTGGAGCTGTGATGATCCCTGTCTCAGACTCTCACATTGTTGGGAGTCCCATATAGTGGCACAGTGGCAGCTGTGGTTGAAATGAGTTCTCATGAACTTTTTTGCCCAACTGGCTATCCTTCCTGTCTACCTTCTGAGTTAGCTAGGATTATAGGTATGAACCACTGACTTGTGCTGGCTGCATAAATTTCTAGTGCATGCATTTATCAAAATATGTTTCTCTAGCCTCCTTATGTTTCATATTTGTATGTTTAACTTTTAACTATTTTCAGTGATACTGGAATCAAATGTTCAGGGCCAGTTTTAATAGTTAAAGAGAAAACACATTTGTCTTTGTGAAACAATATGTTAGGTGTTGTCCATTCCCTATTTGGTTTTAGCATTGCTTCATGATTCCTGTACTCAACAGAATATACTTGAACAACGAAACTGTAAAATCAGTAATGTTTAAATATCTGAACAAGCATAATTAGCCAAGGTGCTTCTTTGACTGTCTTGTCCAGTAGTCTGTCTCTCTGCTGTTCTGTAACTGTGCATGTGAAAGAACCAAGTCTATACAGAAGACTGGGTGTCCTTCTCTATCTTTAAAACTTCTCTTTGGAACTTGGAGACAGGAGAGTGGGGTATAGGAGAGGAAAAGAACAAGTGGAAGGGCCGAAAGAAGGGAAAGAGACTGACTAAGAGAATGAATAACTTCAGTTAAAAAAATAGTACAAATAGGATGATTTTTTTTTTAAGGCCAAAACAGAAAGGACAAAAAAAAAGTAAACAATGACAGGTATGAGAAGGCAGTTATTTAGAGATGAAGAAGGGAAGGCAATTTTGTCTTAAATAGTAGGATTTAAGGGAAAAACAAAAACAAAAAACTCTTTGCATTTAAAAAATAATAGTTTCCCATAAGCAAGCAAGTAGTTAATGAAATGAACTGCTTTTTATTTTTGCTTTATTGTGTTGGTCCTGGGGCTTGAACTCAGGATCTAGATGCAATCCCTGAGTGTTTTTCTTAAGGCTAATGCTGTACCACAGTCTACCTCTGGCCCTTTCTATAGTTAAATGTAGAGAAGAGTGTCATGGACTTTCTTGCCAAGGCTGGCTTTGGCGTGTGATCCTTAAATCTCGGCCTCCTGAGTAGCTAAGATTACAGGCATGAGTCATGGCCTTTTTGGTAACGAGGAACTTTTACTCTTGTTTTGGGTTCAAGGGAGATTGTGCCTGGAAAAGTTGTGGTCCTTGGAAACTTACTTCTTAGGATTGAATTTAACCTATCCTTTCTATGAGGTGACAGGATCCTTCCATTCTTAGCTCCTAGGCAGCTGGGACTACAGATGTGAGCCACTGGCTAGACATGATTTCTTTGTAAAAAATGACTATAGTCATTCATGTTAAGGTTTAGGGAAGAAAGATCTAAAAGACCCTGCCACATAAGTTAGTGGTTAAAAGTTTTGAATAAACTAAAGGATAAACTGGGCTGATAAGCTTACAAATATGACTAAGTTTTCATAGACACAAGAGAATTTTACTGGTAAAATTTTAACAGAAAGCATTTATCAATAAGAAAAGAAAAACAAGAGAAAGCTGAGAAAGTTGGTTATTTTTGATATTTTAGTGTTTACCAAAAGCACTCTGCTGTTGACAAGTGGGATTTAGTGAAAGGCAGTCATATACCAGTGTCTATGAAAAAGCAGATGGTAGTGGAGCTGCCATCTGAATTAACTTTCTATTAGAGAAGACATTATTTTAAAGTGTTCATTTCCATGGGCTAAGGTAGTGAGTGTGTTTTGTGATCTCTAAATACTTGGGGAAGGGCCAGGTGCTTAGAACCAAACATGGTGTTAGAAGATGTCTTTTCTTCACATGTACATATAAGGAGGAAGAACAGCTCCAGATGGAGGGTACGCACTCATTTCATGTCATTTCACATGCTTTACTACTAGGTGAGGTTCACCTCTTTATTCTGCAACCTGTCCCTGAGTCATTAAGTGACAAAGATAAATCTTGTCTGTTGAAAGTCTTGGGAGCTTTTTAGTGTGCTTTAGTGTTGTGTGCAAGCAGGTTTCACAGGGAAGATGAATGAGGTATGTGGGTTGTGAACAGTACTCTGGCTCTTCCTTTTCCCATTCTTGTTCTCACTGAGGTTAGAAGATATTGTAGTATGTGTGTGTCTACAGGTCCCAATCTTCCCACCCTTGGAAGGAAAGTCTGGTTGGGTCCTCAGGCAAGGTAGCTGGTGGTCCTCTTGTTAGGCTTGGTGGAGATCTGCTTCTGGGATGAGGGAGTTGTCTAAGACAAGCTATGGTCAGGAGCCCATATGGGTAGTTTCCCAGTTTATAAGAGGTGCTGCTGTTGCCTGGTATGCTCCCTAAAGTATATTGTCCAGGGAATTTAGCACAATAGCAGAAGTCTAAATGGAAATCTTAAGATGCAGTTTCTAGTTCTATTTATTGCACTTAGCAGGGTTGGGACTTTTGCCTTGCCTTGCATATGTCCTGCAAGAGCTGCCTACATCGCTGATTTCACCTGGCAAGGTGAAATTCACCTTACATTCACCCAGTCTGCTTCAGGCTGGCCTCTGACCCCTACCTAGCTATACTGTCCTTCACTGCTCAGCGCCTTTACCTGATGGGCCTCTGTGTGGCAGTGGATCACTGTCTTTTCCAAACTCTCTCCACCTTTGTCTTCTAGGCTATCATAAAGGATAGGAGAGCCTGGGTTTCCTTGCTGTCCAGCCCCTGGGGTATCCACACACCCATTTCTCTGCTTCTCTCAATGGGTTTTCATCACCTATAGAGGTAGCAGCAGCTAGTGGCTGAGAACTGGCTTGACTGCTGGACCACCTGAGTTCCCTTCATGAACCTGGTCATCATATACTTGGCACCGTTTAAGCATTTACTGAATGAATATTTTTCTTCATGAAAATCCTGAGAGAGACACTGTTCCCATTCTTTAAGCAATGAGTAAGCAAGAGGCCTGGACTAGATTAGTGATTGCCCAGACTACAGAGTTACCTTAAGAGTTGGAGCCTATTCATTGAATGAAGGTCACCAAATCTCAGTAGGTCTCCTGTCCACACAACTCACTAAGGGTCCAGGACCTTTAACCAAGGACTAAAGGAAGAAGGAGTGGTATGTGTCCCAGATTTCACCACTTCTCATCTCAGAGACCCAGAGACCTTGGCAAGTTACCCAAATGCTGAGCCTTAGTTTTTCCCATCTTTTCCATAGAGATAATTGTTTTGCCTGGCCTGTCATTCGGGGTTATTGTGGGAACTAAATGACACACCTGATGGCATACATGCCAAAATGGGAAATATAATTATCTTATAATTACCTTGTAATTTATAATAGTTTAAGACAGTCTGAAGCAAGACTGCTGGTCTTTTGAATCCCAGTTTTGTCCCAGGCCTTACCTCACCTTTTACTACCCCTGCAGTTTAAGCTACATGAGGAAACTACACACTTCCCACATAGCCTTCCTTTTAGGAGCCTCACAGTTAGTACATGCAAGGCTGAGGACCCCGGCTCCTGCTAAGCTCTCAGTACATTTTCAGTGTTGTTACCTTCTGCTGTGAAATTCTAGCATTCTTTTGCTAAATGAGAGTTTGGCTTCCTGATTAAACGCTGGGTGAAAGTGGTAGAGTTTTCCTCAAGTGGCAGAAACAAGAAAAGTTACTGTGGAAATTTTGTTTCAAGTCATGTCAAACTTTTCGGTCAAATGCAAATCCTGTTTAGGATATCCCTTGAGGTGTGAGTGTGGAGGCTTGTTGGGTTTCAGAGTCCAATTACTGCTTGAGCTGGCTTTGTCTCATAATAAAGTGCATAGATTATAAGAGCAGGATGATTTCTCTTGACGAGACTTTGACGTATAAGAGAAGCAGAAAGTTTAGGTGAATTTAGGTGGTTTTCTTCAGTATGTTTGGAGAGTGAATTGAAATTGATCACTTCTATTTCTGCTTGATTTGGTGTGGTAGGAAGTAGTCACTTGTTCATGTTATCGCTAGATTTTTGACTGACACTTTTTTCAGAGAGGAACTGAAACTCATTATCCCTCCGAATAGCGTTTACTGATAACATCTAAGCCCCTTACAATTCGTGCTTGGAAGAGTTACTAGGTTGGACTTAACTTTGTACTTCTTTGAATTTGTTCTGTAGGAAGCCTGCGATCTTGCAGTTCTTCAGACTGCTTTAGTAAAGTGATGCCACCAAGGAAAAAGAGAAGACCTGCCTCTGGAGATGACTTATCTGCCAAGAAAAGCAGACATGATAGGTACAGTACCAAGACACTGTATGATAGGCATGTGGAAGGATTTGCATGTCTGCCATGGTCTTAGCATGCAGTTGGCAGCTAGAATACTTTCTTGGTTCAGTGGGTATTTGTAATTATTTAATAATTATTTGTAATTATTTAATAATACTTTGTGTTTGGGCTTAGAAGACAAAAACGAAATAGACAGTTTCAGTCCTTAGAATAAGGTTTTGAGCTGGGTTTGGTGGTTCATTGTAGTTTGAAACCAGAAAGGCAGAAAAGCCTGTGAGATATTTCTCCAGTTAACCAGCAAAGTGTCAGGCCATAAGTGTGTCTCAAGTAGTAGAGCTTCAGCTAATCAAGCAAACTGAGTAAGAGTGGGAAACACCTGAGTTCAAGCCCTAATACCAGAAAAAAAATTAAAATCTTAATCCATTAATCCTCTTAATAACTGGTTAGTGTTAGTTTATTTCTTTGAAGCCTTTCTGTCTATGCCTGGTGAGGAGGACAAAACTGATTGCTGTTCTTTCAGAGGGTCTCACCCATTAACTGTTGCCATTGGGCTGAGTAGCCCACTTCTCCTAGGAGCTTTATACACCTGGAGCAGCCAGGTAAAAACTGTGAAAGACAATACTGTTTAAAACACTTCTCTTTCTGACAATGGTTAATTTAGGTAATTTCAGAGACTTGTTAAATGTTTATTTGGGGCATATTTAGTTTTTCAATCTGATTTTTAGTAATTTTTCCTTTTTTTTTTTTTTTTCTTTTTGGGTACAGTCGTGGTCCCTGAACTCTTGGCCTGGGCGTTGTCCCTCAGCTCAAGGCTAGCGCTCTACCACTTGAGCCACAGCGCCACTTCTGGCTTTTTTCTTTTTGCTTGTGTGGTGCTGAGGAATCGAACCCAGGGCCTCAGGCATGCAAGGCAAGCGCTCTACCACTGAGCCACCTTCCCAGTTCCTCCTGTTGTATTTTTTAAGCAATAAATTAATCACAATCTAATCTTTCTGCCTCTTTTCAATTTTCCCAATTCTAGTTCTGTAGGTTATTAATGACCTGGAATTTCCATATCTCTAAATCAAAGCGATTTCATTCTGTGGTACTTCATTTGCCACAACTCAGTTGGAAAAGTAGAGTGATAAACTCTGAAATATGTAAATAATGTCACTTTTCATATCTCAGAGTAGAAAACATTACCTAAAGAAAACAGTAGTTTTGAAGATCTTGGGGCAGAAATACTCAGTTTCACAAAGCCAGGTTACTTGATTTCCTTACTGGTGAGAACTATCATCAAGGAATTGTTAAATTCTAATAGTCACTTAGCATTTTGTATATAGAACTTAATTTGTATCACAGCCTAATATTTAGTATAATAAAGCCAGATTTAAAATAAACAGTTGGGCCGGGCGCTGGTGGCTCACGCCTGTAATCCTAGCTACTCAGGAGGCTGAGATCTGAGGATCGCGGTTCAAAGCCAGCCCGGGCAGGAGAGACCGTGAGACTCCTATCTCTAATAAACCACCAGAAAACCGGAAGTGGCGCTGTAGCTCAAGTGGTAGAGCGCTCGCCTTGAGCTGAAGAGCTGAAGGACGCGCTAGCTCCCAGGCCCAGAGTTCAAGTCCCATGACCGACCAAAAATAAATAAATAAATAATAAAATAAACAGTTGGGGGGCTGGGAAGGTGGCTCAGTGGTAGAGCTCTTGCCTTCAGCACCACATAAGCAAAAAGAAAAAAAGCCGGAAGTGGCGCTGTGGCTCAAGTGGTAGAGTGCTAGCCTTGAGCTGAAGAGCTGAGGGACAGCGTCCTGGTCCAGAGTTCAGGCCCCACGACCTGACCCTCCCCAAAAAATAAATAAAAATAAAATAAAATTAACAGTTGGGTTGCAGTTGCTAAGTTTATTCTTAGTAATTTTTAAAATACAGCTTTACATATCGTAAGGTTGATTTTTAATTTTTTTATTTTGGTCTGTGCAAATTGTCTTGTAAATTAGTCATTAGAACATGTCCATCATCCCACACACACCTCTGATGCCCAAAGATCTTTCTCCATCTCTACTCCCGGTCCTAGGCAACCACTAATCTACTTCTTTATAGACATTTTATGTAAATAGTCTTTTGTGTCTCTCTCTGAACTTAGTGTGTTTCTCAGGCTTATCTATGTAAGGGCCTGTATCAGTATTTCATTTCTCTTATTTGCTGAAGGTATTTCACTGTGCAGTATTGGACCATTTCTATGTAGAGTGTTTTTAGGTATTTCAAGTATTATAATGTCATATAAAGAATTCAGGTTATTCACTAATTAAAGGCTTTGAACTAATATAGGACTATCTGACTCAGGGTTAAAGCTTACCTGTTTGATCCTGAGGCAATATCCATATCCACTCTTATTTTTAGGAACATGTCTGCCTTTTATAGAAGAAATACAAAACTTTGTGTTTTTCAGTTTCAATAACAACACTCCCCTCTAAGTATGGGTGTGTGTGTGTGTGTGTCGGTGTCGGTGTCTGTGTCTATATCTGTATGTGAGTGTGCAGTAAAACCAAAGATCTGGAACCAAAGATATGCACAAATACTTGAGTGTATGTCTAGGTTATAAGTTAAAAAAATCACTAAAAAACAAATTACATATGATTCTTACATTCTTACACATGATTAAAAGCTACACTTATATATGTGTGTACATATATATATATATATAAGTTTTATTTATGAATCATGAACTTAAAGCTATGGCTTCGTCTGAGTCCATGTAAGGTAAAGCTCTCTGTCTTCAGCTCCTGGTTATGGGGTAAGAAATTCCTGTGAGTTGCAGGAGGGTAGAGGTGGGGGAGGGGAGCTGTTGTGCTTCCTGGTTCAGTTCTCCAGCTTTGTCTGATGTTTCTAAAATGCTGGAACAATAAGAGAGCAGCAGGAACCAATGTTCTCTATCCTTTCTGCTGAGGCTTTAAGGATATAATGAATCAAGGAGCCATCTAAAAGACCATCAACTATACACTGAATTAATTTTTTTCTTGGAAGCCTGGACATGAATTGACATTTCTTATTTGTTTAATGCCCTCTTGGATTGCCTACTACTGATAAGTTGTTTCTTAGACTATTTTAAGTTGTTTCTTAGATTATGTTGTATGCTCATCTTGACTTGTAAGACACAGAAGTCGGGAGAACTTAATGAAAAGACCCATTTTTAGGATCATTAATTGAAGAAAAATGCCTTAGACATTCCATGTTCTAACTTGACTATTATTCTGCAGTTAGTTCTGGCTAGTGATGTAGAAGAGAGTATATCAAATAACTATTGTGTTTAATTCTTACTAGTTGTTAATCAAAGAAAGATCTATAGCCCTTCCTTAACCTTGGACTCTATTACAATATTACTGTATTCAGTTACAAAAGTGGAAGCTTGCAAATGCAGGACGCAGAATGTTTAAAATAAATTTAAAACATGGATTGAATAGATGTCTGATTTAGATAAAAGTATAATAACTTAAAATTGATTTTTCAACTTGCAGTATGTATAGAAAATACGACTCAACCAGAATAAAGACTGAAGAAGAGGTCTTCTCAAGTAAGAGGTGCTTAGAGTGGTTCTATGAATATGCAGGTAGGTAATCACTCACATTCTGTAAGAATGATCCTTAGGAGAGATTAAAGAATTTTAAAATGTGTACTTTTCAGATTTAGTGCATCTGTGCCTTATGTGTTTGTGTCCCTGTTGGAGAGATGGGGAGCGGAAGGGAGGGACATAGTTGAAATGAATCTCTACATGTCCTATTTATAGCCAGCAGCTAAGCCAAAGAATTCAGAACACTAGAAGGGAACTGAAAAGATGAAATGCACTTGGGAGAAATGCTTTGGATTGCTAGGAAGCCTATTTAGAATGCTGATAATGGGTAATTATTTGGCCTAAGCACTGAAGTTAAAATAAGCTTTACTGCTTTAAGCTCTCATGTAGTATAATGGAATTGCTTATTTAAGAGTATTTTGAAAGGATCATTTGACAGAAAATGTTTGTTTTGTCTTTTAAAATGTCTTAAATTCAGTATCAATTTTGCAGTATATCTGTAGTTGTTTGAATAATACAATGCCTCACTCAAAGCCTTACTTGAGGCTGTGCATGGAATAAAGAGAAAGAAACATTTTCAGATCGAGTTTGAGCTTTTGGCTCTTTGACTTTTCTTATTTTTCTCTTCTTATTTCAGGCCCTTTCAACTGTTAAGTTGAAATCTGTCAACTTGACAGTTCCAACTACCTTTAAGCCAGTTTTTCTGTCATAGTCTGTAGACCCAGTTCCCAGGTATCTCTGGTCTTATTTTAAAAATGTAGGTAAAAGCTGGGTGCTGGTAGTTCACGCCTGTAATCCTAGCTACTTAGGAGGCTGAGATCTGAGGTTCATGGTTCAAAGCCAGCCCGCAGGAAAATCCGTGAGATTCTTATCTACAATTAACCACCAGAAAACTGGAAGTGATGCTATGGCTCAAGTGGTAGAGTGCTAGGCTTGAGCTAAAGAGCTTAGGGACAGCACCCAAGCCCAGACAGAGTTCAAGCCCCACGACCGACCAAAAAAAAAACCAAACCAAACCACAACATGTAAGCGGATGGTGCATATCATTCCCTAACAATATCCCTGGCTCCTGCTACTTACAGGATAAGGCAGATTGCTGATTGTCCCTTCATTACTATGCTCTTCACCACTTTTCCATTTGACAATAATTGTTTTGTTCTCACTGATTAGTTCTCACTGTTTAGTTCTCACTGATTAGTTGTTCATCATTGCAAAACCTGTATTAAAGTGCTTGACACTTAATTCTAATAAGGTATGACTGTATTTCTTCTGGCTGTATCTTTCACACTTTTAAATTAGCTTTGTAGCCTTTTTTGTACTCCCATAGAATTCTGTTCAAAACTTGTTTTCATCCCCTTTCATTGAGTATCAGAAGTTAAGATTTTTCCCCTGTGGCCTGGTTTCCCCATTCTCTGCCTCCTGGCACTCTACCCTTTTCTGATAAGAACTCTGCCCTTTTGTCACAGAGATTGGTCTGGGTAGTCAGATTTTCTGAGAGTTTCAGATTTAAGCTGGGAAAAAAGTTTTGTTTTGTTTTTGTTTTTTTTGTTTCCAGTGGTGGGCTTGAAACAATATAGTCCCGATTCCTTTGGTTTTCTTGGATTTTGGGGCTACTCATCATCTTCCTAGTAGATTCTTCTCATTAGTTTGATTAGTTTCAACTGAATTTTGTATAGATACGAGAACAAACACGTACATGGCATTTGCTGTGTTTCATGTTTACTTCATTAAAACATAAATCCCTTGAAGACATTTTGTAATCCTCATGAAAGTGGTTGATACATTGCCAAGGATTCAGGAATAGGTGCTGAATGAGTTTTCCCATATTCCTGTTAACTGATCATAGGAATCTTTTTCTTTCTTATATTAGTTTGTATTTATTTTTTTGATGCTGAATTATAAAAAGGAAAGTTTAAACAGAAAACCCAACCATCATAGCCCAGCTGTTTTGGTTTTGTGTTATGCAAATGTCAAGCTCTCTTTCCTTTAAAAAGAGAGCAAGGTAAAGTTGCCTTCTTGTTTGCTTTTCTTTGGTTTCAGAAAGGTGACACTTGGGGACTAAAAATGAAGCCATGTTATTTAGATTTCTTGGGGGTCCCTGCTGAGTGATTGTTTATCATTCTTTCCTGCAAGAAGTTTATGTGGTTGTCTCTTGTTTTTGTTCTCTAGTCCCCACTTTCCTGTCCTTTTCCTCCATTCTTTTCATGGCTTCAAATTGGGAATAGTAGAAAGCCCCAGTTGGCACTCATTTTTACTTTGAATATCCTAGCCACATGAATTGAAATTGTAGGTCAGAATTGTTCAAGAAAAACAATCTGAAAAGAACTGTAATAACCAATAAGGTGTGCCATTGGCTGCTTCTGTTGGGGAAAACCTGGAGGCTAGGCCTGCTGACCAGGCCCTAGGAGCAAGCCAATTGGTTGGGCTGAGGATAGACATTGATTTCATACATTTTCATCTGGAGTGAAGTTGGTGAGCAGTTGGGGGCCTTGTGTGCGATTGCTTCACTTAAATCAACCTTTACTTCTCTTATCTGTTCCTCATCCAACCTTTCCTACACATTGAGCCCAACTCCTCACAGCTTCTTACTGCTTAGCCAAAACCTTCCTTTGTACAGTGACCTCCTCACTTAAAAAAAAAAAATTCCTGTTAACACAATTGCTGATTTTTAGAAGTTTGATGAATAAACCATCTCTACTGGGGACCTCTTGTTCCTGTTTTTTTTTTCTTCCTGTTTTCTATGGTTCTAAGTTTATTCCCTTTTTAACTTCAATACTTCAACTCTCTGCGACTTGAGATGGAATGATGAGGATGGGAAATAGTGCATTTAACTTCCATCTGACACTGGAACTTAGTTGCTTTTCATTAGAATAAAAATGGCCAGTTTTACATAAATTATTATAAAATACCTTCTGCTTTTTGAAATATATCTAAGAAGAAGAAGAAAAGTCAAATTCATTAGTGCCAGTACTAATTTTGTAGTTATTCTAAAGGTCACATTTAGGGATGGTTGTGTTAATTCTGCAATCCCTGACTATATGTATAAGTCTTTAGTGTACTTTGGGTTAAGTTCATCGTAGAATTGTCTTTTGGTTTATGAAAGTGAAATTAGGGTCTAGGAATAGGTCCCAATGTCAGGCATGTTCAATTTCAAAAAATGCCAGAATTTTCTGATGGTGAAGGAAGGTACATTTAACAATGCCCACAGGCGGCTCTGGAATCCCATATGTAGCTTGATGTAATTATTAAAACTTGGTGTTTTGGGCCATTATGAAAAAATGAGAAGTGTTTGGTTAGACTAAGTATATACTTAAGGTAGCAGAAGAATGGGAGCATTGTTTTTATTTCCAGATTTTTGGGGTTTTGTTAGTACTTTTTTTCTTTTTTGCAAATTTGCTTTCTTGTCAATCAGGCCATTTCATAGCTCATTATTGCAACTATAACTTTTTAAAAAATCATTTATCTCAAACCGTGCTTTTCAAATTCAAGGCTAGTGACCAACTAAATCAGAGAGAGAAAGAGGAGAGAGACAGAGAGAGGAGAGACAGTTTTTTTTTACTTTATTTAATAAGTGTAGTATGTGCAGTACACACAGGAGGAGCACACACACATATGAGTATGTGTACTTTCAAGTCCAAAATTGCTAGTGTATGAAACAATAAACTGCTAAATGTCTTCCCATTTGGGTCATGAGTGAGTGAAGGGTGCCACTTTCACTGGTCTTTCTCTCTCTCTCTCTCTTTTTTTTGGTCGGTTGTGGGGCTTGAACTCTGGGCCTGGGCGCTTTCCCTCAGCTCTTCAGCTCAAGGTGAGCACTCTACCACTTGAGCTACAGTGCCACTTCCAGTTTTCTGAGTGGTTTATTGGAGATAAGAATCACAGGCTGGGAAGGTGGCCCAGTGGTAGAGCACTTGCCTTGCATGTTGAGGCCCTGGGTTCGATTCCTCAGCACCACATAAGAAAATAGAAAAAAAAGCCGGAAGTGGCACTGTGGCTCAAGTGGTAGAGCACTAGCCTTGAGCTGAAGAGCTGAGGGACAGCGCTCAGGCCCAGAGTTCAGGCCCATGACTGGACCAAAAAAAAAAAAAAAAAAGAGTCTCAAGGCCTTTCCTGCCTGGGCTGGATTTGAACCATGATCCTCAGATCTCAGCCTCCTGAGTGGCTAGGATTTGAGCCACCGGTGCCTGGCACTGGTCTCTCTTAAAAAAAAAAAATTGTAGAAGTTACTAGCCAGTGCGTCTAGAGAGGAAAAAGAAACAAGAGGCATAAATACTGGAAAGCAGGAGGCAAAAATGATCATCTATTGAAGATGAAATGATTGTTATTTTATTTCTGGAAAGCTAAAGAGAAATGCTTGGGTGAACTTAGGAACATTAAGTCAGTATGGGAGAGGAGTACTTAAAGAACCTTTCACAAGCACTTGACTCTGGAATGTAGAGAATAGGTACAGAGGAAGCTTGACTTTTTAAAAACATTTTATTTTTACTTTTAAGTGAAATTTTGTACCATATTCATGTACAAAAATACACCTGAATTAAATAAGCTTTTATTTGATTTTTTTCCCCTGTTGGACAAGACAGTGAAATTAGAGATATGTATTTTTTAATGGAAAAAAAGAAACAGGTAACAGTTGAAAATATGGTACACTTTTTTTTTTGTTGTTGTTACAAAATAGCACATTGTGATTAGAAGGAAAATAAATGGCTAGAGAAAAAAGCATTTGCTTTGACCAGATCATGTGGAAGCCCTGAGTTTGGGCTTTATCACTCAGCAAGAACAGAATTGAAACCTAGAAGTGACCCAAAGCTTTCCCGGCCAGAGCTCCAGGTGATTTTCATGTTCATTCTCTACTGAGAAGAACCACCCCATGCTTTTATAGTGGTCTCACTATCATTTTGTATTATAGTTACTCCCATATTTTACCTCTTATATACAGGGCAGGGCCTGAGTTTTCTCCTTTGTATGTACCCTAAGCACTATGACAGTGCATACTCCAGGATGTTTCTCACAAATATTACTGATGTGGAACTGAGATGTAGGAAGATAGGGAGAGTTTGCTAGACTTGGTATCTTCTTGGATGTGGAGGCAAAATGAGAAATGTCGAGTGATTTATGTATTTTGTTTCATCCATTCAGTAAACATGCCAGGTGGTATGCTGAGGTGGTAAAAAGGATAAAACAGCTCTTGCTTTTGAGGAGCTCTCAGAGAGAACCAGATAGGCTGGCACTTGAGAATGTAGTGTGCATGGGAGAAAACCATTCCCAGCATGGGTTACAGAGACTGCCTGACCTGGTCTCACAGGTGGGAGATTGGGACCACTGTCTGGTTCTAGCCTTAAGAAGATGGGAGGAATAAGGAACGAGTCGACAGGAAGATTGGTTGAGGCACACAATGTGGTATGGTGGTGGTTGGGTGCGATTTAGAGAAACACTAGATCAGTAGGTATTTCTGGATCTTAATTTCTGTTCATTCAGTAATAGTTATTGAGTAGCATATTTCTGAGAGGCTTGCTTTGCAGGTGGGAAAGCAGTAGCTTAGTCTTATTTGACATACTAAACACTTGGACTTTAGGGGCAGTGGGGAGCTACTAGAAAACTTTTAAGCCAGCATGGGAGTTGTGTTTGAGATGGAGCCCTTAGTAGTTATGTCCATGATAAATCAGGAAATCTAAGAGAATAAAGCCCCTACTAGGACTGTACAGGAGGGTTGGCATTAACTAATACTGAGAAGGAAAATCAGGATACTATTGATAGTTGATTGGTGGTGGAGAGAGAGTAAAGGGAGGATGGTTCTCAGGTTTCTATTCCTGGTGGTACCCCAGTGGAGACAGAACACATAAAAAGTAGGTTTGGCACAGAGAGTTAGTAGCTCTGTTTCTGAGAGGTGGTATTATGAGAAAACAGTATGAGTAGGTTAGGGGTAGAAGATTAGCCTAGTTATGGTAAACAGGAGGTGGAGTAGGATAGGCACGTTAATATGGCAGACAGACCAAAAGTAAGGAAGATAGTAGGCTAGAAATAGCTGAGTAGTATCTGAAATTTCCTGAGAGTTCATAATAACCTGAAAGAGCTTTGATAGTGGAACTCTGTACATCTACCTTAACATATTTGTAGAAGCAAGAACCCATAGAGACCCCAGAAGAGGAGAGGAAGTAGAAAAAACAGACAATGAGCTGCTTCTGGAAGCCATAGGAGGACACAGTTTTGTGATTAAAAAAGAACTACTTCAAATTTGAGAGATCACAAAGAGGCCACACTAACTAAAGATGGAAGTGTCTACATTGCTACAAGAGTTTTAATGGAAAAATAGAAGTAGGAAAAAGCAAATTATAGTAGAATGGATAAAATAAATATGGAGCAAAGATAATACTAAAAAGGAAAATGATTCTATTCCCTACATCAATACCTATCCCATCGTATTTGTTAAGCATTGGCTTCCAGAACCCCTGGGTGTACCAAAATTCATAATGCTCACGTCTCATATAGAATGGTAAAGTATTTGCAATATAGTCTAAGTAAATCCTGTAGTATACTTTAAATCACCTCTAGATTATTTATATTTAATATAATATATGTAGGCACAGGTTTTATGGAGATTTTTTTCCCTAAACAGTTTTGATCCTCAATTGGTTGAATTCACAGATGTGGAACCAAGAAATACAGAGGACCAACTAACTATATTATACTTGATTATTTTTCCCCTATGTGAAAGAAGAATTTGTATTACTTTCCAATTAATTTTATAGAGACTAACATGTGATTCTTTGTTACGTTTCTAAAATCTGTTGATGTAAATGTAAAATATATTGAAATTGTTAGCACAATAAGAGTAAACTTTCTTTTAAGATACTTTAAAGAACAGGAATTAAACTTAAGTGGCCTTATCTTTAAATATAAATAACATATACCATATTCCACAAGTTAAAGGACATAGTGGTAAACTGACTTAAAGATAGTAAACAATAGAATTCTCTAAAAATTTAACTGAAATTCCTCAACATGTTTCAATTTATACTTAGTTTTCCTTCCAAAAGGGGGTTAAAGCCCTGGTCTAACTTGCTGAGCATGTAATACTGCTACAGGAATTGGTCAGAATTAACTTAAAAGACTGTACTGCATCACAGGTACCGATGATATTGTGGGTCCTGAAGGCATGGAGAAATTTTGTGAAGATATTGGTGTTGAACCAGAAAATGTAAGTCTACCTTAATTTAGTAATGTAAATCAGTTACTTTTCTTACTTAAATGTTTTGGTCCTTTTCAAAGGGAGCAATAATAAAGTTAACTATGCTGTATTTTATGAGACCACCTAACAAGTTCTAATTCTAGTTTGCTTTGTAAGCTTTGCAAGTGGCATGGTGTAACTCTAGTCTCCCCTCCCCACTGGCTTGATTTCTTATGTCTAAAAGATGTAGTGATGGAGTGATGTTTAAAAAGCAATGTGGCCATCTATAGTGACAGATCAGCTAAGGTACTGAGTCCCTGCATGCTGTGTACCTTTGTGCCCCACAGTAGTCAATAACTATTCATAAAGGCTTTGAGTAGGTTGTGATTATCATAAATTTTCCCCAGATCGTTCACTTCCAGTTGAGCTTAACTCAGAATGTCTTTGCTTTTCAATATAAAAATTTTAAAATTTTTATCACTTTATGTAATTATTTCTGCATAATTCTTAGCTTCATGCTATTGTTGCATATGTTTTCTTTTTCCCACCTCTTACACTAAAACGAAAAATTATACTTCTATGCTTCTACACATGCCTTTGTACGTATATGATTTAATTTAATTTTACACCTTCCAGTTTAACAAATGTAGATCCTAAATGAATTTGTGATCTGCAAGAGATCTTGTGAGATTCCTGAGACATTTAGTGCCTATGGTATGTATCTTGCTTTTAAAGAAAACTGGGAAATTAGACTGTATAATTTTAACTTTTTTGTTGTTTGGTTTTGTTTTCTGGTGGTTTGTTGGAGTCTCACAGACTTTCCTGCCTGGGCTGGCTTTGAACTGTGATCCAAAGATCTCAGCCTCCTGAGATCTAGGAGGCTAGCCAGGATTACAGCCATGAGCCAGTGGTGTCTGGCTTAACGCTTTTTACCCTAAACTTTTCTGTGCCTTTGTTGTCTTTATCTCACCCCCAAAGTCATAATTTTTGTGAAGTGCCTTTAAAATGTCTTTTACTTACTATTTGGATTACTTTTTTTTTTTTTTTGCGGAACTGGGGGTTGAACTCAAGGCCTTTCACTTACAAGCTGGTGCTTTACCACTTGAGCCACACTCCTACTTCTTTATGTTGTTATTTTTTCTTGGATAGGTTTTTATATTTATGCCTGGGTCAGTCTGGATCTCCACCATCCTCCTCTTTATAATTCCTCCATAGCTGGGATGATGTGCATGTGCCATTACATCCAGATTCTTTTTGGTTGAGATAGGCCTTCGTTCCCTGGGCTGGCTTTGAGCCATGGTCCTTATGATCTCATTCACTTGAGTAGCTGGGGTTACAGTACCTGAGCCATTGCATCTAACCCAGCTCATGTATTTTGATAAATTACTCACTTTAATATAAAGGTTTGGGCCAGTCAAGTCAATAGGATTTCACCTGATCCTAGTCCATGAACAGGAAAAGGATATTTCATTGACTTTCAGAAGGCAGTTTTCTCCTGGGAGCTGGGACAAGGTTGGTAGTGTTTTCTAGCAGTGCTGTTAGAGTGGCAGTGTGTTGTTCCTAGTGGGGTTTAGAGCATCCTCTCAGAGGACAGCAGTGGTATATTATGAGAGGAATAGGCATCAGGACCCAGACGCAAAGTCTGATGAGCTTGGTAGGAGGCTGGAGGAATGCCAGGGATTTGCTTCTAACTGAAAAAGGAAGGCCTAGCTGTGCAAAGTTTGCATCCCTAATAACAGTGGTCAATAAAGTACAGCTATTATTAACATCCTTTTCAGGCAGTTAAGACTGCTTCCTCCCTTCCCTTTCTTCCCCTCTCCTGACCTCCCCTCCCTCTTTTCCTCCCTCCTTTTCTTTCTCTGTCTCTGTCTCTGTCTCTCTCTCTCTCTCTCTTTCTTTCTTTCTTTCATTTGCCAATCCTAGGGCTGGAACTCAGGGCCTGGGCACTGTCTCTGAGCTTCTTTTGCTCAAGACTAGCATTCTACCACTTGAGCCACAGTGCCAATTCTAGCTTTTTCTGTTTATGTGGTACTGAGGAATCGAACCCAGGGCTTCATGCATGCTAGGCAAGCACTCTAGCACTAGGCCACATTTCTAGCCATTAAGATTCCTGTAAAACTCTTATTTTTCTGAGTAGAAATAGAAGAAATAGAAAATTACGTTGAAGGCTAAAAGACCAAATTAAAAATGTTGTTCCAAGTATGGATTATTGTACTTCAATTCCAAGATGATTTCAATAGACATTATATTTTATATTGTCCCTACGAGAGAGTATTGCTAAATAAACTCTGATATGCTGTCAATCAGTTTTACCACTTGACAAACAAATGGTAAAATGAACTATTTCCAAAGAGTGTTGCTGTAATGAGCAAGAATGTAAGACTCTTGCTTTCCCTGATAGTTACAGTTTTTATGAAATGTAAGAAGACCTCTAGAATTCAACTCATTTCCTTTGCTAACATAAGGGATTACAAAAAAAAAAAAAAGTTCGTTTTGTTTTGTTTTGTTTTTGTTTTGCCAGTCCTGGGGCTTGAACTCTAGGCTTGCGCATTCTACTGAGCTGCTTTTGCTCAAGGTGAGCACTCTACCCCTTGAGCCACAGCACCATTTCTAGCTTTTTTGAGTAGCTTATTGGAGATAAAAGTCTCATGGAGTTTCTTGCTCTGGCTAGCTTTGAACCACAGCCCTCAGATCTCAGTTTCCTAAGTAGCTATTATTAGAGGGATGAGCCAACTGGTACCCAGCAGAAAACTATTGAAGGTCTTAGCTTCCTTATTTAACCCAAGAAAGTTTTTATTTTGTGTGAAGATTGCTTTGATTATTAGCTGCTGTCCTGTATAGTGTATGTGTGTGTTACAGGTTATGTTCTCATCTTAAAAAAAAATCTTTTTATGTATAGGTTTCAGTCTTTCTAGTGGAGGCTGAATAGAGTTAGAACTATTAAGTTAATCAACATACATGGTTCATGTAAGAAAATGTGGGTTGGTTCACCTAAATAAATTGATGTGCAGGAGTCAATTCCCCGAAAGCTGAGGGCTGAGGAGAAAATCCACTACTATGTGAATAGGCTGACGAACATAGAATACCTTTTTGGGAAAATTCTTCAGTTGTCCAATTGGTTCTAAATGATCATTTTTAAATTTTATTTAGTAATCATATTTAACCCCTTTAACAGTATGACTAGTCAGAGTAATCTATATAGTAATGTAGTTTTAAATTTAAAAACTCTAATGACCTTCAAAAATCTTTTTTAAATAAAAAAATACTTTAGCTTGTAATTGGTTACCATATTTTCAAACTTTTTCAGTGTTTGCCAAACTAGAGCTAACTATTGAAGACCTCTGTTCATATTTTAGTGCCTAAATGACTGGCAACAGAAGCATTTGGCAAGATATTGATGTCTTTAATTGTAGGGAATTTGATTTGTGATTTTTTTAACAGGTAGTTATGCTTGTCCTTGCTTGGAAATTGGATGCACAAAACATGGGCTACTTTACGCTACAGGAATGGCTGAAAGGAATGACTTCTCTACAGTAAGTCCTAGGGTGGGGTGGGGCTGCCCCTCTTCTGGGACCTTAGGAAGTGGTTGAGTTATGATCTGGGCAAGCTTCTCTGGGCCACCCATTTTGTTATGGATGAATTTGGCACTTCAGGTTGAGAGAGAGTGAAGGGGAGGGGGAGAGGGGAGCAGGAGAAGAGAGCAGGAGAAGAGAGAGGGAGTTAGGATACTTTTTAGCAGATCTATATGTAAAAATAGGCTAACCATTTATCATAGATGTAAACCCCCCCATGTGTAACGTAATATAAAATTTCCTAATAGTTACATTAAAAAGGTAGAAAGAAACAAGGAAAATTAATTTTAATATATTTCTTTAATTCTTGATATCTAAAATATTACTATGCTAAACATGCAGTAGCTTTAAAAATCAATATGCAATTTTACATTCTCTTTTTTAATAGTACATCTTCACATTCTGTTTTTTTTGTTGCACCCATATGGTCTTTTTGGTTGATTCATTTATCCTTGTTGGACCACTTGGTCCAGGAAAAGAAAAAAAATAGTGGTTTTATGCATTCATGTGATACCTGTGGGTGCATTTGCTAAGAGTTCTAGTCACAGAAACGATATTCTGCTACATTATGTCTTGAAGGGTACAGTTGATGTGGGTGCCTAAGCAGTTCAGATGAAGCCTATTCTTAAATACAATAACTTGGATCTAAAGCATTTGAAAGCACTATTATTTTTTCTTCACTTCAAGAGTAACACCATAAATTTTATTGAATTATAGTTAAAATTGAAATGGTTCTATAATTGTATTTAAATAATTTTGGAACTTGCCCGCTTTTTTAAATACCTTTGTCCATTTGTTGGTGTCACTAATTGCCTTGTGCTGTCATGGTGATGGCAGGTGAATTCTCACAGGTGGCTGCCACATAGTTCTTGAAATTCAAATGATAAGCCTACTCTACTATAAAGGTGTGGAGGAATATGCTTTCTTTTTATGATGTGCAATGCTGAGACTTTAGTTTTCTTATCAGTGAAGTAGAGATGATCCTTAAGAATAACCTTTAAAGTTCTTTATAGGTCAAAGATGGTCCAACCTCAAGTTTTAGGAACCTTCCTCTGGCCTCCATAGATTGGTTTTTTATTCAGCAAATACTTTAATGACAGTGCCATGCCAAGATGCTGTATTCTGTTCTAGAACTTGGAGCAGAAAAACCCCCTAAGAAGACAAAATCTGATATGAGAATAGAGGTTTAGGAACTTTCAGGTAAAAGATCCAAAAGTAATATGGTCACTTTTCTTTAAATTGAATCAAATAAATAAATCCTATATTTGTAAGGAATATCTAATATAGAAGAAGCTTGGGGAAAAGTTGTTTAGATGCACTCAAATGGGTGAGTATATATTTTTAATAACCTCTTCTGTCTTTTTTTCACCTTTTGCTCATTTTCATTTTATTAAATCTATTCCATGAAATATTTTGGACTCAAGCTGATGTTAATGTGTATATGATAAAACCTCCATTTATTTACACTAGTAAATGTCTTAGTCCATCAAAGCACCATAGACTCTGGTTTATAAAGAATAGAAGTTTACTTCTTACATCACTGAAGCTCAAATCCTAGATCAAGATACCAGCAGTTTTGGTGTCTGGTGAGGGCTTGCCTGCTTCATAGGGTAATGCCTTCTGCATGTGTCTTCACACCATCGAGAGGACAAACAAGTGCCGTCAGCCTCTTTCATAAGGGCACTAATCTCACTAGTTAGCTTTGTAGGGCTCCATCTCTTAATTCTATTCCCTTAGCGGTTAGGATTTCAACATATGAATATCAATGGGGAAGGACACAATAAAGATTCTAGCTGTTGCTGTACATTTGGTTAAAATGGTAGGTTTTGTTAAAAAGATTGCTGCTGTAAAGTGGGAATGAGCCCTTGTGTTTTAGAATCGATTCTGAATCTGTTTTATTGCTTCTTCTCCAAACCAGGACCTAGAACTGTAGTCATCTTTGTATAATACTAGTGAGGGCTGCAAAAATAGCTTTGGGCTTAAGTGAAGGAGCACAGGTCCTTGTCGGGATAGTATGGAAAGCTACCTCTGACCTTACAGTATCTGAGGATTATCCTGCTGTTTTTCTTTCTACTTGACCTTTACAGCAGAGACACTTAAACAGGAAGTGACTCCACATGGGAAACTGTGGCTCTGTCATTCCTTGACTTCTGTGACTATTATGCCTCATGAGACATAAAAGAACTTGGGGAAATGGCTGAAAATGCAGCTACTTTCTAGAAAATCTTCAATTGTGGCTTAACCTCCTGAAGCCTGCTGCTTTACTGGCTTTTTCTGAAACTGCTGCCCTCTGAATGTCCTTGTTGAGTGGCCACTAGGCAGTAAGCTCTAAGTTGTAGGCAGGTGATTTGTCATAGCTATGCTATAGGATGAAGCCCTTTGAAATTGGATCAAACTCTCTATTGATAATATTTGCCCTACTGGGTACTTGAAATGAAACTATTGCTTTGGACCTTTTATATTTAAAGCATGAGACCTCTTCTCCCACATTTGGGACAAGAGCTCTGAATGTCTTTCAAGAATAGGAATAAAGTTTAAGAAAGATCTTGAGGTGAGGAAAATCTCAGAGAAAAACTTCTCTACTGAATTCCTCAGTTACCCTCAGACCCATAGATTCTTAATCCATGATGAGAAAAATTTCAAGGAAATTCACAAAGTAAGCAGCCAACAAAGATATATTTAGCAAAACAAGAAAAAGGGAGAAATAGAAAAAGGAAAAAGAAGCAGGCTCTGGCGCCCTCTGACATAGAGATGGTCAGAATGAGGGAGACTCAAGTGGAAGTTCTCTGTCAGTATTTAAGCCTGCTGAACTAGGGAATTCCAGTTTGAACTTTCACCTACATATGTGCTAATCCGTAATTTAGCATTTTACTAAGTTTGGTGGTTTGGTGTTACCACTCAAACATGGAGAACATGGGTCTAGGTATGTGCACAACCAAACGATGTTGGACCTGGGTATCTTGCTTCTTGTGATGTTTGAACATTGCTTTCTGGTCAAAAAAATCACCTTCTATTTTTGGACCAAATTCCTTACCATGGGGAGTTATATATCTCATTTAACATCTAAAGGAAGGGAGCATAATGGAAAGAATGCAGGAGTCTGCATTCTTGAATAGTTGGTTCATTTCCTTGCTGCTGTAGTGATTTTTCAGCCATGTAGTTATAGGTGGTCTTAGTTCTTTTATAACACTTTAAAATTTGGTGTGATTTTCGTGTGTCACCTGTAGCATCCTTTGCTTTACATTGTAGGGTTCTTCCAGGTGTGGTAGAGAACTTCATGTCTCCCTTGCTGCTCTGTGGGAGACTTTGCTTTTGTTTTCTTTTAGGCAGGAGTACTTATCTCCATGAGAGGTTCCTGTGCCCAAACCCATGGAAACAAGCAATTGCTTTTCTTCCTCTCTCTCATTGCACATAGCCCCAGTCTAGCTAGTTCCTGGTGGCTTTGGTAATTGACCTTTCTTCTCATTGGAGACCAGGGATGTGGGCTTTACATGGTTTTGGAGTGGTTGGTTTTCTTCTCTTTGACTTTTCTTTGGGCCTGCCATGCTGTCCTGCCATGGGGCCTTTGCCCAGCCTGTCCATACATATGGAGAGCCCCTCTCCCTCCTCAAAGACATTTCTCTAGTCCAGTTCAACTGTTAGTTAACATGGCAATCCCCTGAAGAAGCATTTTCTAACTTCTAAAA
Organism: Dipodomys ordii; assembly: GCF_000151885.1. Lineage (NCBI taxonomy): Eukaryota > Metazoa > Chordata > Mammalia > Rodentia > Heteromyidae > Dipodomys > Dipodomys ordii. The sequence continues at coordinate 24,922,845 of NW_012267224.1, forward strand.
TAGTCCTATTTTAATCTGTTGGATCAATCTATTTGATTCCAATGTCAGGAAGAAATAAAGGGTATTCTCATTTACTTTGCCATAAAAATTAAGCATTTACTCCTAATTTTTGGCTTTCAGGTGACTGTTGTCATAGAACATTATTATTTATAGTTTACCAAAAAAAGCATTTTTGCAAATTTGTTAGAAATAAATCAGTATGCTCTTAATGATCTGTATTTTGATTCATATAGTAGGCAAACTTTATTTTGGCAATAACTTATTTAATATATTACCTATTTTTAGAAGATGTAGCTAGGAGCTCTACAGAGAAACACAAGGAACTTTAGTACTGAAAAGATACAGTAATGCTGTGGAAAACAGCTCTGGGTTCTCATTTTTAAGGGCTATATCTTTTGAACAGAAAATTAATTTGTAAAAATAACCAATTAGTCTACTTCTTATGAAAAGTCAACAGGGTCACTTACTGGTAAAAATAGGTTATCATCACCAAGGCTTCCTGAGAAGTGTCTGGTTTCAGGTGAGGCAGAGTAGCAGCATCCAGTGCCAGAAAGCAAAAAAGGGCTCAGAGAGCAGAGGAGACATGCCACAAGACATTGGAGCCGCGGCCCAAATTGGGACAGTTTGTGCATTTAAAAGAATAAAGACAGTAATGGATTATAGCACTGAATGCAAAGCACAAAGAAAGGACCCTAAACCCAGAAAATAAGGCTAGTGTACAGATCCCTTCTTAGTAGATGTAGACAGTAATGGTGGAAGGAATGATGTTTTGTACTTGCAGAGGTAATGGGTTGATTTAGGCAGGAATTGTCTATGGATGCTAAAACCATCCCATGTTATAAATGGGTCATTCTGCACTCTACCAAAGTTGCCCCAGGAGAGGCACATGGCTGGGCACAGGGGCCATGTGGGAGATGCCATTAAGAGTGGCTAGGACCCATGATCAGAGCCTTCATTGAGGGTCAGTGGGGGAACACAAGCAAATAGCACAACGGTATTTCATTGGTGCATTTGAATGTCACTGGGTCACAGCCTTTTCAGATTGGCACACTAGTCTCTGGTTTGCTCAGCCTATTTGTGAGGGTGTTGAGGCATCAGGAAAATAGCGTTAAAATCATTTATAACATTGAGCAAAATATTGTCAAGGAAGAGTTTCAACCTGTTCACCCACAGGCTAGTTGCTATTTTGAAAGGAGGAAAACCCACTTTAGACTTAGAAATTAATTTTTAGCAATAATGGGACAGACTGGTGAGATAAGCCTCCTTCTGAGATGCCCTTGGAAGAATACACTTTCTATCAGAAGTTTCTATCAATGGTGTTAAACCTACATAGAGTCATGGGAAATTACCTGAAAAATTGATATGCTCCAAAAACAGTTGGTCTGGTCTCTTCAAATGTGACAGTGGTTATAAAGGAAATTTGGAGAATGATAGAGACCTGTGCATGTGAACTATATATTAACTTAAAATATTGTTAGGAAGGGAGTGGTAACAGTATCGAAGTATTTATGGGTGAATTAAGGGCAGGTATGTGAGGGAGTGCGTCGTGTGAAGTGTTCATTGCTGAAGGAAGGGGTAGGTAAACGAGAGCCTATGTGCTCTTCTTTCAACTTCTCTGGACATTTCAGAATTTATGAATAAGTATAGAAAATAATGGTCATGATGGCTATTTCCCAACTAAAGGGTTTTTATTCTTTACTTTGGTGTGAGTTTTATATTACTGCCCCAACGTAAAAAAAAGAACGATGACTCCATATTGTAATTTCCTTTATTTTGTTTTCCCAGATGTGATACAACAGAAAAACTCAGAAATACTTTGGATTACTTAAGATCATTATTAAATGATTCTACAAACTTTAAGCTTATTTACAGATATGCGTTTGACTTTGCACGGGTGAGTTTTCTGGAATCTATCCAGATGTTTCCCTCTCTTGCCTCCCTCCCCCCCCGTCTTTTTATTGCATTTTCGAGGTTTGTTTTTACATACACAAATAACTCAAAAAGTACTCCTATGGTGTTAGTATTTCTATATGTATTAATTTCAAAACTAACTGACTGGTTCTGGGCAAAAATTCTATATGTTAGCAAAAGACTATAGTAGCAGACATTTATTAGCATTTATGATTAGCTTAGAAGTAATATGTAGGTGTGTAATGAATACAGTTTTAAATGATTCTTAGATAATTAGGGAAGCTTTTCCTTCTCACAGAACAACAAATGTTTACCCTCTGAGGTACTTGAATAAGCTACATCCATATTTAATCCAGTTTTACTTTGGGTGCTGTTAATATATTTGGAAGCCATGTGGCTTTCACATCTAAGCTGATTTCCTGTTTGTTGCATAGTGAGTCAAGCCCAAGCATGTGACAGTGGTTCTTTGGGGTCTGTAGGGTGGGGTGGGAAATAAAGCCTGGTTACCACAAATGGTGGACTCCAAGGTTCCAGTTGACAATGTAGCCTTGTGTTCATTCAGACATGATCCACAGGCCTTATGGTTACCCTTTATTACACAATGTGTTTTTGTCATGTCTCTGTGTGTAGTGGATTCAAATGACTTAGGCTTTCTTAGTTGGTTTCATTTTTTAAGGATTTGTTTTTTTAAAAATCAGGGATTTGGTGAAAAATGATTATTTCTTCCTTACCACCATGCTGAACTTTTTTTCACTTTTTTACTTTTTTTTAGCCTCTAGTTCTGCCAAGTTAGTGTGGTGTAAATCCTGATGTATCTGCAACAACACATTAGGCGTTCTCCTGTCGTGCCCTTATTTGTGCATCTTTTCATTGTGACAACCTCTAGTAAAATCCTAGCGTGTGTGGCAATGTAGTGAATCATGATAGTGCATATCTGTAAGGCCATAACTCAGAAGGCTAAGGCAGAAGGATTTTGAGCAGAAGCCAGCCTGGGCTACATGGTGAGACTCTTATCTCCAAAAACAAAATGAAGGTGAAATTCTGATAAAGTGTTTGCCTAATTGCCTATATATTTGTGATAAAGGAATTAAATGACAAAAGGGTGCTTCTGTTAGTTTATTACATGAAATTTTTCCCTCTAAGTCATACTTGCTAAGTCATATAGTATGAACAAAAGTCCCTTTAGAAACATCATAGCTTATACATGAAAATAGCTCTTTCCTGACTTCCTTGGTCAGTGTCAGAATTGTCCCAAAGTCGTCCTCTATAATTT
>NW_012267224.1:24928393-24973246 GCF_000151885.1 Dipodomys ordii
CTCCCTCCCTCTCTTCACTCTTCCCTCACTCCCTCCTCTTTCCCTACCCCCTGCCACTCAGGCTGAGGATCAAACCTGGTGTCTTGGATATGCTGTGTGTCTTGGCATTTCATCACTGAGCTATATCCTCAGCCCTAAAGTGAATTTTTTTCTTTTTTTAATGAAAAGTTTCCTGTTGGAGATTCTTTCTTACTCTTCCTTATAGCTATCAGGAAAATGCATTTTTCCCCCCCTCAGGAGCATTTCAAGTTTTTTGTTTTTTTCCTTTTACTTGGCTTTTTAATACCTTAAATCTTTGGTTTCCAGTGTGTTTTATATGTTATCTCTATGTGGTTGTGCAATTTGCTAGGTAGGTAATTTGCTTGACTTAGTGGCATATTGGTTAACATTTAATAGTTTATTTTTCTTATAGATAGCAAATATTGGAACCTGACAATACTTGTCTTGAGATGCTAAAACTACATTTAATGTAATTAATAGTATAGTTGGTTTATATTCTTTCTTATATTTTTCCCATATTTATTTCATCATTTTTGGGTTGCTGTCAACATTTCTTTTTTCTCCTTTTCATGCCTTCTTTTTAATTGAGGTGTTTTTTTTTAATGATTGGTTTATGTCCACTACTACCTTATTGCCCTATCTGTATTTTATTATCTCTAGTAGTTATTGTAGGCCTCATGGTGTGCACTTTATAAATTTCACAATCTTTTCTCAATAATGTTGAACCATTTCAGGTATAATGTGAGAATAATATGAGAACTTTTATAACAATATATTTCCATTCTGTTTTGACATATTTTATGCTGCTGTGAACATTTTGCTTGTACTGTATCTCTCATAATACATCATTATTTTTGTTTTAAATAAGCAAATATATCTGCTGTAATTGCCCGGTATACCTCATTTCTTTGTTCTTTATTCCCCTGGTGTTAATATAGATTTTTAACTAATACTAATATTCTTTGTTCCTAAAAAACTTCCTTTAAAGTTCCTCAAAGTACAGAAGTGATGAATTCTCTAAACATTTTATTTTTGCTTCAATTGGCTAAGACACTTCTCTGGATTTTAAAAAGTCTAAGTTAATACTTTATTCTTTCAGTGATGTCTTCTCATTGTCTTCATGTATTATGTAGTTTCTGGTGATAAGTCTGGTATCATTCTTTTCCTTTTTCCTTTTTATGTTGTTTCTGACTACATTTATTCTATTTTTACTGAATTTCAGAAAGTGGATTATAATGTTCCATGATTATTATCTTTAGATAGTTATACAAAGGGGTTTCAGTTCAACATACAAATTTATGAGTACAGTGCTTCTTGATCAATGTTCCCCTTCCATCATTCTCCCCCATCTCTCCCAACTGTACCCATCCCTTCAAATTGCCTGGTTCCATTTTTACATGTTTACATTGAGTATTACCGCTTTCTCCCACCTCCTTACTCCATTCATCTGTTACCTCCCCCCCCCCCAAAAAAAAAGACAGACATTCCAGATTCCTGGTATTAGATTGTAAGTTAGTTGATTATGGTAGTGACAGCGTTTTCTGATGCTCATTTTAGTTGAGGCTTTTTGGATCTGTGACTTGGTAGTTTAAATTGGGAAATCTTTTGACTGTCACTTCTTTAAATATTTTCTATTCTCTCTCTTCTCTATTTCTTGAACCACAAGGTATTTATGTTAGATTGCTTAATATTGCCCTGTAAGCCATTGATACCGTGTTTGCCTTTTTTTCCTCTTCTCTGTTTATTTTGGGTAATTCTTTATTACTTCCAGTACTAATCTTGGTAATGTCTAATCTGTTTATCACAGCAAGGTTATTTTTCATTTCAGTACTGTATTTTTCATCTCTTGAAGTTTCATTTGAGTCTTTTTATATCTTGAGTTTCTCTCATCATGAGAATATTTTCTTGTCCCTCCCTGAACATGTTTATTTAAAACGTTTAAAAAAACCTTTTCTTTTGGTTCCATAGTGTCATTTCTGGGTGTCATTCTATTGGTTGGTTTTTCTCTTGATTATGATTCATATTTGCTTTCCTTTCTTGATGTTGCTAGATATTCTGCATTGACTGCTTTATTTTTACTTTAAAGAGTGGTGGTTTTCTTTTTTGTCTGTTTGTGTGTGTTTGTTTTTGTGGTAGTAGGTATTGAATCCAGAGCCTTGTTCATGTCAGGTAATTGTTCTGACATTGAGCTATAACCTTTGACCCTTTGCCTAGATTTCCTTTTTAATTTTTCTTTCAAGTGAATAGTTACCTTACTTATAATCAGTTTGATCCTTTGGAAGGGCTGGCCCAGAGCAGCCTTTTATTCAAACAGTGACTAAGCCTTACAAGTTAGGAAGCTCCTCTTGAGGATTCCCCTTAGTGTTCCCAGCATATTATGAGATCTTTCCGTGCTGGCCTAAATATAATCTGTCTACAACCTCATGTAGGTCCTAGGAATCTCTGTGCAGTTGTAATACAACTTTGTCCACACTCAAGTTTTTTTCTCTCACGTGTGCACAGATCAGTACTTGCCTGAAGACTTGGGCAGTGTGCTCTAGAGACCTCCAGACTTCTTAGAGTAGTAGGTCCCTTTGGCTTCTCAAAATCCAAGCTGTTTTTCTCTAACTCAGGAAAACACAAGGGTTCTGGTTGAGTTTCTCTTTCCTTTACTATGGTCTAAAATCTGCCTTCTGAGAATAAGGTGGTATCATATGGGTGCTGGGCGCCGTCCCTCAGCTCTTCAGCTCAAGGTTAGCGCTCTTATCATTTGAGCCACAGGGCCACTTTCTGGCTTTTTCTGCTTATGTGGTGCTGAGGAATCGAAACCAGGGCCTCATGCATTCAAGGCAAGCACTCTACCCACTGGGCTACCTTCCCAGCTTCCTCTCTGTTAGGAATCACAATTCTATGCTACTTATTTTGTCTAGTTTTCTAGTTGTTTTTAAGTGAAATCTGATGTTGATTAGAAGCAGAACTCAATTTTCTTTCTCCCCCCGCCACTTTATTTTTTTTACTACTAGTAAAATGAATCCTAGGTGTAATAAGCTATAATTAACACTACAGATCTTTTTAAAATCACAGCTTCAGTAAAAAATGAACTCCCTGACAATGTTAATATCCTTAATTTATATTAGAAGCAGTGTTGGGATATACCATTAAATATCCAGAATGATGATTTTGTATATTCCCTCTAAAAATAAAACTAAGATACGATACTAGAATGTGATTAAGTATCTAGAAATGACCATTTCTCCATGAAAATTAAAGTCCCCTGGGAGTGATCATTTCTTTGCTCACCTTTTGAACCTTGCCACCGAGTTAAAGTATTATTTAGTTATAGGCGTACTTGCTTTTTCTTTCCAATTTTTCTTTGACTTGCACTTATTTATAGTTTTGTAGATAATGATAGAATTGTGACACTTCAGAAACGAGGAAGGACACTTGGTCTACCCAGTGTTGTTTGTGTAGATGATGAAGCAGAGCTTTAGCACAGGGGGCATTGAAGGGCTTGAGCTCAGCCACTGGCATGCAGGCCAGCCGTCTCCACAGAGCTATGGAGCCTCCTTTAACTGTCATCATCTTTGGGGTATTGTTGGAGGATGGCAGAGGGATAAAACTTCCAAGTGCATACAGTAGTTCTTTCCTACAGTTAGAACTTTGTCTTTCTATATTCATGCATAGGGTTCATTTCTCCTCACTGGGTAAATGGTTAATGTATTACTTAAACAGATATTGTATGGAGTTCTTTAAATTAAGCAGCTATTTTCCTTGGTTGTGTTTTTATTTTAATCTGTGAATAGTGATATCAGTGCATTTGATTTTTGACCTTCCTGATAGTGGAGGCAAGCTACTACTACAGTAGCTTCATAGAGAGAAGTTGGCTTTTAGCCTTTTGGGTAAATGCAGGATTGAGTGATGTGCTGATTAACAGAGCATCAAGGGCCAGGTAAGACCATGAATTCACAATGCTGTCATTGTCCACAGCAGTTGAGCTTGTTTCTAACAGTGCAGTCCTGCCTGATATAAAAAGAGACAGATTTCACATGAGAAGTTTGCTGACTCCTAGCACTGAAGTTGAAAGAAACCCTGGTGGGATAATTGGAGAAAGGAGCATGATGAAGGCCACATGCTGGGTGGGGAAAAAGCGGCCTTCAGTGTAAGGGAGAGTGAGGCAGAGCGAGCAGAGGAGGATATGACGGGTGTTGGGGAAATAGGAGGATGTGGCTTGCTTTCTCACTCCTTCAGGACATCTTAAAGCCGAATTGGATGCCCTATAGGGGAACTCCTACTGAGACATGATCTTGTGACAAGCTAGTTTGTTACCAGATCAAGCTAGTCAGCACCTTGGTGTGTTTATTACTACTCCAATAGTAGGTACTGACTACTTTTGTTTAACCTCTATGAAGTCCCACAAACTAAAGCCAACAGCTGTTAAACTAGAAATGATTCTGAGTGGTACTCACAGGACTTGCTAAGGAAAGTTTGGCACATTTCTTGTGTTCAACAGAATTTCTCCTGTTATTTAACTGAAATCTAATATCAACATTGGATTCATTTTTCTCCACTAACCTGAGTTAATTTTAAATTACAAAGAAAAGAGACCGTAGACCTGAATGAGGGCAAGAATGGGAATAATATATGAGGCCGTCTGATTACAGGTATATTGCTCAGAACGTCTTAAGTAATTTTAACTGTAGGTTCCTCTTAAACTATTACAGAGATGCACAGAGTAGACTTTTCCCTTATTAATTTCCAAGGAGTATGGGACTATATGGTAAGAGTTGAGGATAGAAATCAGACTTCCTGGCTCACATCCTAGCTCTACCTACCATATATTGACTCTTAACCTCCTATGCCTCAGTGTCCTTATTTTACATTTTTCATGATGATAGAACTTATCCTACCAATGTTCTATTAAAGTAGTTTAAACATAAACGAAGTTTTCATAAACTTGGAAGTAGCTGTTGAGTTTTCGCTGATGTTCTCTAGATGTCTATTTCAGTGTAAATTATTTTTAGAAAGTAGTGCTCAGAGTAATAGAATCTGAGTGTAGCAAACAAAAGGGAAAGACAGTATTGATGAGTTACCTTTTAAAAAAAATTTTTTTTAAGATGGATGAGGTATTGGGAACTGAACTCAGGGCCTGCACTTGCTTGGTAGGTACTTACGATATGAACTGTAACCCGACTCTTTTTGCTTTAATTTTTGGATGATAGGCCCTTGCATTTAGGCCCAGGCCTACCTGGACTTCAATTTGCCTATTTCCACGTCTTCATAAGTGTGAGCCACCGCACCTAGCTACTTTTTGAGATGGAATCTTGCTAATTTTTATGTAACTCAGCTGGTCTCAAACTGTCTTTTTCTCAATCTTTGCCTCCCAAGTTCTGGAATTACTGATAGGGACCACCACGCTCAGTCTTTTCCTCCCTTATTTTAAAGAAGTGTAGAATTGAGCTTATCTATAAACTAATGTTGGCTCATTTCTAAGACCACACTTTTTTTAGATTGATTTTTTTCCCCAGTAAGATGGCAACCACTTGAGTTTTATTCCTTTTTGCTTTTTATTATGTACTTTTAACTATATATATACATACATATATATATATATATATTTCCTATTCGAAAATCTGATTTGCTATAACTTCAGTTTCCTAACCTGAACCCCACAGTATTAAGATTTGAATTTTTCAGAGCCTTGTGCTTTTTTACCTCAGGTAATGATGTCAAGATGAACAGCTTTTTCTCTGTGTTATGTAATCCCTCTGGTCCCAAAGGAGAATACCATGATGCACATTATAGGTCTGAAGGCCTTCTTATTTCACATACCAATTTCTAACTCAGTTTCCACTGTTCATGTTTGGAGTCATGCTTGCTGATAAATCATTTCTTGAGTTTGAACTATTCTCAGAAAGCTTTGGTATTATTTTTTCTGATGGAAGTTTTTTTTTCATTATTTTAATGTTTCCTTATAGCTGTAAGTTTCAAGCTATTAAAACTTAGTAAAAATTGGGAAAGATTATCTTGACTAGTTAGTGGTCTCAAATATACCAGATGTAGATACCTAAATATTTATAGACTTTTTGTAGCATCAGGCTTACCTGGGTATTTATCATCTATTTATTTATTTATTTATCTGTTATCATTTTAACTATTTATCATCTTACTATCATCTAACTCTTTTTTTTTTTTTTTTTGTTGGTTGTGGGGCTTGAACTCTGGGCCTGGGCACTGTCCCTCAGCTCTTCAGCTCAAGGCGAGCGCTCTACCACTTGAGCTACAGCGCCACTTCCAGTTTTCTGGTGGTTTATTGGAGATAGGAGTCTCACGGTCTCTCCTGCCTGGGCTGGCTTTGAACCGCGATCCTCAGATCTCAGCCTCCTGAGTAGCTAGGATTACAGGCGTGAGCCACCAGCGCCCGGCTATCATCTAACTCTTATTTATCATCTAACTATTTTATCTAACTAGTTTTAGTTTCTTTGCTCATTTGCCACTTGAGAGTTAAAAGAAGAGCTTACTTTTCATAATCTTACAGGAGAACTTACAGTGTGATGGTCTTTTATAAACAAAGGCACGTTTTCTTTTAATATTTAAACTCTATAATCAGTCCTTAATAAAACTTCATTTTGCTCTGCAGTCGCTGTTATCAGCACTTAGTATCATCCTATTTACTCCATATGTAGTATGTACTATAGATGTTTTTTTTGGTGGTGGTGGTGGTGGTTGTGGTGGTTGTGGGGCTTTAACTTAGCCTGAGCACTGTCCACTCAAGGCTAGTGCTCTATCACTTTGAGCCACAGCTCCACTTCTGGTTTCCTGGTGGTTAATTGGAGATAGGAATCTCAGGGACTTTCTTTCCTGCCCAGGCTGGCTTTGAACTGTGATCCTCAGATCTCAGCCCTCTGGATTACAGGTGTGAGCCATCAGCACCTGACTACTATAGAGTATTTTGAATGAGACCCTTTGGCTTGTGACTGTCCTATTAGAGGACCAATACCTTGAAACTGCTGTTTTCAATCTGCATTTAATAAAAGCCATAGTTATAAAGTCCATTTGAATATTGTGAGGGATTGGCACATCCATATCTTTTTGGTTTGTATTATTTGAAAAATGACAAGTTGTTTTTCTATTTATATTAACAGTTTATCTTTTATGAATTACATATGTATACACTTTGGTATATACAAGTGGTAGTTAAGTAGGGAGAGAAGTTTCTATTTCCTTTTCCTTTTCCCTGATGAGCCTTCTAGGGATGCCTGTCAACTTGTGGCAGTCTGTCTTAAGGCACTTTGTGCTTAGATTCTGACCTTGGGATGCAAAATCCCTTGTTCCTTGGCAGCTTATAAGCAGATGGTGACAAGATTGTTGGTGACAGTGTACTCTCAATTTCATGCAAAGAGCGTTTGGATGTCTGTGCTGTACTCCTTGTATTTGTCCATGTGACAACTTTTTATTTTAATACTCATGGCATTTAAATGCCTGATTGCATCCTGGGAGATTCATTTCACTTTTAATTGGGAATCCCTTTGCTTAGACGGCCTGTAGGACTTATTGTTGTCAGAGGACCCCTGGGAGGTCTACATTTTGATGCTGTTTGCTGTGGGCTCTCTCCTCCAAGTTGTTTCTAGAATTTTGAGCGTTTCTAGGTATGGTTATTCGTACTTAGCCACAAGTCCACCCATAGGCACTGTCGGTTGTCCGTGAGGTGCCACTGTTCAGATTGTGAGTGCGTCCATAATATCTCTCTCTTATTTGCTAGGCAGAAGATGGTGTTAGTGATTTCAAGCTGCTGGCTGCACCCTGCAGAGCAGGAGTGAGTGAGTGCTGTTCAGCTCTCCAGTCCTGTGAGTCTGATGCCTTTCCTCCATGTTTTGGCATCACTGCCAAATGCATTGAAACCCTTCGTGATCATCGGTTTGTTGGATTACTATATTGTTGCCAAGAGTCTGTCCAGGTCCTTTGTATCTTTTTTCTTTTTCTTTTTCTTTTTTTTTTTTGTCACTTTAGTGTATGTCCTTTGTGATGGAGAATAGGCATTCATGGTGAAAGAAGGCACAATATATACCAGAGCCATACTAGAAATTTGAGAGGGTAGACACTTGGCCAAGGAAAATGTTTTAGAGCACCAGTGTTGTCAGTCTAGATGCACATGCGCTTTTGTTTGACAAATGGACTTTGGGGCATCCCTGTGGGGCCACATGTGTTTCTCAACACTTCACTCGTTTTCCTTGTGGATTGTGTCATGGTATGATGTACTATTGCCTTCTGCCAATGTCATAGGCCAAAAGGTTGTTTTCCATTTGCTTGTACTGCACATCATAGATGCATAGTAGCACTGAAGCACAAGAAACCAGCAAGGCTTGGCTGGCAAAGGGCAGACAATCTTTCAGTAACCTCTGCTGTCCTCTTCTGCTTGGGAGTGAGTGCCACCTAGACATATGGCAGGCTCATGTGCCCGGCCAGGGAACAGGCTGAGAATGCTGTAGGAAGGAGGCCCCACCAGTATTCAAAAAGTGTGGAATCGAGATGTCCCCATTACCATCAGGCTTCCAACAGAAGGGTGGTGTGGCGCCATTTAACCCAGTCTGTTTGTAAATAGCTATTATGTGAGATAAGGGCAACCCATAGATAGACCTCTGTACATCTTCCTTAAGCAGCAAGTCTGTATCTTCATCTCCTTTGTTTGCTTTTGTTGAGTAGGGCCTTAATATTTGCTGTATTGTTGCAGTCTTTCTCTTTTTCAGTGTTATGGGTAGAAGTTCACTGTACACTAAAGAGTACTTACTTCATGGTTAAAGTCAGAGGTGTGTGTGCTTGTGTCTGTGGCTGACGGTGGTCATGGGCAGCATACACTACACTGGGATGGCCAAACACTTTCCCTCTCTGTAGAAAATGTCCAGTGTAGTTCACGTAGCATGTGGAGGCTAGCTTTGAATGCATAAAGTTACTTCTTATAGTCCCAGACCCCTTTATTCCTTCCCATTGAAACTGCCCACTTGTAGTTCTCTAGAGAAGAAACTTGGAATGAGAAGAAAAATGGAATGAGAAATTCAGATCACTAATTACAAATAAGTGAACTTTTCTATTCTTCAATATTTATCTCTTTCCTGCTTTCCTTTCTCTTGGTGACTAGTGAAGGGATATTGTGTTAAAGGAGCCATGTCTAAAACATGCAGCAGTTAGGGGGACCGTGTAAAAGGGCATCCTGCTTTCCATAGTAGGTGGATGGGGGAAACACACCTTCTCTGAGGGGATCTCCACAGCTTCCACCTTTATTGTGAGCTGAATTCAATTCTAGACTGTTTTGAGTATAAGAAAGCTTTTTCTATAAAACACAGAGTTGGAAAAATGAGTTTTATTAAGGAAACCTGATTTTTAGGCCTGAAAGTCAAGACCCTAAAACTCCAGTTAATGAGTTCTAGAATCAACAACTTTGATTTTAATAATTATCCTAAATATAAAAGGAAGAAGTTACTGAATTGTAAGTTTTTATTTTACTCATGAAATGATTGTAGATACTGCTATTATATAATTGACTTTGCATGAAGGTAATCATTCAATTGATCTGTATTTTTCACAAATATATATTTATACTACTGATAATAATCAAGCCTTCCATTGTGTTTGCCTACCTGCTTCCCTTAGTTCCCATTCAGAATTTTTATGGTGTATGGTAAATGAGCAGCTTACTAATTTCTTGCTGAAGTAAAATACAAAGTTGAATGATTAGATTTTCTGATGTAGAGACATCTGGCTCATGCTTGTTTTTGTTTGTTAAACAGGAAAAGGACCAGCGCAGCCTAGACATTAACACTGCCAAATGCATGTTGGGACTGTTATTAGGAAAAATCTGGCCCCTTTTTCCAGTTTTTCACCAGTTCTTAGAGGTACTAAATTGTTATTTTATCAAATGTATGCTTGCTTGCTTTAGAACTACCAAATATATTTTATTTAGCCATTTTATGTAACTTTTGCTTGTTGTACTTCTGTGCTTATAGGAATTCTGGTGCCATAATTGCTGTTAGTCAGCAGCTACCTGTTGTCTTGGAGGTCTTGGAGTGCATCTGAGTGTGTGCGTGTCATGTCACATGCATCCTCCCACGTGACAGTGCGTCAGGATAGCCACCGCTCTGCGTCTCCTCTCGTCTCCCAGCCCATTTTAGAAGCTTCACTACTCTTTAGGTCTTCTGTTCTTTGTAATAATAGAAAACTGAGGTTTCCTTGCTTTTATGGCTGCAGATGAATTCACAGTTTTAATAAGACAAGGTTAAAACCCAGCCCTCTGTCTTTGTTACTAAAACTAGTTTATAATCTATTCTTTTCTATTCTGTTCTTATCTCCAAATGATTTGGGGACTACTTACAACATGCCAGTACCATACCGTGTGAACTGACAATATCTCCTTCAGTGTAAATTGTCTTCAGATCTGTGTTAGAAACAACCTAGCACATTCTGTTGACCAAACATTTGGGCTGCTGGTTCTTGAGCTGATTTCATTAGAGGGTCCTACTGCAGGCCCTGCCGCTGTCTGATACATGTGTATGAGGACTTGGGTGTCTCACATGGTATCCTCTTGGCTGTCTTCCCTAAGTCATTTTAGAAAATGCCCTTTGCTGGCAAGGATTGGGGGATGGGGAGAGGAGGATATTGGAGCTTTGAGAAAAATCTTTTTCCCTAACTCTGAAGTCTGTTATTAAAAAGTACTTACAACATTATTACTGGAACTCCAAAGGAAAGTTATAAAAAACAGTTTTAATGTAAGAAATGTTTGTTGACATAATGGTCCATTCTCCATATAGTGTAATTTCTCTGATACTTCCGCAAGATATGCTAGAATGATTTAGAATAGAACTGGAAATGGGTTCTTGCTCAGTGAGTTTAACAAGATTTGAGCTTGAGTGTGAAGGTCCTTCAGCTGACAGAACTTCTGTAAGGAGGTGACCGCACAATTCCAGGAACATCATCAGCTGTTTCAAGACTGGTTATTTCTTTTAATTACTTAGAAAGTTAGCCTAGTAGCCTGTGCTTGCTCTTATTGCTTTTCATTTTTCTTCTTCTATCTGAAGATAACAGTAATCCTTTTACCCCAGCTTCTCTTGTGTTTATATCCTCAAAACCCTTGACTCAACTCTCTTTGCCTTTTATGTATTATATTGTTCAGTGATGTATTTTTAAATCTTAATAGTGGTGAGGATTTTTAAACGTTGGTTCTAGATTTTAGTTTCCAATCTTTGTATGGTGTACTCTACTTTAAAATATCATTAGAGTTTATTTCTTGCATAAGAATAGAACACTTCATATCTCTTCGGATTTCTTTCATGATTTGACTCAAGGCTTGAGTTACTAGTTTTGAATTTTCAGTTTTCTTCAGCAGCAAGAGCAGCCAGCAGAGAGGCCCCTGTGGCACTTACACAGATTCTCAGCAAGTGACTCTGCTGTCTGACACTCAAGCCAATAGCTGGGTAGTGAGCAGTGCTGATCATGTCAGGGTTTAACTCTTTGTTTTGTACTTACTTGTGCCAAGAATGAGACGAAATGCTTTACATAAATCACGTCAGTTGTCTCTTAATCCTTGCAGCTTTACATGAAAGCGCTCTATAGTTTACACATTTCACTTTGGAGGATATACAGTTGTGTTTCTTTGACACGCTCACCATCTTGGGTTAAGTCCCAACCTGATTTTGTAGTGAAATTGCCATCTATTCTTTGATTAGACACATTCCTCTCTTGTTCACCAATCCTCCTAGATTGATTTTAAGTGGTAAAAGTTAACCTTACATGAACTTTTCTAATTTGTTTCATATAGGAATGGAAGCCATCCTCTTTGTTCATTTTAAGTGTCAATAATTCATATTACTTTTTCCTCTGTCAGCAATCAAAATATAAAGTCATAAACAAAGACCAGTGGTGCAATGTGCTCGAGTTCAGCAGAACAATTAATCTTGACCTCAGCAACTATGATGAAGACGGAGCATGTAAGTAGTGGGTGCTGACTGGTCCATCCTTGTGCATTGTACATCTTCCTCCCTAGGGAAATGCCCTGAGCCATATTGTTTTTTTTTTCTCTCTCTCTCTCTCCAGGGCCAGTTTTGTTGGACGAGTTTGTGGAATGGTATAAAGACAAACAGATGTCCTAGGACTTTATGCATAGCAGCGAAAGAGTCACTGTTACCACAATTATGTCACCCATTAGCCATAAATTGCTGTTTGTATCAAAGCGCATGCTGCTTTTCTTGCACTGTCTCCCTTTTGCAGGGATGTTGTGGTGTTTGCTATTGAATGGGCCAGCTCTGCTTGCTGTGTAGCATTGTTCTCTTGGAAGGCTGCTTTGCAGTTTGTATTTACACTACAGATTGGTGAATTTGCCAACGTCCTCACTGTGATTATGTGTATATTGCTGTTTAAATTTTGTATATGTGTATAAAATGAAAAAGCTTCACCTAGAGATTATTTCTGCAAAAATGTATTGTAAAAATAATTTTGTGGCATATTTCTAGTCCCTTTTATCAAAGGAACCAGTTATACTTCATTTGGTCTCAAATGTAGCATTTCAGAAAACCACACAAAACAACTGTTACTGTGGGCAAACGTTGCCAGAATTAACCTTACTGCTTAAGAGGCCAACTTCTGGAAGGAGGTAGGAGTCATAACTTTTAGGTGGCCTATGCCAAATATTTGGTTTATTTGGTTTACTTGACAATATTAGTGTTTTAAAATGGTGAAAGTGATCATTATTTGATGATTTAGACATGTAACATGCCACAAATCATTTCCAACATGCAAGGTATAGGGTTTTGATTTTTAATATTAAAACTGTTGTAAGCTTGAATATAGGTACAAATGAACAAATTTAAGATGCACCTTTTTTAAAAAAATGGAATTTTAAGTTCTCATGAACTTTCTTCAGTGATTTTTTTCCCCTCCTCCTTTGCACTCTTCTAGCCTGTGTTTGTTGGCTAGTGCTTCCTGGCTCACTCCAAGTGAAATGTATTTTGCCCCCTCCCATGAAAGCCTGTTAGCTTGCTAGCAACTTACAGCTGCAGAGCACTTTTAGTTATGGCTTGAATTTTAGTTAAGTTTTCTTGGTGTCTGATTTCATAGGTTGTTTTGTTGTTTCTGGTTTTTGTTTTTGTTCTTTAAGAATAATACTCTGACAGGTGTTTTGTGTTCCATGTTTGTTTCTTTCTTCATGCTAGGCTTTTCCTGGCAGCATGTCCATTGCAGGCAGTGGACACTAAACCACCAGCATTGCGCTAACCCTGTTAGACACTAGGACCTTTCCTTGAGGGGCCTCTTGTTAGTACCTGAGTGATTTGTACAGAAAGGTGATAGCCATTATTTATATGGAGGAGGAAGTCAGAGTAAACAGCATGGTAATTTAGGCTTATATTTTGTCTCTTTTTTTTTTTTTTGCCTTGCCTTTTTTTGAGAAAATGTATTGAGATATGTTTTCACCCCGACTATCTGGTGCTATTGAACAACTAGCTCAGTCCCTAAAGTTTTGTGGAAACACACAATCTAATAATTTAGCTAAGCAAAGAGTTCATCGTGCATTTGAACAAGCAAATGCTGTAATTGTAAGATCCATGCGTGAGTATGTAGGGATTGGAAGATTTTATTGGCTGAAAGATCTTACAGATTTAATATGGCATAAATGAGTAAAGCACACAGACCGGACTACTCTTGACCACGGTTCTACAGTTTCTTTGTAGATGCTGTTCTGATTTTTCTATTTTTTCCCCAACTAAGCCACCAAAGAAAATTTTGTATGTATATACAGTATGTGTGCATATACAAAATCATGGTATGGTAGAATATACCTTCTTCCTTTTTCTACCAAGTAATAAGGTTTGGTTTGCTGTAAAATAAACCAGAAGTTAGAAGAAAAACAAAAACAAACCTCAAACTCAGTAGCAACTAAGAATACTTAACTTTTTTTGTTTATTGTCTCACTTGTAACTTACAAATTAATGCCAGTTTACAAACATAAGTATGTACATACATATAAGTATATGCATGTACTTACATAAGTCACTATCTGTACAGAACATAAAAAGTTGCTAGCAAGCCATAGTCACTGAAATTGCTGGGTAAGCAGGGCTCTAGTGCGTGCATGCGTGTATGTGAGACAGTGTCAGTCAGGCCAAAGACAGGGCTGGTCTGTGGAGAATTGATTCATTTTCAGGTGTGTACTCCAATAAAGTCGTAAGAAAAAAAAGTTTTTTAATCACACTAAAGAGAACAGTTCTTAAATTTGACCAACTACTGTTTTGCTCAAAGCAAACGTAAATCATAGATGAAATTATCTTAACAGTTATGTTAGAATGGAGAATTTTTTAAGCACTAAAGACAGTTAATCCCAAAATAAAAGAATTGTTAGCAATTGTGACAAATGGTTACATTTTATCCACAGTGAACATTTTGGTGATAGAGAAATGATGTGAAAGTATTTCGAAGGAATACTCTAGCATATTTAGAAAACTCAAAAATCTCTAAACTGCCTTGAAAAATAAACCTCTGTGACTACTGATTGCTCTTGGTTTTTCTTGATTTCACATAGTTATTTTTAAGTTAACGGGTCAGAGTAGTAATAAGACACTTTTTTTCTTAAGAAATTGTCAAGTTTCACAAAATGAAACAGTAATTGAGCACTTCTTCATGGCTAGTGTAAATAAATGAGGGTGCCTTCTTGGTTCTGTAGTACCTGAGTCTATATTCTCTCTCTTCTTTATATTTGAGTTCCCATTGCAATACCCTGTCATTATCTGTTCACTGCTGCTATAGGTCAGAAATTTCATTGTTTTTTTTGTTTTTGTTTTTGTCACAAACACTCATAGCGTTGCGTGCACATTTCTTTGAAGCATGAACTGGGAGTTACGTTTTTATAAACCTGACCAGACAAATCTAACTAGATCCTGGTTTAACAACAGAGTTCTGTTGCTTCTTGGTCTCTAGTCTAACAGTGCTTTTGAAATTTATATACAGGAAGCTTTTACAAATTAGTTTTTGCCCTTGGTTTTTATTCTTACAACTGCTAAAATACCTCTGTAAGCCTTATCCTTTATTCTTTCATATGTTGTATAATAAATGTATAGAATATCTGTAAATGAGACCAAAATGTGGGTTGCTTTTTTTCATAAAATGATTTCTATTGGGGGTTACTGTTACATGAGCAGTAGCTAGCCTGTGACTGTGAATGCTTCATGTCGTCAGTATTTGCATTACATCATACAAGTGTGCAAGTCCTGTGACTCCCAGCTTAACTACAATATTGTTATGCCACCTAACTTGAGAACAGCAAACTGTTTTTAGGTTTTAATTGAATTGATGTAAAATGATATCCCATAAATAAAGAAGTATTTGTGTTTGGTTTCAGAACTGATTTGGAAATTGTGTTTTCTTTAGCTTTCTCTTCAAAATCCATTTGCAGTGGTTTTTTAAATGTTTTATTTTTTAAACTAAACCACTGCCTGTGAGTTTGATCACAAGCACTCAAAACATTGAGCAGATCTGTAGCACTTGGTTTTGTAGACCAGACAGGCCTTGGAATCACTATCCTCTTCTTCCATCTCCCAAGGGCTGAGATGCCATGTGTGTGTGTGTGTGTGTGTGTGTGTGTGTGTGTGTATGTGTATGTGTGTGTGTGTGTGTGTGTGCCACCACACCTGGATTTTTCTCATTTTTCTACTGAAAATAATTTAAAGCTACATAAAGAAAAATGAATGTTGTAATTAACACTATGTTTTAATTTGGGCCAAAAAAAGCAGGATGAAACCAGAAATGACTAGTCTTCCAGACACCCAGAAAGAGAGAACATGGTGAGTAGTGAGTGGAAACAAAGGGAAAAACTTAACCCCTGACTGATGGGAAGGAGAGGGAGGAGACGGGTTTGGACAAGGCATTTGGGCATTCTCAGCCTGGATGTGGCCAACAACAGAAAAGAATGCTTATCCAGTAATAGGAAATAGCACAAGATGGGCTCTACTGGACAGTATTGTTAGTTCACATGGAAATGAACAGGAGCTACACATTTTCCAGCAGTGGAATTGGAATATGATAGAAGGGAGAGAATAAATCACTAGTGTCTGCCCAAGACAAAAACTCAACCGAGGTGTGTTACAGACATACATACCTATGAAGGAAGAAAATTACAGGAAGTTTACTCTAAAGGGAAAGACTGGTTTTTTCCAGACAGCATCTTTCTTGAATTGTCTGCAGTTAAAGACAGGATATACACATCATGGTTGTTGGAGCATGTAAAATCATATCAAAATCATTTGTTGAAGGCTGTCTCCAAATTCTGTGTAAAAAGTAACTTGTATTCAGAATGTTAGTACTTATTAGTCAGATTCAGAACTATCTTTGGAACTCTGAGCCAGAAAATACCACTTTGGGCACATTCAGCAGAAAACTTGTTTCCCTCTGTCTAAATGTATTCATAACATTTCTCCCCGTCACCTTAACAACCAAAACAATAAAATAAAAGAATTCCATATGTAGAAGTGCTTTGCTTAGAAATCATGCCAAACAGGCTATGCTAAGAATTGGAAACTAATAAACAAAAATTGGCAATTGTGGAGCTGAGAAGGTGGCTCAGTGGTAGAGTGCTTCCCTTGTATTCACGAGGCCCTAGGTTCGATTCCTCAGCACCACATAAGCAGAAAAAGCTGAAAGTGATGCTGTGGCTCAAGTGGTAGAGCACTAGCCTTGAGCTGAAGAGCTCAGGGACAGTGCCCAGGCCCAGAGTTTAGGCCCCAAAACCAACAACAACAACAACAAAAAGACAATTAAGTGGAAATGTTAGCACTTAAAATGTAAATCTCCTAAAGAAAATTCAAAGTTAAAAAAATTATTAAAGAAAGAAATTCCTTTGAAATTAATCTGAAGAAAATGAGTATTTTGGAATCTGGTGATAGGAAAATGAGCTCAAGAAATTTGTGTTTTGTTGTTGTTTTTCTTTCATACTTTATGGCAGTGATTGTAGTATTCTCTAGAAATTACAGGATAAATGTGTGAGGATAAAGACTTGGAATCTGTACTAATTATAGTAAACTAAAAAGTTTGGGACCAACTTCATATATTAAAAAGACTACTTCCTTATTTTTGTTCCCTTCCCTGTTTTGTTTTGTCTTTAATTCCATTTGGGGGATGCCACAGATACTTCCAGAATCAGTGAGTTAAATAATGAATGCCTTTTAAAACTACTCTGCATGAATCACTTCTTCACATCAGAGTCCATTTTCAAATGCTCTTTGTAATCACGGTGTCAATTGTAAGAAGCATTAAGTTTATAACAATGCATAGAGGAAACTGAGAAAATAGAAAATCAGACTGAACAGTGAGGAGGAATCCACTGGAATCCAGTTACAAATGTTAGACAAGAATAATACAACTCAGCTCGATCTGGAGGCTCTTTTTTGAGAGTAGGGGATTTTAGGGGTAAATCAAGAATCTACAGGTACACTCAGGGATCTTGCTTTGAGCGTTGGTACTTTGCAGACTGGATATCAAGCTAGTAATAATAAGTTTAGAGATAGTCAATAGGGTAGCTTATTGACTTTAGCTCCTTTTTAGAAGAGAAAGTGGTTTGTTGGGCCTGTGCTTTTGTACTGAACCCATTGAACACCTTCCAAGACATGGAGGAAAATGTGGTTCAGAGAATGTAATGTATATTGTTTGGCTTTTCATCCATGGTTCTTGCTTGAGCTATTTTGTTCTGTTTTAATGCTGAAAGCAACAGCCAGGTCCATGGGTGAAAGGTGAATGAGAGGAACTCGACCAGCCCGGACATTCCTTAAGCTGCTGAGGCTCTACTGGTCCCTACCTATTATGGCCTGCGTGAGCCTTCTGCTGCCTTGGGAGGCTGGAAAAAAAGGAAGTGCAACCAATTGGAGGAAGTTCACAGAATGGGTTCCCGATGCAGTCTGTGCTGGGAGGCAGCACAGAAGCCCTAAGAGCCCAGCAACTCAGCAGGCAGGGAAGCAGGACAAGGCCCTGGAGGGAGAAAACTGCTTGCCAAACACACAGCATTGAATATTATGTGCTAGGCATGATATTAAGATCTAAGAATGAGATCTGATCCACACCCCTATGCTCAGAGTCATGGAAGACCTGTAGATGATTATACCCTGTGAAGATACATTTAAGGTGTTCAAAGGTTGGTGAGGAAGAATGATGGGTGTGTGAGGATTCTCTAGAGAAGCAGAACGGGGGTGGCCACAGAGCATATATGCATTGACTTACTAGTAATTGGCGGTAGGCTGAGCAGTCTTAAGATCTGGAACCAGCAAGCTGGAGACTGGTAGAGTTGATGTGTTCCAACACAAGTGTAAATGCTTCAGAGTGGGGGTGGGGTTGGGGAGCCAGTGGTGTAAGATCCAGTCCAAAAGCCAACAGGAAGTGAAGACCTAAGAAAAACAGTTCCCTCTTACTGAATTTCAGCATTTCTCTTCTGTTGATGAGGCCCATCCTCATTAGGGAATGCAGTCTTACTCTGCCAATTCAAATGTTCTCAATCAAAAACACCTCTACAGACTCTCTCAGAATAAAAGCTGGGCATTCTGTGGCCCAATTAAGTTGACACAAAGTCGCCCATCACAAGTCCACCTTGTATACCCATGCACATCTTAAACCATCATTATACTCCAAATAAAGACAACAGCAAAGTCATGATGCTACCTAACCTGGCATAACTATCCTGTATACAACCAAAACCATATTAATTCTTCCAGAAGAAAAGGTAAAGTATTAGAAAGAAAACATGTGTAAAGGGAATGATGTATGGACTATGTAATTACTCCCAAATTTGTATATTGGGATCCTAGCCTGAAATGTGACAGTCCAAGATACAGGCCTTTGGAAGGTAATTGGGTCATAGGGTTGGGGTCTACTTGGAAGGATTAGTGCTTTTCTAAAAAGAGACCCCCAGAGCACTCTCCACCTCTTTTTGGTATGAGAAAATGCAAGAACTTGGCAATCAGGTCTCGAACAGGGTCCTTAGACACTGTGTTAGCATCAGATCTTGGAATTTCAGTCTTCACAACTGAGAGATTTCTGTAGTTTGTAAAAGCACCCAGATTATGGTATTTTCTTACAGCAGCCTTAAGTGGGTGAAACTGGCGTGCACATACAGAAACATTTGTGATAAAATGGGGGGAGGATGCTTGTGACGATTCCAGTTTTTATTAGTGTAATGGCCATGTGGTCATGTTGCTGGTATTTATAACTTCTCGTTTATTTTCTTTGCCTTTAGTAAGTACATGAGCTGACCATGATTTTTACCTGTTAGAGTGATTCAGGCCTTCATTGCTAAAGAGAATTGGCCCTTAGTAATCTTGCCTGGGTTGAGCTGTAATCATTTTCAATTGACCTTCAGCCTAGGGCATACTAAACCCCTTTTAAAGGACCTTTTGTGTTCCAGACATTCTTTTAGCTCCAATGTAAAGATGAGTACAATTTCCCATTGATCAATCCATTAGCCTACCCCACATTGTAACACACTTTTTTTTTGTCAGTTCAAATGTGTGTGGAACCTAAACTATTCAGAAGCCGTCTGAACTTGCAGGTCAGTAGAGTCATTGTTTTGTCTCTTGGTGGGAGTATTCATCCCTTTGACACCAAGATCTCTTGGTCAAGAAAGCACAGGTGGTCACCGGGACAAGAAGCAGAAATCTTGCCATTAACTTTATATATTAGATGTGTATACAGAGCATATATAGCTTTCTGGAAAATCTTGCCCTGCTACCTTTTGTGTTTTCAAAGAACCCTATTCCACAGTTTTATTGAGGTAGCTTCTTGAGGATAGCAAGGACACACAGTATGATTGCTAATTCCATGGGCCCACCACTGTACTTGTTTTGCTGTGAAATGAACACTTTGATGACAAACAGTGCTGTGCAGAGTACCATGATGTCAAAGGAGGTGTTCATTTCATAAATCCAAATGTGTTCAGTTGGCTAGAAGCGTGCTTAAGCTGCTTTTGCTGAAAAAACACTGACTACTTACTGGGGCCCACAAATTTAACTAAAATTAGGACAAAAGTCCTTTGCCCAGAGTCTCTCTTGCCCTCCCCCATCTCCACAATGACCTCCAGAAAGGACAAGGCTTATCCACGAACATTTTGTGACAGAAGATGAACTGCCTCCAAAGGAAGAGAAGAGCCTGAAGCTCAGGACGGAGACCTGCCTGCTCTGGTGACTTGTTTGCTGCCCTCAAGGAGTAGCTTTGCCATGAACTCAGACAACAAAGAATGAAATAATGGAGGACCAGGCCAAAACTCTGACTGGAATTTAATCATTACATAAACTTCTCCCCTTCTACCTTCAATCCTCTGTGTAGTTAAGCCTATAGTTGGCTGAAAGCTTACCTCTCTGTCCAAGGCTGCCTGAGTCTCCTTTCTCTGCCGTTAGCCATATAGTCTCTATTGGGTACGTTATGGGTGTAGGCAACTGTCAATTCTGAAACACAAGAGTCTGAGGAGCTCAAAAGACCTTTGGAAAGTATCATTAGGATGGGGTGACAGTGCTAAAGTCCAGTGTCTGCCAGAGATGATGGGTTAGACCCCCAGAAAAACTAGAAAGGACTAAATGTGAGGATGAGTTAGAAACTCACAGGATGAGAATTCATCTGGACATCAGTTCCATCTCTGATGGGATTAAGGTGTCATCCCTACCCTAACTGCTTTCCTGGAATCAGAAATAAATTCTTTCTGGATCCATGAGTGGTGCTTCTATCTATAAAGTCAAATTCACCCATGAAAAAGTAATTCCAGTGTAAAACAGGGAAATGTACCTCCAATAAAACAGATGAAAATACAAAAATCTAATGACAGCGACATACATTTTCTCATATAGAAGTAGATAAGATTATCCTTGGCGTCTGCTGAGATTTATTTGTGAATGTGCTGCCTGACTTCAAAACCTGACATGGAGGACTGAACCAGAGGTACATGCCTGTGCCATGGGAAAGTAATACATATGGCCCCCAACTGATGACTGCTTTTGACCTAGGATTTTTTTTTTTACTTACTAATGCAAAGGCACTGTGCATCCAGTATGAGCCACACTTCCCAGTTTTGAATTTTGGTTTATTCCTGGGCTTATGATCAGTGAGACAATACTCCTGAGAGAATAGACAAAGAATTAGGCACATCAAACACAGATACATGATAGGCTATTTTGTGGCTAAACTGTGATGTTTGGTAAGATTGCTCTACTAAATGCATTTTTTTCCTTGAATTGAAAAAAATGCATTTTTCTAT
The DNA here is from genome assembly GCF_000151885.1 of Dipodomys ordii. Taxonomy (NCBI): domain Eukaryota; kingdom Metazoa; phylum Chordata; class Mammalia; order Rodentia; family Heteromyidae; genus Dipodomys; species Dipodomys ordii. The sequence goes on from NW_012267224.1 coordinate 24,949,632, forward strand.
TTATGATGGGCATATCCAGGCATAACCTTATTGTAAAATGAGCATCTGTGGAGAGGCTGGCTGAACCTTTCAGACTCTTTTAGGAATTTAAAATTAAGATACAGTGAATCAGTCAGATGGATAGTAGGTGGCTTCAAGATCTATAATGTCATGAATATTTAGGGCAGATTGACATTTTATCTTATTTATGTTACACAAGTAAAAGCTGATCATCCGAGAGCAGCAAGTATGAGTTTTGTGCAATTTCCTAGGAGATTGGTGGGGCAGCGTTAGTCTCTAAATTTCGAGGGCCTGAGCCCATTTCCCAGCTGTCTCTCATTTATTTATTTTGGTACTAGGGATCTAACTCAAGCCCTTGCACTTGTTTGTGCTCTGCCACTAAACTACATCTCTAGCCCCTATTTTATTAACCCTAATTTTTGACAATTGTAGAGATTAAATTCACACTTGTTCTCACTTGGGCCATACTCCCAGTAAAGTTTTGTTGTTGTTTTTGTTTTGCTTTCAGTTTGGTTTTCAGACAGAGTCTCATGTTTTTGCCTCAGCTTTGAATGGTGGGTGATCTGTATGTATTTGCAAATTTAAGAAACTAAAAAAAATCAGGTTAAATATAAATAAAATGTATTAGTACATTACCATTATACTGGAAAATCAAGAAAAGCAAACAATGAAAGCCATAAGATAGCAGGTGAGTTAACATATGCTTGTCGACTTAGAATCTCTAGAGTGAAGACATCTTGGCCATGAGGAAATACTAATTCCCCCCCCCACCCACACAAAATTGAGATTTCCTCCCACTCCAGTCAGAGTGACCATCATCAAGAGCAGAAATAACAACAAATGCTTGGTAGGGGCGGCGGAAGAACCCTTGCATACTGTTGGTGGGAATGTAAATTAATACGACCACTACTAAAATCAGTATGGAGGTTTCTCAAAAAACTAAAACTACCATGTGACCCCAGCAATACCACTTTGAGGGCATTTATACAAAGGACTGTAAGTCTGGATATAATAGCGCACTAGCAAGTATGGTATATACATGTTTGAAATATCACAGTAAAGCCCAAACAATGAATATACACTTTCACAAAAGTGGATTAGGAAGAGAACATGTCCTGTTTGGGGTGTGGGTACTAGTGGGTGCATTGAAGGTGAACCAAGAAAGTGAAAGAGGGTGAATATGGACAAAATATTTTATGTACATGTGTGAAATTGAACAATGAAGCTTGTTGAAACTGGTTTTGGAAGGAGTGAGAGAGTGATGAAACCTCTTTGCACAATTAATTGATGCTAATAAAAATGAGTGAAGATAAAATCAAGGTTGGGTGTAACTCCTTCGTGGATTGCTTGCTTGGTCGTTTTCATGTAAGTGCTGGTGTTAACTACTCCTTTTTGTCTGAGGTGCTATAGTTGTTCTGACAGTTGTGTTCATGCTAGTCATCTTCCCCTAACTAATCCCATTACCGGGTGTCTCCCCTTAAGTAAATGTTTTAGCTAGTACATCAACAAGTCATATTAGTTGTCATCCATTTACTAGTACTCTTAACTAGTTGACTTCCATTAATGTCATACTAACTAGTCATTTAGATTCATTTTAACTAGTTTGTATCTTAAACTTTAATGTTAACTAGTCGTTTTCATGGAAGTGCTGATATTACTTTAGGTGCTGTTAACTAGTAAAGCACTTAAGATATTTGTGTTCACTTTAGATGACTTCCCTCAACACATTCATTAACTAATCACTTACCCATAACAGGTCCTCATAACCAGACATTCACCCTTAACTAGTTAGTCATTGTTGATAGGTATTAACTAGTCCTTCTTATTAACTAATCTCCCTACCATCATCTTCCCTTAACTAATCCTCATCACTAGTCATAACATCTTCAAAGCATATCCTAAGAAATTATGAAAATTGAAGCGAGGGGTTAGGAGAGGGAGCAATGATGAAAAGGATAACGTTGGATCAAGGTTCATTGTACTCATAAACTGATTTGTTGAATGGTAACTCCATTGTATAACTACTTAAGATAAAAATATAAAAATTTAAAGATATATACTGCATTTAAATGCAATAAAATTTATATGTAAAAAATGAAGATAAGTAGACATTTTAAAAAACATTTTTAAAAATAATCATCTGGCCTGTCGATATGTTCTGTTTCTCCATTTCTCACCCAAATTTGTAAAAATAAATGCATTGCACTGGACAAATTTGTATATGTTTTTCTGTAGGTTCTGCCTAATAAAAAGTTAACACCAAACTTTCTTACAAAATGAAATAAAGCAGAACATCAAGTCCAGATGGCCTTACCAATGAGTTGTCCCAAGCATTTTAAGGAAAGGATAACATTAACATTTGAAACTTTCTAGAGAATGTCAGCATAACCTAAGAACTTTACATGAAAGAATCTCATAAGCCAATTTCTTTTGAAAACATAAATGCTTGTTCTAAGAATGAAACACTGGCTTAACTTTTGAAAAGCAATGCAATCTACTTGCAAAATTTTAAAAAAATATACAATGATCTCAATTGACATAGAAACATTTTTTAAATCCAATGAAGGATCCTGACATTTGAGAAAAACAAATGAGATTCTGAATAACACACTTCTTACTAAACCTAAGCGTGGATAAAATTAAAAAATAAAATGAGCCGGGCGCCGGTGGCTCACACCTATAATCCTAGCTACTCAGGAGGCTGAGATCTGAGGATCGAGGTTCAAACCCAGCCTGGGCGAGAAAAGTCTGTGAGACTCTTATCTCCAATTAACCACTCATAAAAGCAGAAGTGGCACTGTGGCTAAAGTGGTAGAGTGCCAGCCTTGAGCTGAAGAGCTCAGGGACAGTGCCCAGGCCCAGTGTTCAAACCCCACAACCGACAAAAAAAAAAAAAAAGACTGGTGGTACACATGTATGGGGTGAGGATATGGAGCAACTGGAACTCTTATCATGTGTGGTATGAATGAATATTTTGGCAGAATTGCTACAGGCAATACAAATACCCTATTATTCACCATTTGCCTCTAGTTCCTCATTGGAACTGCAAACATAAGAGCTCTAAATGACACTGAAATAAATGTTCAGAGCAAATTACCCTTACATTTAACAGCTCCCATGATGACCACAATTCTAATGTCAAATGGAAGAACCCAGACACAATCTATTCTCTGTGATCCCATTTACATATGGTTTGAGAATGGGAAAGCTATATATGGTATTGGAAGTCCAGACAGAGCTTCATTGGAAGAAGAGGAGGTGGCTGGGGGAGGAGAGAAATGGGAACTGGGTGGATTTCTAAAGGTCTCATAGTGATGGTTACACAGGTTGCTTTACTTTATGATAATGGATGTTTGTGGATATTCATGAGTAATTCAGCTTCATGGTTGTACAATGACTTTCTTTGATATATGAATTCTACTTTCATGAATGAATTTATAGTGGCCTATAGATAACCTATGAAATTGTCCATTTTGCTAAAGTTCTAAAAGCTTTGGATCATTCTATAACCACTGTCAGTACTTAACTCTGTAAATAGTCATTCATTCTGTGATGATACAAACCCTATTGTGGCCCAAGAATCAGGCCAGTGTGTGTCCTCCAGAACTTTGATAAAGCATCCAGATGGACCCTGGGCTGTCACAGCAGTCACAGAACAGCCAAGGACCTCAAAGACCAGCAATGGGCAGTTGGAGAAGTCCTTTATGGGTCAGGGACTTAGATGAAGACTCACTTAGCCAATACCCTGTAAACTTCTTAGCTATCCCACCTCCACTGATCCACGGAATATCTTATCCCACCTCCTAGGTCATCTTGAGAGGAAAATGTTGGCATCAAAATAATTATTGCATGTTTTCTAGAGGCAGGCCCTGTCCTAAGCACTTGTCCTTAGTACAGTACATTACAGCGCAGTACAGTCAATACAATGTAATTTGGTTATTGCTGTTCTATTTACACAGAAAGTAAGTGGACCTTTCCACTGTCATTGCCCAGATGAAAATTTTAAAAATGTCATCAGCTCAGACTGGGACAAGTACTTGTCCTACAACAAGATCTGAATTCAGGCAATCTGGCTACAACAAGATCTGAATTCAGGCAATCTGGCTACAACAAGATCTGAATTCAGGCAATCTGGCTACAGAAGCCATATTCTTCTCTGCCACCCAACTTTCCCAGGCTCATCTGAACCTGATAACTGCTCTTGCATAGCTGTTCAGCCAGTTCTGTGGAATACAGTTTTTATGTACTGGAAGAATGTTCTCTCTGCCCAGCTACTATTATTATTTCCTCTGCTGGTGTGGTTACACACTCATTTATATAGAAAGCCTTTGCTTTGGCAGTTTAACGACAGAAAGTCTTTCCTCGGCCCTAGCTAAGGGCAAGACTTGGAATTCAGACTGCTGACCTGGGGCGTGTCCATATGATCACAAACAACTGTCAGTTCTCAAAAGCAGTAGAAGCCCAGTGTTAGTCAACTTTTTATCCCTGTAACCCAAGGCACTCACCTTGAGAGAAGAAATGGCTTATGTTGGCTCAGTTTCAGAGGTTTCCATGTGTGATCTGTTGGCGCTAATGCTTTTGGATCTATGACAATGTAGTACTTCATGGTGGGGTCTGAAGTTAGAACAGAGCTGTAAAATTCATGTGAAAGGGAGAAGGGCTTGGGATGCTAATATCCCCTTCAAAGACACACCCCCAAAGATCTAAGACCTTTCATTAGGCCCCACCCCTTAAAGGTTCACCATCTTCCTGCACAGTCTCACCTCCCAGGTAGACCCAGCCTTTCAACACCTGGCCTTTAGGAGGACAATCTAGATTCAAACAACACAACGTCCCCTCTCAGGAAAGCACCCTTTTATTTTCTTCCTCGAAATCCTTCCAGTTTCAAATTTAAAAACTCTGGAAAGAAGGGAGATTATAAACTGCATATCATATTGTAATAGTGTACTTTCCTCAGGGTAACCCCATTTAGGTTGTGCTTGTTTGTTTTAGAGCATCTTGGTATTTATAGTTGTATTCTAAAACATCTTGGTATTTATTGTTGTATTCTATTTGGATCTATGCAATTTAAATGAGTATCAGCTTTACCTCTCTCACGAGAAACACTTTTCCCCCATCAAAGGTGTTACTAGGAACATTCTACATTTCCAGAGTTGCAAATTTCTGACTTCACCTCACACATAATAATAATTTAGAAAAGCTAGTCACTTCTTCAAATTAAGTTCTAAGCAACTAAATGGAAGATGTCAAAGGAATTTGCTAACAGCTAAAATATTAACATTTCATATCGTTTTGACACACTGCTTTCCGAGATTCTGTTTCTAGAAATGCTCCATTAAAGAAAATGCTGGGAGAGGAGACAACTCTAGGCTGGGCTCAGACGACTCAGGGTGCCAGGCTGTCTGGGATCTAGCTTCCAACTCAGGTAAACAGTTGGGTGTCAGCAGATGGCTAAGCATTTGTTTGCTGGAATGAAGCTTGAAGGAAGCCAAGGGGAATTCTTGTAAACATCTCTATGTTCCTGCTTGCCCAAGACTGATCTCAACATGTGAGACCAGCTACGTATGGCTCATCTTGTGTGTGATTTAATTATATGAATACTAATTTTAAGGATATTATTAGATGCCAAAATGGTGTCACATTTTTCAAGTCACCAAATAGATAAAAGAGAAGCTTAGAAATGCCAAGTTTATGGGGAGCCAGCATGTCCTTCACTTATAATTTCTGTTTCTGGGAGAGGAAGTTACTCAGATTCTGTTAATGGAAGAGTTTGGGGGTTTTGTTACTTTAAATCCCTATGTCTAAACTTTTGCTGTCCATCAGCAATATATGACTGAGGTCTCTTGTGTAACTTTAAAATCTTCCTTTTGCCAGAAGAATATGAACATGATTGTATCAACGTGGAAATTGGTAATGCAGAAATATTTTCAATGAAAATGAGTGATCAACTTCTCCATACATTTTCAGTCTGCTCCATTGTCTGCCTATCATACCTTTTTGTTTTGTGTTGTTTTGTTTTATTGCTGGTACTGGGGCTTGAGTTCAGGGCCTGGGCTCAGTCTCTAAACTTTTCACTTCTACACTTGAGCCACAGCAATATTTCCTGCTCTGTGTGTGTGTGTGTGTTTGTATGTGTGTGTGTGTGTGTGTGTGTGTGTAATTAGAGATAAGAGTCTCATGGATTTTTCTGCCCAGGCTGGCTTCAAATTGTTATCCTCAGGTCTCAGCTTCCTAAATAGCTAGGATTACAAGCATGAGCCACTATGCTCAGGACCTGTCATGTTCTTAATATCCAAGAGCTTTTTCTTGGTATTAATTGATCTGATCTCCAATTTATCTCATACTATATCATTTTACTCCATTGGTTTGCCATGGTCTAGTTCTTAAAAACCTTGGCCCTTATTTATGAAGGATTGTCACTGGACAGAGGTGAGGGTTAGTGAAGCTCCCCTTTAAATATAGGAACTCTTCACTTAGGGTCCTTGACTTCTATGGCAGAAGAAGAATTTCTGGACAAGTCACAATGGTAAAAAAACAACAACAACAAAAAAAACCTTGGCAGAGCTTTATTGAGTAGGTAAACAAGCAGTCAAGCAGACAGACAGAAAAAGGAGACAAACAGGATAGGGGCACACTTTAGCAGAGTGTGGGTGCTTTCATAAGGGAGATAGAGACACAGAGAGACAAACATGCACACACACACACACACACACACACACACACACACGTGCACGCACACACGCGCGCATGCACAAGGAGGCAAAGGAGACACCCAGAGAGACACACAGCTCCTTGGGCTGTTGGGCATTTATAGGGTAAAGGCAGGGAGTCTGGCTTTAAATTATACAAAGCTAGGTGCTTTGTCTTTGCTTTAACCACACCTGGTGTTATTCTCTGAGTTTCCAGGTAACAATGTATCCTGTCATAAAACAGATCCGTGTCCTTGAAACAAGGAGACTCCCTGTTACCTGCATTTTGGGGTATCCTGTCAGGCAGTTTGTGAATTCTTGGGTGAGAAATGCATCCCTCAGGAAAGAATGCATTCAGTTGCCTCTTTTGAAGCAAAGATAGCATTTCTAAGTTTCTAGATACCATATTTCTGAGTTGTCTACACCAGACCTCAGTTTCCTTAAGTTATCCTGCTTCAGAATGAGCTGACAGAAAAAAAAATCAGAATTCACAATTATTCCTGAATATATCGGAGTTTGGGTTGCAAGTCCAACAGTGGACTTGAAATCCGTAGAAAGTTGTGGATGGAGAAAGAGCAGGCCATGAACAACGTTTGTGTCCAGAGCAGCTGCTCCTGGATGCAATACAAGTAAGAATCCACTGCGATATTTAATGACGTGCTAAAGGCTGACGTGAGCGAATGGAATAACACGGATGCCTCCGGACGCTCCACAACCTGCACCCACGTGTGTGGTCTTCGCTGGACCTCAGCAGTTGCTCTAGACAGCTTGGATTATGGAGAAAATGCTTTGTGCCTTGCCTAGGGAAACTTAAGGCTACCGCTTCTACAGCACACCTGCTCTGTCTGACAGCTTTCAGATGTCACCTCATCCTTCAGGCTGCTCCCCAAGCTGTGGCCTGGGACAGGGACAGGAGCTTTGCCTTCTTGGCATACTGGGTAAGGACTTGCGGGAAACACACAAGAGTCACCTCTCCCAACAAGGTCCAGACCCAGCCTCACAGGCCTCTACTCCAAGTCTCCTCCTTTGAACCAGGACATCCCTTTCCTGCCATGATGCCCAGGCTTCAGGCTTGCTGCTGAGAGAGGAGAGTGGGAGGCTGGGAACTGCTGCTGCCTGTCTTTGGGGTCTGTGGGAGGTGATGAAGGAGGGAGGGAGGCCAGGCAAACATGAACAAACATGAAGCCCTCACTTAGGACCTTGTGGGGGCGGGAGGGGGGATAGACCCTGTCAGTGGCTCCCTGCACACCAACCTGGGCCAGCATGGCCCCAGCACAGCCCAGAGACTCAGAGGAGCACCTGGTGAAGGAAGTGAGCTGTCCAGAACTGCCCTTTGCTCCAAGGTAGGGCAGCTCAGACCCAGACAACTGCAATCACTCAACAGGTTAGTCAAGGGGAAGTTACCAGATACTGAGTAATCCAGGACAAGTGACAGCTGATTGAAAACACAGAGTGAGAATAGAATGAATAGTCCTAGACAGTCCAGAGAGAGACCTTCTAAACCAAATCTGAGGTCCCCTTCCTGTCCAGGCTCCCCAGAGTGTGACCCTCATGAGACCCTCACACAGCCAGACACCAACTCATAAGAAAGAGTGGAAAACCGATAAATGTCTACTGAGACGGTGCCAGCCAGTTCTGGTACACAGTTCAATTCATATGTAATCGAATAACATTTTGAAAACAAAACTGAGAAATCAGATTGGAATTCAGACCGTTTCCTGTTGGCCTGAATTATTCCTGCTGTTCTCAGGGTGATAGATACCCAGGAAGGACAAAATAGATGAAAGAAACAGTGGTTGGTCTGCATGCCTTGTGAATGTCTGTGCTGCCATTATAATTCACTGAAGTATCAGAGGAGACCCTTTCCTGTGGGCAGTAAGGGTTGGAGGAAGGAGACCTCCATGTGGTGGCTCAGGCAGAAGCGAGTTTATTAGAACCAAACTGCTGGCCTGCAACAGATGTAGGTGTACAGAGATTAAATTTAAGGTGGGGTGAGAGGTTATATGGGGGAGGGGGAGAGGCAAGACTGGGGTTGAATGAGGAGGTGACCTCAGAGCCTGGGGGGCCACCCACTGCCCCCAGGGGTGCCAGTTAACTGGATTACAGGTACTGGGCAGGGCCTTCTAGGGAGGGCCATGTGCTCGTGCTTGGAGAGAGACCAAAGGGAAGGGGCCAGGCAGACCTAACATGGGCTACAATCACAAATTGTAGATGGTGCACTGTACATGGCTCTGAATGGGCAGGAGCAGACATGTCTGAGCCCATTTACCACCTTTGTGGTGGGAGGGAATTCTTCTCTTTGAATGTGTCTGTTGGGCCAGATCCCTGATTGATTGTCAGGCAGAGTTTTCATCCTACAAATGTCCTTGAGACCAGACACAGTTATAAGTGAGTAACCATCACAAATTGGAAGGCCTTTATCCCCTGTGTCCAGGGGATAAAGTCACTGCCTGGCTGTAGTTCCAAGTCAAGTATCAGGGAGGTAGATGACCTCATGTCCAGTTCACAGTGCCCCTTGAGGAGGTACTGTTACCTTTCTATTTCAGATGAGGAGGGAGTGGGGAGAGACTTTCAGTCCTGAGGCTCCCAGAGGTTAGGTAACTTGAGCATCATACAACAAGTAGAAAGTGGCAGAGTTGGATTGGGATTCAGGCAGCCTGGTCCCAAAGCAGGGCCGATCCCAATAGCAAACTTCTCCAACAGTTTGTTTGTCTTTACTGAGAAATCAGTTAATATTCTTAACATTAGACTCTATTGATTTAAAATATTTTTTAAAAATACTCTACAAACTTAGGAAACACAAAGCACGAGCCAGTTTGTCTGTGGATTTCCAGTTTATGTTTGCATTCCAAGAGACTTACTGGGTTGGGCACTGGTGACTCACACCTGTAATTCTAGGTATGTAGGAGGCTGAGATCTGAGGATCACTGTTCAAAGCCAGCCCAGACAAGAAAGTCAATAAGATTCTCAGCTCCAAGTAACCGCCAAAAAGGTAGAAGTGGAGCTGTGGTTCAAATAGTAGAGCACTAGTCTTGAGCAAAAAAGCTCAGAGACAGCACCCAGGCCCTGAGTTCAAGTGAAGGGAGAATTCCCAGGCTCTGAGTTCAAGTCCCAATTCTAGTAGAAACAAAGAAGGAAGGAAGAAAGGTAGGAAGGAAGGAAGGAAGGAAGGGAGGAAGGGAGGAAGGGAGGGAAGGAGACAGGGAGACAGGGAGGGAGGCAGGGAGGGAGGCAGGGAGGAAAAGGAAGGTAGGAACGAAGGAAGGAAAAGAAAAGAAGGGAGAAAGAACGAAAGAAAAGAAGGAAGGAAGTTGTAAGGTAAATTAAATAATCAGGTAAGGAAGGAAAGAAAGAAAGGAAGGAAAAGAAAAGAATTATGAGTTATCCAGCAATGCTTTAGTGTTTTTTTTTCCCTCAAATATTTGTAGCAGTGTTTAGCCTTGTAGGTTTTCCTTTAACATAGTCAAGCGGGGGAACCTCCAGACTTTCAGATAAAGGTCCCTTTTGCTTAAAAATACTTTCAGAATTGCCTTCAGAAAGGTTTACATAGCACTTGTATTGGTTCACCTGATACAGGTGAAGTTTTGTGAAATTTCTGTCTAAAAGTAGGGACTCTTCACTTAGGGTCTTTGAGTCTGACCACAGAATAAGAATTTCTGGACAGGTCACAATGGTGAGAAAACTTGGTGGAGCTTTATTGAGTAAGTAAGCAGTTTGCGTTCTCACTCGGCATGTACAGAGGTCTAGTATCTGCATATCCACATTGACGCTTGCTATTTCCTTTTTTTTAAGTGTACCCTTACTGGGTGTTATTAGATCACATCTAGTGAGTGTAATCATATAAAACCGTAGGAAAAGATGAATTTATTTCATTTTCCTTTAAGATATTTTTCCTTTCCTTCTTTCTTTTTTTTTTTTTCTTGTCCATCCTGGTGCTTGAACTCAGGGCCTGGGCGCTGCCCTGTACTCTATAACTCAAGGCTAGAACTCTACCACTTGGAGCCACAGCACCATTTCTGGTTTTCATGGTTAATTAGAGATAAGAGTCTCACCAACTTTCCTGCCTGGGTTGGCTTTGAACATTGATCCTCAGATCTCAGCCTCCTGAGTAGTTAGGGTTACAGGCATGAGCCACCAGTGTCCGGCTATTTCTTCTTTCTTTCTTGATAAGATCTTCCTTTCAGCAGAGGGTGGTCATTTTAGTTATTGTTTAAAATGCCCTTCAATGAAAAAATTAAATATTAATCTTCCAAATTGAAAGAAAAATTGAGGTTATGAGATTAAATATAAGAAACATACTGAACAGATAAGAGCAGTAAATGCATGAGATCTGTATCAGACCAGAAGAGAAATGTTTAAAAGCCCAAAAGATAGGAAAATGAACCAATGCCATCACAGACCAAATAGAGCCAAAATAATAGACCACTCAGCTCAAAGTCAGTTCTCCTGTCTGATCCCGTCTGATGGCAACTACGTAGATATCCAAGTGTATGGGGCAGCTACCCCTAGTCACTTACCCCCACTGCCAAGGAGACCATGAAACACAAATGATCTATTCACTGACAGTGTTTTATATACTTCTTTAGACTTTTTCCACTTAAATAACATAGAAAACTCCATTCCCCACATGGCTGACCACTGCACTGGAATTTGTTCTAGATCACAGAAAATAAAGGGGAAAGCTGCTATAGTAGGTGCTTCTGGAAAGGTCACCTCAAACAGCACAGGTGTAAAAATAAACACCAACTGAATGCACTCTGCTTCTCTTTTCAAGATTATATACCTAATACCATTCAGGATTCTGCACCTTTGATAATAATGCTTAGCACCAGAAAAATAAGATACGATTGGTTTCAAGTGACAGAAATTGCAAAGAGACTATGTCACAGCTCCACTTAGAATAACCAACCTAGAGAAAGTGAACATGATGAAGGTTTATATTCATGGCTAGTTTCGGAGCAATAAAATGTGAAGAGATGTGGTGGTGTGTCCTTTTAAACACTATTATCTCAAAGGCTACATGTGAAGCTTAACAACTGGGGAACACATTCTTTTGAATGATTCCCTGAGTATACCATCACCAGGCATGCAGAGTGGATGTGATTTCTGAAAATAGCCTTGATTGAGAGCCGCCACTGGTCAGAAGGGCTGCAATCACACAGGGAAAAGCGACTTTCCTCAAACAACATGATCTGACTGAGGCAGGGTAGATTAGGGAAAATGAGGCACGGTAAGCTTACAGCAAATATATTTGCTATCAGGAAATAATCATTCATCTACTTTCCTTAAGATTAAGGGACCAAAGTCATTTAGGGGAAAATGAAGCAGGATAACTTGAGGAAAATGAGGTCTGTTGAAAGCAACTCCGAAACATGGTGTTTAGAAGCACAGAAGCACTATCTTCACTTCAGAGAGACAACAGTATGCTTTCCTTCCTGAGAGATGCACTTCTCAACAAATTAACATTTGTTGGACAGGATATATGTCTTCCTGAGAGAAATGTTCTCCCAAAACTTCAGCAACCTCTTGCCCAAAGTGCAAACAGGATGCCCTCCTTAACTTAAGGATAAGTATCTGTTGTATGGCAGGAAGCATTCTTACCTGGAAGGATGCATTCTTGCCTGGAAGAAATGCCCCAAACATCCAGGAACTCACAAAGTGTAACATCAGGAATAATGAGAGCAAAGATAAAACACTATCTTGGCATAACTTTAACCTCAGACCTCCCCCCCACACCTTTACCGTAAAAATAGCCCCCATGCCAAAGAACTCTATCTTTCTCTCTCTTTGTCTCTCCCCCTATGAGAGCACCCACACTCCATGAGAGCATTCCCCTGCTTTCTGCTTGTCTGTCTGCTTGTCTGCTTGCCTGCTTGGAAACTGGTCTAGTTGCTGTGAAAACAGTGTTGCTGTTCCTCAAGAACTTAAAAAAGAAAGCTGGCCACTGGTGGTTCACACCTGTCAGCCGCTCAGGAGGCTGAGCCCTGAGGATCACAGTTTGAAGCCAGCCTGGACAGACAAAACTTTGAAACTCTTACTTCCGATTAGCTAACCAAGTGCCCATACTGGAAGCTGGAAACAATGTGTCTTTTGCATCTGGTGATTTCAGCCTTCTAGGAGTTTGTGTCCTGAAGGTGAGGCCTTCCCTGGGGAGACCAAGCTGTAGGATGCCATCATACAGGGTATCTCCATGTCTTTGCCACCAGGAGAAGCAATCATCCTGAAGGATACCAGTACCAGTTGAATGTAGCCTAGACTTCCAGTTTCTTGACTAAGCTCTGTCTTAAAATTTCTGATCCTTGCTGCACTGATTCAAGAGGTGAGGGGTTTGTCTGTTTTTGGAGCAAGTTAGCTAGGGGATGTTAGCAAGTTAGCAGCTCCTCCAGGGAGAAAGTCAAGGAAGAGTGGTCAAGGTTAAGTAAAGGTGTAGGTAGAGAGAAAGAACTGGAAAGAGTAATTGAAAAAATACATCTCCCTCCCTTCCTTCCAATGGCAAATGCATGCTTGCATGCAAGCGTGTTGTCAATAATTAACCCAACAAACTTTAAAAGTTAGGGTAGGGACTAGTTTCCCTTTTCTTCTTAACCACTCTATCCAAATGGTGGAGCAGATTTTCTGAAGACAGCAACCAAATAAATAGCTGGTCAGCAGGAAGTTAGAGTTTGCACACCACATATTCAGCAGTGTCCTGGGCATCCTGGGGGCCCAGCCTCAGTGTGATCAGTTTTCCTTTCTTCTCTCAAAAGGTGATCATGGTGATATGGACACACACACAAAAAAAAAACCCTAAAAGCCAGGCTTGGGGGGGGGGCGTAGTTTTCCAGCATGTGAAAGGCCCTGGTTTTCATCCTCAGCATTGCCAAAAGTAAGTAAAGCAGACATCCAGACAGGAAGGTGAAAGGCAGCAAAAGCCCAGCGAACACCTGCCAAGATTGAGAGGGAGATGCCCTCCCCACGTGGGGAGGGGGCTATGCACACCTGTGCGCAGGTCCACGCACGTCCAGCTGCTCATGTTTTGCTGATGGATAAACAGAGGCATGCAGAGAACATCAAATTACAGAGGAGCAAAGGGGCCATGGAGGATTGGAATAAAATCCATTCCTAAAGGAGGCGAAGTGAGTGGTCTGAAGGTTTACTTAATATTTCTCTGCTTCTCACGGATAGCCTCTCTCCTCCCGAGCCTTGTTCACAGAACCTGTGATTCAGAAGAGAATGTAAATATTGCTGTGTGTGGGAGCAATGATCATAGACAGTAAAAAGGTGTAGGAAAATTGACCTAAAGCGACTTGCCAAGAATGATGGAGCCAGTTCTAATGGCTGTTGAATGAAAGAGTGATGGCATTTGATTAGGAGCAGCTAGAAATATACTGAGTATATTTGTGCTGCAATAACAAAACGCCTTAGGCTAGGTAACTTACATGCCATAGAAATTTACTTCTTTCTGTCGAAGCCGCAGCGGTCTCTCCCGCTCTCCAGGCCTTGCGATGCCGCCCAAGGACGACAAGAAGAAAGATGCCAAGAAAGACAAGGACCCAGTAAACAAGTCTGGGGGCAAGGCCAAGAAGAAGAAGTGGTCCAAAGGCAAAGTTCGGGATAAACTCAACAACCTCATCCACTTACGACAAACTCTTTAAGGAAGTTCCGAACTATAAACTCATAAGCTCTGCTGTGGTTTATGAGAGGCAGAAGATTCGTGGCTCTCTGGCCAGGGCAGCCCTTCAGGAGCTGCTTAGTAAAGGACTTACCAAGTTAGTCTCAAAGCACAGAGCTCAAGTAATTTACACTAGAAATTCTAAAGGTGGAGATGCCCCCACTGCTGGGAAGATGCATGAACAGATCCGATCGGCTGTACATTTGGAAAAATAAAACTTTATTACACCAAAAAAAAAAGAGATTTACTTCTTGCAGTTCTAGAGGCTGGAAAGTTTAAGATCAAGACTCCATCAGATTCGGTATTTTTTTTTTCCTAAGTAAGATACCTATATATCTTCACATGGCCAAGGGACAGTTTCCCTTAGCCTCTTTTATAAAAGAAGAATCCCATTCAGAATGGGGCTTTTGTGGCCTAACCACTTCCCAAGAGCCCCACCTCTCTCTCCTTCTCTCTTTTTTAAAAAGCAGTCCTAGGATTTGAACTCACGTCTTATACTTTCCAGATAGGCACTCCAGTAACTGAACCTTGTCCCCAGTCCTTTTGTCTTTATTATTTTTCAAGTACAGTCTTTCATTTATGCCCATCTGGCCTGAAAACCACAAATCCCATTTGGACCTCTCCAGTAGCTGAGATGATAGGTGTTTATCATCAAACCCAGCTTTTTATTGGTTGGTTGGGGTCTGATACACTCTTCTACTGTGTTGGCCTTGAACAGCAGCCTTCCCCAAATCTGCCTTCTGATTAGCTGGGATTCCAGCTGTACTCCACTATGCTGGCTCCCACTTCTTAATTCTATCACATTCATTTTATCATCTGAATATTGGGGTGACATAGAAGGGACACTAGTATTGTGGATAGTGGCAATAATAACATGGAACACTGTGCTAGGTGCTTCCTGGGTATTGTATACACAAGGGTATACTGCATGCACAGTCCAATTGTACAGGGTGAATACTCTTTCCATCCTGTTATATGGATGGTAACTTACGCTCAGAGGCAGCAGCCAAGTCCTGGAAAATGTTTTAACAACCAGCTTTGGGAAGAAACTGTCAAAATATCAAAATACCACTGTTGGGATTTGCTAAGGTGAGGTATTTGAGTTAAAGGAGTTGTGATCAGGTATGGCATCGGTGTGTGTTGGGGGCTGGAGAATTGTATAGACTAGGATGGGAAAAAGAGTAAGTTTATTACTCACCACTCTCAGGAGGAGGCAGGCTGCCTGCCTCGCAGGATCTATGAGGAGAGCACTGTCCCAATGCTGTGTGTCCTTAGCCGGTGGATGGGAAGCAGGAGAAGGGGCGAGGGCCTTGTGAGCTGAAGACTGAACTGGGGTCCGAGGCATTGCCTAGATGGGTTTTCTAAAACATGGTTAGGTTGGTTAGTTTTATTTGATAGGGAGTTCATCAGGCCTAAAACAGAAGCAAATTCAGGAAGTTCAGGTGAGGTCTCGTTTATGTAGAACATGAGACTGAGCTGGCTGGAGACTTGTCAACCATTCAGGTCCAAGGTGACAAGCCGGGGACAGGACAAGAAGATGGTTGCCATCTAGCAATAATACAAATGAGAAGCAAGGTGTGGTAGTGAATACTTGTAATCCTAGCTACACAGGAGTTGGAGCTAGGAAGATGGTGGTTTAAGGCCAGCCAGCTAGGCAAAAGCAATGAGACTTGTCTGAAAAACATTGGCAATGTGGCTCAAGTTCAATTTCCAATAACACACACACATTCAAATGAGAATTGTGACAATTATCATTGTGTTGGTTACTGTAGGCAGTAACACCTCTGAGTTAAGTCATTCTTACCGCCCACCCAAAAAAAAAATCCTTCTTTGGGTGAAGCTGTGTAAAAAGAGGGGAAAGGATGAATGAGAGAGGGTTTGGGATTTTTTGAGAGGAAACACTGAAATTTGAGCTCTGGGCCTCCCACCTTCAAGGCAGGCATTCTATCACTGGTGACACACTCCTCCCCTTTTGTTTGTAGTTGTTTTTCAGATAAGAGTCATCCATTTTCCCCGAAGGGCTCTCCTCAAACTTTGATCCTCTTTTCAAAGCCTCAAGAATAACAGACATAGGGATTATAGGCATGCTCCACCCCATCAGGCTTTTTATTTTTTTGGAACAGAAAGCGCTCTAAAAGAGAAATGCTTTTCATTTTTCTCATCCAGCAGTTTGAAAAAGCAGAGTTCAAAGATCAATGACAAATTAACATCGGACTGCCAAAAAGAACCAGCAACTGGGAGCTCAGCAGGAAAGATAATTCTTCTTGGCTAGAGATTTCCTAGGAGGAATTGGAGGGAGCCTACCAGAATCCTGGGAAGGACTGGAAGAAGATTTATGTAATAATTCAGAGTTGTACCTCTTGAGGCTATGAGGTTAAAGAATCTGTGTCTATGAGTTCCAAAGCCAAACACATTGTCATGATGTGTGTAGTGGGGAGGGGTGGAGGAGTAATTTCCAATTCCTTCCATATGCTTCTGTGTTGCCTTCTGTACTCATGCTTGCTCACTGCAGTTGAAGTCTTGGCTTGGCTGGGCTACTGGTGCTGGGGGCTTACTTTGATAAGCACAGAATGCAGTGGCGCATTATAAAGAGGTTTGGCCTAGATTCTCATCCAGCCATCACAGACTGGGCTGGTTGACCTTGAGTGTACTGCTCTGAGCTTGCTCATGTCATATGTAGCACCAAAGTGCTGGACTAAATTGTCTATAAAATCCTTTTTAGCTCTGAAAGGCCTGATTCTGCGACACTGAAACATTTGATTTCCTAAGGCACCATGCTTCCTGTGGGACCTGTGATGAAGTGAAAGTAACTTGGAACTAGAATACGAATAACGGGAAACATTTATATGGGGCTTATGAGTGCTGTCTAGCATTGGAAGTGCTTAGCTAATGTTCAACCACTTACTCTTTATATAATGGGGGCCTCCAGGTTGCTGTCGCTAACACTTGGGCCAGCAGATGCATGATGGATGGGTAACTTAAGGCTTCATTTTTGTGTCTGTCTCCTTTATTTTGGCTCAGACTTCTGCTCAGCTTTTTACATAGGTAAGTATATTAATCCTTCAAAGAGTGTCTATCTAACGCTAGCGCTCATCTTTTAAGGCCCAAGGCACCTTGAAGAGCAACTAAAATATTTTCAAGATTTGTAGGGACATTCACAACCCCCTGCCCTTTCCCCCCCCCTCCCATCCCAAGTAGTGCCTAGAAATCACAGTTTAAAACGTTCCTGGAACAGCAAAGCCTTGCAGGCAGGTCAGCCCTGATGAGACTGCCACCACCAAAGTGGGCATTATTACCACCCCTAGCAGGAGCAGTAATTTCAGATGGGAACTGAATTGTCCTCTCAAGTGACAACAATGAGACTTCTCTCCAGAGCCAGAATGGAGAGAACAATCAAGTGGATCACAACTTGACCAAGACTGCTTGATGATTATACCTACTTCCCACCTCCTGGCCTTACTCTGTCTTATGTGAATCTAAAGCTCATGTCAGCACCTTGAAGATGGAAATCTGGAGAATGGGCAAAATGAGTACTGAATCCTTCCATCACGATATTTGCTCTCTGGAAGGGGAGGGCTGGAAACGCATGTGAGCAAAGGAATCTGGAGAGGCAACTGCATTACATCCAGTCCATTTCCCTTTTGGGTGGTTGCAGGTCATCTGGGTCTGAGCTGCTCCACCTTGGAGCAAAGGGAAGCTCTGAGAGCTCACTTCCTTCACCAGGTGCTCCTTTGAGTCTCTGGGCTGTGCTGGGGCTGTGTTGGCCCAGATTGGTGTGCAGGGAGCCACTGAGAGGGTCTATCCCCCTTCTCGCCCCCATAGGGTCCTAAGTGAGGGCTTCATGTTTGTTCATGTTTGCCTGGCCTCCCTCCCTCCTTCATCACCTCCCACAGACCCCAAAGACAGGCAGCAGCAGTTCCAAGCCTCCCACTCTCCTCTCTCAGCAGCAAGCCTGGGGCCTGGGCATCATGGCAGGAAAGGGATGTCCTGGTTCAAAGGAGGAGACTTGGAGTAGAGTCCTGTGAAGCTGGGTCTGGACCTTGTTGGGAGAGGTGACTCTTGTGTGTTTCCCGCAAGTCCTTACCCAGTATGCCAAGAAGGCAGAGCTCCTTCCCTGTCCCAGTACTAGGTGTTGAACCCAGGTCTTCACGCTTGCTAGACAAGCCGTCTACCACCTGAGCCACACTGTTATTTATCTTTTGTTAGGTTTTTGTGTTTTTTTTTGTTTTAGATTCACACACTAAATTTTCCCCTAGCTAGCCTCCACCCTGATCCTCCCATCTCTGCCTCCCAAGTGTCTGGAATTACAGACATGAGCTGTGAGTGCCAGCCCCTCAGAGAGCAGGTAGATTCCCTCAACGCAGTGCTCTTTGAACCTGACCAAAACCATTTGCTCTCTGCTCCAAGATGTCTGCAGGAAAAAAAACAAAGGCAGGGGCTGATTGCCACCATCCTCACTGATAAGGAGTCACTTGACTCTGCAGCTGCCATTGGGCCTGAATATGTACAAGGCCAGGAGACTCGGTCTCCCAGGAACAACCAGCCATTTATTAGCTTCCTGACTCCAGATAATCTGATTGGTGATTTGATGTTGTTACTCAGGGTAGGGTTGTGCACACTCTCTGGAAAAGAGTTTTCAAGGTAACCAGGTAGAAAACGGCTCATGCACAAGCTGCAGGCCATTGGTGGGCCGGCTGTCCTCATAGGGCTGAAACACTGCACCAAGAGAATTACCCAAGCCTGCTCCATGCCTGAAGGAGCTAAACTCCAGGTCGACTCCCTACTGAGCCCACAGAGCATTGCGCTAAATCTTCTATTGATGTGGGACAACTCTGATGTATGCATGGCACACGGAAATCAGGCTAGTGTCCAAGGGTGGGGAGAAAAGGCCAGGCAAGTTCAGGGTTTTGACTGAAGTCCTAGAAAAGGCCAGGGAAGGTGCACAAACTCCAGACACCAAGAAAAATAAAGGTGAATGACAATTCCTCTGGGGATCTAGAGGTCCAAAAACTTCTGTCCCCAACTCTCCTATTTTTTACCCCATTTTTTTCTTTATATGTTTTTTTATTGTAAAAATACTGTACAGAGGGTTTAAAAATACTGTACAGAGGTAAGGAGTACATTTCCTATCGAGCATTGTTACCTCCTCATTTGTTTTTCCCCTACCATCCATCCCTTCCCTCCACACCTCCCCAACTCCTCTCTCACTCCCCCACCCCCAAATTGTAAAGTTTGTTTTCAACATAGTGTCTCATAGATCTCATTGTTACAATGGGTCAACCTGTATCCTTATCTCAGCATTTTGTTATTTCCCTTCCCCTCCCCAAATTAGAAAATGTATATATAAGATGCAGGGCACCAGAATCAACTACAGTGAAAACAGGGGTTATACCATGGGGGAAGAACATACAAAAGAAACAAAAAAATCACACAGTGCATTATAAATACATTAAAAACAATAGCAAGAAAGAAAAAAAAACACTTGTGTCCCTATCTTGGGGCTCATTTCACTTAACTTCATCTTATATGGTCATATGTACATAGCTTTTGACCCTTTCTGCTTGTCCTAGACATATACTAGTTATTGCAAATAAGGGAAACCATGGGACCTATGTTTGTAAATGGAAAGACTTGGAAAAAAGTATATTAAGTGAAGTAACACAGCTCTTTTAAAGACAAATACAGTGTTAAGGATTGGCAGGCTAGGGCAAGCCTGAAATCCCAGCAACTGAGCTAGGTCCATCATAGAAAAATGTCCCCTTCTCTTTGTTTTCTCTCCATGCAAAATCACAGGTAGACCTCTTCCCCTTTGTTCTCTCGTCATGCAAAACTGCATGTGGCCCTCTCTAGAAGTCCTTGTAACCACCAGGTAGATCACTGGGTGGTAGATCACTGGCGTGTACGAGTTAGTTCCCCTAGGCTCTGAGATCACTTTCTCATTCCCTCCTGTCACTTCTCCTTCCCACCCTTCCCTATATAGTCTCTCTGCAGTTAGCTCAAGCTGCTACAGCCTATCCTAAAGTGTGGCCTGGAAATTTGGCTCTCCCCATAAATGCTTTTCTGCCTGAACCAGGTGGTGGTCTCCTTTTGGCAACCCTTATACTCAGGAGGCAGAAGTGGGAGGATTGAGGTTCAAGGCCAGCCTGGACAGAAAGACATTATCTGAAAAACAAACAAAAAAAACCCAAAAGGACTAGAGGTATGTTTCAAATGGTAGAGCACTTGCAAGCCCTTGCATTCAAATGAACTGGAATCAAAATTTAATCACTTACTGGGCTACTTAAGTAACCAGGCAGTATGTTTTGCCCTTAATGAGAAAACAGAAAATGGAAACAATAATTTCATGGATCACTTTCTCTTCTTTCTTTTCTGTTTTATCCTTCCTTCCCTCCCTCCCTCCTTCCCTCCTCTCGCTCTTTCTTTCTTCTTTCTTTCTCTTTCTTAATTTCTTTCTTTCTTTCTTTTTCTTTTCTTTCTTTCCCTTCTCTCTTTCATCTTCCTCCTTCCTTCTCCTTGTTGGTATTTGTGCTTATCAGGCAGGTGTTGTACTACTTGAGCCACACCTTCGGTCTCTTCTGCTTTAAGTATTTTTTAAATACCTACTTTATGCCTGGCCTGATCACAATTCTCTATGCCTCCTGAATAGCTAGAATGACAGGCAAGCAGCACTGTGACCAGCATTTTTGTTAGTTGATATAGGGTCTTATGAACTTTTTGCCTAGTCTGTCCTCAAACCATGATCATTCTCAGCCTCCAGAGTTGCTATGTTTACAGGCATGAGCCACCATTCCCAGCCTGTAGGTCATTTTAAGATGAATGAAGATAAACACTGATCTGTGGTGGAGGATGCTTTGAGTGGGGTGTGATACTCTAGACAAGATAGGAAGGTCTCTGAGGTGAGAGCTGGGCTGGAATCTTCACTACAAGAAACCATAGTAGGAACAACAGATGGCACATTCCTTGCAGCGGAAACAGACAACATAAAGAAAGGCTCCATTGTGGTAATGAGGTGGATAGACTAGGGAAAATGAGGCATGGTAAACAGCTGCCAGGCATTCAAAAAACTCAGCTAAAGCTAACACAGGAGGTATTCATCCATCTACTTCCTTTAAGATTAAGAGACCAAAGTCATTTTAGGGGAAAATGAGGCAGGATAAATTAGGGAAAATGAGGCCTGGTGAAGGCAATTCAGAAATTAGGCAGTTAAAAACAGAAGGGACACCTATGCGCCAAAGAAAAGCAACAGGATGTAACATATAAGTACTCCTTCCTTCCTCCCTCCCTCCCTTCCGTCCATCCTTCCTTCCTTTATACCATATAAATACACCAAAGATCTCTCTCTCTCTTTCTCTCTCCCTCCATCCCTTTGTGAGCATCCTCTGTTAGCGTGTGCCTTTTCCTTCCTGTCTTCTTGCCTGCTTACTTTCTTACTCAATAAAGCTCTGCCAAGTGTTCCTACCATTATAACTTATCCAGAAATTCTTATTCTGTGATTGAAGTGAAGAGTTCCTCCTTTCAGAGGGAAGCTACCCAAAACTTCACCTGCATCCTGTGACAGTACCAGCTGGCCTGTTCCAGGAGCAAAGAGAAGCCTGTGTGGCTGAAGTGACGCATCAAGGACAGCAGCTGGAGGAGGTCACTGAGGGGTGGCAAGGTATAGAGCATGGGGTGTTGTGGGCCACGGGAAGTGCTGAGCAGGGTAGTGGCTCCATCTGGCTACCAATGCAAAGCGTGCTTGTCCCCGAAAATTGCATTCTCTGGTGGGTCAGTATTAGGCTTTTTAAAAAGAAATATTTCCTGTAAGGGTAATTTAATTCCTGTACCAATATATGTACATTTGCATTTCTTCCCTTGTGTTGAACATTGCTCACTTTGCATTTTATAACATTACATACTCACAGATAAAATTTCCACATGCTTCCATCTGTTGATTTAGATTGTCCTAAATGGTCGGGATTTCATCACTAAATGTAAATAGAGTATTGTTCATGAATTTGCAAATTGGCTTTTCCTTTACTGAGTCATGAAGGGTAGTAGCCCATTATATTTTCACAAGCAATTTACCATCGCTAATTTAGATATGTGGCCTAAATAATACAGTGGTGTTCCTTCTGCAGAAATTCATAGTTTACATTAAAATATAGAAAGAAGTCTAGCATGCATGCTTCCTACCTTTCTGGCCTCTCCTCTTTCTTCTCTTTCACCCTCGTCTCGCTGGGAGGAAGGCTCTAAGCTTTCTGAGGACAGGACTGCTTTCCGCCAGCCCCCATGTCCAGCTTTCCTCACAGCCTAGTCTCATTCTGTATGTTAGAGATGTTCAATGGAATTGCATGGCAAATACAAGAGAATTTCCGTGCATGTGTGTAAACAATTTAGCAAGCTGGAGTGAGGCTCATGGATTTTTAACTGTGCTGTGGAGTTAAAATGAAGAGAATTCTTTCCAGGCTGCTAAGTTTTCCAAAGTCAAAAGCTGATACTTTCTGAAACAGCCAAGTCCATGGGGAGGAGGAACGTGGGGAAGAGCCAGAACTAGCATGGAGCACAGAAAGGTCTCCATTTTCACAGCTTTTACCTCATCTTCTCTCCCTATGAGGAGCCCTGTGGTTTGGGGTAAGAAAATACTTTTTTGCAGGTATTTTGTTTTGCCTCATTTTATTTATTTCCTTGGTAACTGCAGGCAGGACTTGATGTTCTGGGATTTCTCCTCCTGGCTATGTGTGAGTGAATTTCCATTTTTACTGTTTTGTAAATCACTGCTCAGGCTTTGATGAGGCCCTTCTGCAGGCATGGGTGGTCTGAGCTGGATGCTTCTGCTTCATGCAGAACATATAGCAGTTAATCACGGCTCTGCTGCAGCAAACGTTGCTCAGTAACATTCGCTTTCCTGCCCTTGCTGGAACTGCAGATTCGTTCTGTATATTGCATGGAAGATTTTTTTAAGCTGTATTTTATTTGGATATTAAAATAAGGTTGCCAGATAAAATACAGGCCACCCACTTGAAACTGAAATCCAGAGCAGTATTTTGGTATATATAGAACTCCCAAATATTGCACGGGCAGACTTAAATATTAAAGTATTTATCGCTTATCTTTTTTTTTCTTTTTTCTTTTATTTTATTTGTGAACATACTGTACAGAGAGGTTACAATTACATGGGCAGGATAATGCGTATATTTCTTACCAAGCATTTCAGCCTCCTCCTTTGGTTTACCCTTCACATTCCTTCCCAGCCACCCCCCTCCCCCCAATCCCAACCCTTCTCCTTCCCCCCCCTT
>NW_012267224.1:24975021-25029235 GCF_000151885.1 Dipodomys ordii
TTTCCTTTTTCAAGATTTTAAAGTTTTCATCATAGAGGTCCTTCACTTCTTTAGTTAAGTTGATTCCTAGGTATTTTATTTTTTGTGGGGCTATTACAAATGGAGTTGCTTTCCTAATTACAGCCACACTTTTCTCATTGTTGGCATACAGAAAAGCCATTGATTTTTGGGGGTTAATTTTATAACCTGCTACTTTGCCAAAGTAGTATTGCTTATCTTAAGTGCAAACTTTACTGGGCTTCCTGGATTTTTATTTGCTGAATGTGGAGGCCATAATGAGAGCCTGTCACAGTGGCTCTCTGCTGATCTTCTCCCTCAGAAAACTGGGAGGGTTTTCGAGGAGGATTTCTCTTCAACATTTTTTCAACCAATCTTTCCTTGTGAAACACACAAGTGGAGTCTGGGAGTGGCTAAAGGGGGAAGGGTTTAGATTAAAAGGGGCACTGCCCGCTGGGTTGAGGTTGTCTTGAACAGGGGGCATCTTTCTTTATTTTCCTTTTATTACAGTTCTTTTTAAATATTTTTTATTGTAAAGATACTGTACAGAGGGGTTACAGTTACATGAGTAAGGTAATGAGCACATTTCCTATTGAGCATTGTTACCCCCTTCTTTGTTTTTCCCCTACCATCTCTTCCCTTCCCACCTCCCCAACTCCTCCCTCCTCCCCAAGTTGTAAAGTTTGTTTTCAACATAGTGTCTTATACATCTCATTGTTTCAATGGGTCAACCTGTATCCTTGTTTCAACATTTTGTTATTTCCCTTCCCTTCCCCAAATTAGAAAAATGTATATACAATATGCAGGGCACCAGAATCAAATACAGTGAAAACAGGGGTTATACCATGGGGGAAGAACATACAAAAGAAACAAAAAAAATCACATAATACATTATAAGAACATGAAAAAACAACAGCAATGAAAACCTCTTATGTCCCTGTCTTGGGATTCATTTCACTTAGCATCATCTTATCTGGTCATATGTACATAGCCTTTGACCTTTTCTGCTTGTCCTAGACATATACTAGTTATTGCAGATAAGGGAAACCATGAGACCTATGTTTCTTTGGGCCTGGCTTACTTCACTTAATGTAATTTTTTCCAAGTCTTTCCATTTCCTAACAAATAGGGTGGAATCATTCTTTCTGATGGAGGCATATTTTCTTTTCCTTAAAAAAGAAAAAAAAAAGGAAAGAAAACAAAAGGCATTTCAAGGCTAATTTTGTTGTCATGCCCCAATGGCTGTGGAGATCCCTTGCTGCCAGCTACAGTGCAAGCCCAGGTAAGCCTGAGGGAAAAACACAGGAAAGGCATTGTGGGAGGCAGGAGGGGACAGTGTAGGGTTCCTCTGGATCTGGAGGGAATGACAGAAAAAGAAGGTGGAGAAGGCCCTGACGTTTGAAGCTGATGGTGCAAAGAAGATAGTTCAGGCTGGGACTGTGGCAAGCACAGGGCTAAAGCCAACTGCACGACACCACCTGCTTTCACAGTGAGGGAGCAGTCAGGATCCAGCTGTGGCATCTGTTGCCGCAGGGGACCTGTTCTTCTGCGAAGGAGTCTGCAAGGCGTCAGCTTGCTGTGGCCTGTCTTGCTGACACCCATGATCCCATCCTGGTTTCTAGTCTTTAGTCCATGTACACTCATCTTTTTTGCAGGGCTTTGCTTTCTGTGATTACTCATAGTCAAGCATGGTCTGCTCTTTGTTCTGTAGGGAGACAGGCATGCTGCCCAACCATTCTTGAAAAGGCATTCCAGAATAGATGCAATCATTGGCTTTCCGTGTTCTTCCTTCACAGTCTCCTCACTCTCTCCTCACTCACAGCTGTCTATGGAAGACAGGGTCATCTGTACAAAGGTGGGTTTCTCAGGTGCTACTATTCCCCACATCAACAGAAACACCAGGAGAAGACCACTGTGGAGCCCAAGGCTAAGTCCCAGTCATGGGGCCACCATTTTCCTTGGTTTATGTGAATTTTCACTCTCTAAGATTGTAGTCCCTAGCCATGCCTGATGGGTCATCCAGGATAGCTTCTTAATGTTCTGGTGACAAGGTTGCATACTGTTTTGGTGGTCTCCTCAACTTTATTTGTCCCGCAAGGCTTTTGGCTTCTAGAGTATGATTTAGGACCAGGAGGCTTTTTAGTAACACAAATTTCTTATTACAGTAGCAACGGCTGAACTATGTATTCTCCACTAACTGAGAGCAGGGCTCCTTAAAGTAGGCTAATTTCTATTTTGGAGGTAATATTCTGGTCTGTCTTTGAATGTTTATTGCTAAAAAAAATAATGCTTTAGAAATTCTGGAAAAAGACCAAAACTAGCTTAGGGGAGATGGTATTCATCCAGCTGTAATGATTTGAGCATCTAAAAATAAAACAAAAATCTTACGTTGAGTCGTGAAAAGCCAGAGTCAGGAATGATATCCAATGAAAACAATGAGAATTTTCTTTCCAAATACAAGTGTTATGTGTAGGTTGTATTTATTCAAATGAACAAAGATGTTATTCATGTTTAACCCTATGAATAGATTCATATGAATCTATGAATAGACTCAAGATTATAGATACACACAGATACATACAGACACACACACACACCTACAACATACAGAGGCAGATGAAAAACATATGTGCCAAAGGCTAAAAAGATTGCACGCTTACATTTGGGATGTCTTTGTCTATTATGGTATCTGAGATCTATTCATTATATGATAAAATATTAAGAGTTTGAAAAGCCTTGAAATGCAGTAACACTTTGATTTTTCCATAACCTCTAGAATTTTCAGAATGTGAGTGAAATATTAGGACAGAAGTTTGAAAATAAAATTAAACTAGACACAGTTTGTGCAACATCTAGATTCCGCTAGTCAGAAGCCTTTTTCTCAAGTTCTTGGGAGCATGAGATTTCCAGATAACAAAAAAATGAGATCCACCTGACTCCTTACAAATTAGCAGGCTCCTGAGGCCCCAAGTTCAAATGGTAGTGTTTATTTAAAGATATACAGAAACAGGCTATCCAAAGAAAAAGACACATGTTACAGGTCATTTATGTAATAGCAGAATTTGAAACCTAATCAGCATAGGTGCAAGTAAAACAGAGGGAAAGCCAAAGAAAAGAGGCTTGCTAGAACTCAGCTAGCTTACAGTTTTGGGCAATTTGGGAGGGACTCAAGGTAAGATATTTTGAAAACCTGGAATCAGATCTCACCCATATCAATCAACCATCGCCAAACCAATAGTATGCATATTCAGAGGGGGTATAAAAATGTATTTTAACAAAAAAAAGTAATAGGATTGCTTACCTGCTGTCACCGTGACATTTATGCCACATCATCGGAAGTTTGTTTTGTTTGAAAGTCTGAATAAGAACAAGCAAATAAAATACTCAAAGCTTTATAAACTTCTTTCTCTGTGCAGCTGGAGAAACTGCTTTTCTTCTTAAGAACTTTCAGCTCTTACAGGAGCATCTTCATAGACTCCATGTTGGAACTGAATTCTACCCAGCTGCCAGAAGTTGACTGACAGGAGACTAGTAGGTCTGTCAGGTTATAAGAAGCCTCATCTCTTCCACTATACATACATGGTCCAGTGGAGGTCTAAAGAAATAAGTGAGCAATTCTACATGGGTGGAATGAAGGAAGAAAGGTTTACAGAGGAGAGGAGCTTATACAGATGTGAAATACAGAGAGTAGACAACAGTATGGGCCAAGGCACAGTGGAATGACATAGGCCCGTGTAAGGTACAGCTGGTTTGAATTTTGCATGTGAGAGAAGGGCAGGATATAGTGAAATGAGATCAGGGTCCAGTTATGGACTCTTTGTCCTACACTGAAGAGTTTGTGCTTTCACTATTTATTCAACAAATGCATGTGTTAAGAACCTATTAAATGCCAGGCCTTCAGGGAAGAGATCTATTGATTCATGGAGCTCTCAGTAGAGAAGGGCCAAACACTAAGCTAATAACTACACAAATGCTAATTGAACTCAAGATGAACTCTCCTATGTGAAGAGTAAGGCTGTGCAATGAGAGTTTGTACTAAGAATATTGAACTTAGTCTAGGCTCCAAAATTTCCACTTGTCCAAAAGTGAAGCTGAGGTCTTAGTAGGAGCTAGTCAGTTAATTGAAGGGTTGTTTAACAAGAGCATTTGGGGCAGATGTTGAACCAGGTGAAGGCTGGGATACAGTTATTGTGAGTGACAAATTACAGTGAGTGATGAATTTACCTTGTATGAGGTGAAGAAAAGTATTAAAGATCATAATAATCTAGACAAGAGGTGTGCCTTATTTGAGCATTGAGAACTGGTATACCAAGTTGAGGGTTACCGAGGAGCTAGATCCCTTAGGACTAATGATGCAATGAGGCAGACTGACAGACTCTTTCTCCAGATTCTATCACTTTATTTTCTTCTCAAACTCTGATCTGACACAGTTTGGCCAGCTCCTATCCCTACCTTTGTGCCTATTTCTCTGAATAGGCATCTAGGAACTCCCATTGCATTCTGCTCACAGGATTCTGTCTCAGAGGTAGGAAATGAAAGAGAAGGAATCAGAACACAGAACTTATAACCAACTTTCTTGGATAAATGTCTTAATAGTATTGACCAAGAAAGGGACAGGGGAAAAACAAGATGAATGAATGACCTATGTGTATTTGGGTGACTAGAGCTAAGGATTTGAATCTGGAACTTGGGAGGGAGGTTGGGCCATCTGTATGGCTGTAGAAGCAGCAGGGCCCATACTTGTTAGAACATTGTTGGCAGTATTATTTCCTTGCCATTCTCAGTGCCGACAAAATGGTTGTAAAGAAAGACTGGAGAGAAACTCTTGAGGAGACTGCCTTTATGTGAACATACACAGAAAGAGAGTTGGGAAAGGAAAAGAAGAAAATGTCAGAAAAGGTAAAGATAAACAGAACAGTTCATGAGAGGCCAGACTTGAAAGTTATACCAAAAAGAGCTTGTTTTAAGCTAATGGAAAAGAATCCTTATCTTTTACAGAAAGCATCATTTCTTCTCTTGAAGACTGATTATTTATTTTTTTTGTCTGTCGTGGGGCTTGAACTCTGGGCCTGGGCGCTGTTCCTCAGCTCTTCAGCTCAAGGCGAGCGCTCTACCACTTGAGCTACAGCGCCACTTCTGGTTTTCTGGTGGTTTACTGGAGATAGGAGTCTCACGGTCTCTCCTGCCCGGGCTGGCTTTGAACCTCGATCCTCAGATCTCAGCCTCCTGAGTAGCTAGGATTACAGGCGTGAACGACCAGCACCCGGCGAAGACTGATTTTTTAATCTACATTTTGTTCTAGGAAATGGCCACTCTTTTAACATAAATTATTAAAAATACTTAGAATTGATCTTAATTTTGTAGTGTCATAATTGATCTCCCAAAACATTGTAATCTTCGTGAAGAATTTGTTTCTGTTCAGCATTCACAAATAAGTGCTCCAATGATTACCAAGACGTTCTTTGGTTCTCAAGATGAATGTCCCTGTCTTTTGTCACAGTGGAGTTGCTCTTAACAGACACTCACATTCACCTCCCATCCCATCTCTGGGTCTGTGTTTGAGCATGAAAGTTAGAATCCTTTTCTTTCTACTTGTAACAGATTCTCCCCCTGAATATTCAACCTGCTCTATTTGGCTGGAATTGTTCTGTGTTCTTAATGAACTGCATTTATCTGGAAACTCTTATAATAATAATAGCATTTAGTCCTTAAAACTATCTTCAAAATATTGTCCTTTTTTTTAACCGAGGGCTTGCTTATCACCAGAGACTGTAACACTTTCTAGAATCATAGTCCTCTGGTGAGCATATAGACACCTCATTTATATCAGTGTCTATCTGGTTGGGACCTAGGTCACTCCCTTGAGAATCTTGCTGTGGAGGTCTTAAAGTCTTCCCCTGCTCTGACCTTGAAGGAATATCTTTTTGAGATGTGTCTGTTCCTTGAAATGTCTAAGTCCTTTCCATAGCAGGTTCCTTGGGATCATCAGTAGAAGGTGGTGGTGTCGGTGATAAATTGTCCACATTTGAAAACTGCAGGTCTCTAAGTGAGCATTGCCATTCCACTGCTCCAGGCTGAAGAACTCTGTCATAATCACAAGTAAACACACCAATTTCATCACTTAGAGGTGGATTGTCCAGTGACCTGGGCCAGATCAATGCATCCTCAGATACACTGATGTTAGAGGCACTTTGCAGATGTGCTTCACACAAACCAGAGTCTGCCCTAGAAATTGGAGGCTTTCCAAAGTGGTCTTCCTCCGTTTCATACTTCTCCAGAATCTTTTGGAAGGTGATGCTGTCTTCGAGATGTTCCACTGAAGTCACATTGTCCTTGTGTTCCTCTGAGTCCTCGATCTGCAGAGGCTGGCTGGCCCCACCACTGCCCTCACCATGTTCCTCTTCTTTAGTCACATTCCTTGTATCCTCTGAACCCTCTGAACTGAGAGTAAACAAAGACCCTTCATCTGAATCGTAGTCAGATTCCAAGCCATACTGAAGGCCAAAAGGGACATCTTTTTGCACGGGCTCATCAGGAGCAGGAATGTCCTGCAGGCCACTGCGCCATCTTGGCAGAAGGGTGGATGGTTCTCCATTTTCTGGTTCACTGTATATATCTGCACTGCAGAGGTCTGGGAGTTCTTTCTCAGTGTTGGCCCCAAGGAGTCCTGGATGCTGTGTGTAAGGCAAGCTGATAAAATTGTTCACCTGTATTTCCTTAGAACATTCCATGTGTGGGCCAGTGGTCTCCACAGACAGCTGTTCAAGACACCTTTTTTTACTCTCTCCAGATCCCTGTGTCCTTTCATTTGTTGCTATTCTGGAGGGAGAATCTGCTACTTTTCTTAGGTCTAATTCTTTCAAGTTGTGATGGATTGTGCCAGAGACAGTTCCAAATGTGCCAGCCATGGGAGATACATTCACTGAATGCTCAGGAGGAGAATATTCCTGGGCCACAGTGTCATAATCTGATTCCCAGATCATATCATTCCTATAAATGTGATCCTGTGCTGAGGAAATCAGTTGGTGATGATCAATCTTTGGATGCCTGCAGAGAGGGGAAAGGTCTGCCTGGCCATTTGGAAGCATACTGACACTTCTACTTCCTGCCTTGTTCCCACATTGTTCTGTGCTCTGCCATCTTCCAGGCTCTTTTCTGCCATTTCCCAGAGTCCCATCAGGAATGATAGTAGTGTGTGAGGTTGGCAGTGTCACCTGGGAAGGGTTCTGATTCTTACAGAGGTTCTGATGGAAAGCTGGGTGCAGATCTTTCCTTGGGTGCCGTGTGCTGCTTGAAGCTTCGATTTCATCATAGAATCCCTCATTTGAGTAGGTGTTGTTGGAGCTAGGACTTTTAGTGCATCTTTGTGCCCACAGTCTGTCAATACAGGGTCTGATGAAAAACCCCAAGCAGAAAGCTAAGATAAATGTGATGAACACTGAGAGACAGACAGCCAGGGCAAGGTCTGGGGTATTGTCATTATCCTCTTCACCAGTGGCCCGCACATTCCAGGTGTTTCTGATCCCTCTTGGCCACAGTGTCTGCTTCTCCCGCAGATCAGAGTCCACAGGTGCATCCTTCATCAGAGGGGAAACGCGCAGATACATTCCTTCCCCAGGCCTCTCTGCTTTGCTCCTTATGAGGCTTTTCACAGGATTTTGATTTATGTGAGAAAGGTGTATCTCCCTGAATGTTCTGCTTTTGGGAATCTCTGAATATGAGTCCTCATTGCCTGCAAGTGACAGATAAAAACCATACACTGAGAACAACGTAAGATTCCAGGTTTTCAAAGCTTCTGCAAGTTGTTCTCAGTCCTAATCTAGTTAAATTTTTAGCTGTGGATAACCTGGTGTCAAGTAGCTTCGTTTGTTCCAGCTTTCTTAATTCAAGATTCATTTGTGCATTCGCTCACCCATTCATACCCTTTTTCTTGTCTAACCACAGATGACTCTGGGCACAGGTACACATGACTGTTAGCCATACATTTGCTGCTCACAGACCCAGTAGTTGGGTTTCTCAGGCTTCCTCTCTGACAGCTGGACATGTGAGAAAAAGGCTAGACTGGGTGGGCAGCCTCATTGCTCCTCCTTCCTTCATAACCTTGGCTACTTCATATTTGCCAAAACACTGTATCAGTACCCCGCAAACAAAACAGCAACAATAAAACAAAACAAAACAAACCCCCTATCTCTGCCTTACCTCGGTCTGTACGATTGTTTCCTCACCATTCCAGATGCTGATAATGAGCAAAATATTCATTTTTCTCTTCTGTCCTCCACACTTGAATGCCAATGTGGATTGTAGAAAGGAACGAAACAAGCATGGATGACCACCTTCAACCCTTAACTGTTCTTTGTGGATTTCTTCTACACTGTCTGACAGTGCTGTGATTCTACTTTGATGGCAGTTCTGAACAGAACTAAGTAAGGGTGGAGCTCTGTATATTTATTTGTCTTTTTTTCCAAGATAATTAATATTGGGAAACAAAACCTTCCCAGATTGTTCAACCCCTGTAATAACTCAGGAGAGGGGCAAGAAGCAAATCAAAGGAAAATACACTGTGAAATGTGAGGGATTTTTGTGTGTGTGTGTGTGTAGAATGAACATGTATCACTTTGAGAAGGTTAGAATGAATTTAAAATACATTTCAGATCTTAGAAATTAAGACGTGGGATGAAATTGTGATAATTTGGGCAAAATTCTCTTTAGTGAAATTTCTGTTTACTTTTTCTTTCTTCCCTCCCCTTCCTCTTTCCATATCTCTCCCCCTGTTGTTTTTCTCCTCTCTCCTTTCTTCCCTCCCCCTATCTCTCTTTCTTTTTCCTTCCCTCCCTCCCTCCATCTCTCTCTGTCTTTTTTTCTTTCCTAAATGCAATTGAGGTGATTCACACTAGGTTTCTTTGACCACAAGAAGAAAATTTCCCATGAACTGATGGCACCATGATTGATGACACTAGACATTATTCTGTGACACAGCTCAAGGCTGTGGTCAGAACTCTTGCTTTCAAAGGAACTGTCACTGTCTCAAGCCTCAATTTTTTATGCATTAATGGTACCATCCCAGGGAAGAGAGACATTACTGACATACCTATAGACTTGTTGCAAATTACATCCCATGTTTTCCTCCAAGATTCAGAAATGCAGCTTTGGAAGACTGTGAAGCTATCATCACACTGCCATTTGTTATCAGCCACGTTGACCTCCAGATGGGGAAATTCTAGAGCAATGATCATCACTGGTAGGATGGTGGTCAGAGCATTGTTGCTGAGGTCTACCACCTACAGAGAACAAATTTAAGGCAGCCTATAAACCAAAACACTTTAGGAGTAAAGTAGGTTACAGAAAAATACATTCGTGGTATTCAGAAGTGAAACAAATTTAGGAATGATTTGAAAATCAACGAATAGTGGGTATAAATCTCTACTCTGCTTATAAAAACTCCTTGAGCTCACCTGCTCAAGAATTAAGTGCATGTGAAATCTTCCATTAAGATTTTTTTCCTTACTAGCTATAATTTGTACTGTTAAATAAATGTGGACTCTTGTGTTATCAGGGTTTAGGATTGTAACGGTTTAAATAGGAAATGTTCCTCATAGGCTCCAGTGTTAAAATCTAGGTCCTTAGCTAGTGGCACTATTTTTGGTGGATCTAGGGTGAGATCTAGTAGGAAGAGCTGGTTCCCTTGGGTGGAATCTTTGGGGGCAGGGCTTGCATCTTGCTCCTGGCCTCTTCCTGACTCTCGTCCTTCCTGTCTGTGCTGAGGTGATGAAACTCCTCACAACATGGCTCTGCAGCCGTGATGTTCTGCAGGCACATAGGCCCAAGCAACCATGGGCTAAAAGAAATATTTTCTCTCTTATGTTGTTTCTGTCTAGTTTTTTTTTGTAGCCATGATAAAATCAATTAATGTAACAAAACTGAAAGCAAAACTGGAGTGAGAAATGAAAACTAACAACAGGAAGAATGATTCCTGAGAAAAGATTAAAACAGAATAGTCAAATGTGACTGAAGAAATACCTATCTACCAGCATTTCAAGGGGGTTATATATTACAAAAGGACTGGAGAAACATATAATAGTGCTTCACAATTTACTGCATTGAAAAAGAATGAAATAAGATTAATACTAGTTTTGAAATGTTAGTGAAATTTATTTCATTCCCTTTAAGCATGATGAAGACTTTACACTTTGAAAAATCTATCTGGCCTCAGAAAATATCCCCACACGGAGAGATTAATAGAATAGTCAAGTATTAAATGTATCACTCAGAAGAAAAACAGTGTTCACTGTGATACATGAGTACTAAAAATGTTCATCAAGTTTCAAAGCTAGTTTCCCAGTTATTTTCAAACATGTAGAAGGCATATAGCAAAGGAGATCATGTGTGATTATTGGCAGTTCCAGGGGGTATTGAGAATTACTACTGTACTTTAAACATTCTCAGATGTGGAAAATGAACTATACAACTTGTGGAGGAGGGGGGGTCAGGAGGGAAAACAACTGGGAGAAAACAAGGGAAGACATGACAGTGTTCAAAAAGAAATTTACTTAATACCTGATTTATGTAGCTGTAACCCCTCTGTACATTGCCTTTACAATTAAAAAAATTCTCAGAGTAGATTCTTAGTTTGCCTGTGGAATCCATTACCTATGAGCTGCAGAAGACTCATAAGGAACAATAAATATGCACAGAAAGTAAAATAGGCATACAGCAAATTATATATAATCAGATCAGTATACAACGCACTAGATAAGGTTCCCCAGCACTTTTACATATATTCTTGGTGAAGATAAGTAGGCCTTCTCATTTGCTCTATTAATGTCTGTAATAGCAGACAGAATCCTTTGTCCCCAGGATCGCTTGCTGGTATTCAGACTCTTGAGCATTCCCCCACTGAAGTGTGGGCAGGACCTGTAACTTGTTTCTAGAACACACTGCAGCAATGATACATAACTTCAGGATTACATATAAATTAGCCATTTTGTCAGCAGGATCCCTGGCCCACTACTTCTGAAGCAAGCTAACTGCCAGGTCCTAACCAGTTCTACTGGAAGGCCACAGGGAAGAAACCTGAGGGCAGGCTGAACCAAACGCTGGTGAGGAGCTGAGCCTCCAGCCCAATAGCTTAGTAAGGAACTAAGTCTGCCAACAGCTGGTGAGCTTGGGAAGGAATCTTCTTCCAGATGGATTTCAGGTATGACTGTAGCCTGGGCCAACACTGGTGCAGCCTCTGGAGAGACCATGAAGTGAAGGCCCCAGGAACTGTGAGGCAATAGGCGAATGTGATTTAAACCTGTGCAAATTCATGATGCAGCAATAGTTAATGACTTCACCTATTCACTAGCTTTATTTATTCAGTTAAGTAAATGTAAATGTCTTAAACACTGGAAAACAAAGCAGACACAATGTCTATAAAGAGCGTGATGACTGTCATGTCATTGTAGGGTTAGGAAGCATAGACATTACCAAGTAGCCACAACCAAGGCTATGGTGCCTTTTTGTGTAGGGGTTGAGGATAAGTTAAAGCACATTAGAGGTGTGTTGAAAGGAGACCCAGGAGAATCTCTCTTGATAAAGTAACATCTGTTAAGATCTGGAAGGACTAATAACAGTTAGCTTTTGCAAGTAAAGGATCAGCAGCTAGGGTTGGCCTGAGGTGAAAACAGAAGGACAGCAGTAAGCCAGGGACAGATGGCTTGGAATGAGGCTGGAGAGGCAGGCAGGGGTCAGGCCCTAACTGAAATCTTGTAAGGGTTTTAACAAAGAAGTGGCATAATAATCCAGGTGGTATATTAAGAGAGAAGGCATGGTGGTCACTTTAAAAATTATTTTTTGTTTGTGGCTTCCTTCCAATTTCTCTTTCTTTCTTTCTTTCTTTCTTTCTTTCTTTCTTTCTTTCTTTCTTTCTTTCTTTCTTTCTTTCTTTCTTTCTTTCTCTCTTGTGTCAGTCATGGGGCTTGAACTCGGGGCTTGGGTGCTGTCCCTTAGCTCTTCAGCTCAAGGCTAGTGCTCTACTACTTGAGTCACAGTACCAATTCCGGTTTTCTGGTGGTTTATTGGAGATAAGAGGCCTTTCCTGCCAGGGCTGGCTTTGAACCATGATCCTCAGATCTCAGCCTCCTGAGTAGCTAGGATTACAGGTGTGAGCCACTAGTGCTGGCTTATTTATTTTTTATTGTTATCTTTAAGTAATTATAAAAAGGAGTTGCCATTTAACAAAGCAGTTTATGAATACAATATATCTTGATCAATGTCACCCATTTCAACACTCTTCTTAATTTTGTAGGATATACATTGAATTTGTGACTGCATTTCCCCCTTCTCTTCATTTATCTATTCCTTCCTCTTCCATCCACCCCTTTAAAGTCTTATTTTGCTGAGCTTTGATTCTGTAAGTGGCCCTTGGCTCACATTTGTAATCCTAGCTACTCAGGAGGCTGAGATCTAAGCATCAGAATTAGAAGTCAGCCTGGGTAAGGAAAGACCATGAGACTTTTATCTCTAATAAACTGGCTCAAGGGATAGAGTGTCAGCCTTCAGCAAGAAGAAGCTCAGGGACAGGCATGCCCCATGGCTGGCACACACACACAACACACACACACATACACAAAATTCTATAAGTGGTACAATGTTTACTGTACCCTAAGTACTGTCTTAATAAATTTTTGTGCATCAAAACATGTAGTCCTCATTAAAATAGTCTATAAGACAGGAACTAAGTTGTTTCTATTTTACAGATACGAAAACAGGCACAGAAATCTGGTAACTTGCTGAAGATAGTGTGACTGGGAAGTAGCAGTGCCTTGGTGGAATCTTAGCAGCAGGCTTCCTAACTTTCTTTCTGTGAAGCAGGCTTTCAAGCTCTATTGGTTAGAAGGGGGAGCTGGAGCTTTGTCTCACAGGTACACTTCAACAGTATTTCACACCAGGCAAACAGCAGCTGTTCATGTGCATGCTGCCTTAACAAGACAGCTGTGAGCCACATGTGGCTATCGGGCAATTCTGTGGGATGTAAGATACACACAAAAAAAAAGGTGTTGAAGATCGTAAAAGGGGGATGCAAAAAACCCCTCAGTATTAATTGATGTAATTTCATATGTAAAAAGCAGCATATTGGAAACAGCCTGGATACCCTACAATAGATGAGTAGGTCCAAAAAGTGTGGTTCCATGGAATTTCACACAGCCATTAGAAAAAATAATGTATGTCATTTGTAGGGAAATGGATGGACTTAGAACAAATTATGTTAAGTGAGGTAAGCAGGCCCAGAGAGACAAATGGCACGTTTTCTCTCATATGCAGAAGCTAGATCTAAGATATAATGGACTAGGATGAATTTCACAGGACTCTAGGCATTCACAGGGAGACTAAAGGAGGATATTAGGGCAGGAACACAAAAGCACAATGCTCATATGCCTCTGATCATATGAAGTAATATTTATCAAAATGAACTCCAGGAAAATGAAACAAGAGGATTTTTCTTTGTTGTTGTTTTCTATTTTTTTTTTTTGGTCTTGTTTGTTCATCTGTCTTTGGGACGCCCAAATGGAGGGACAAAGGTGAACAAATTGCAGCAGTGGTATTCACTAGACGTGATGTTGAAAATGAACTATGCAACTTGTAGGTGGGGACGAGAGGGAAAAACTGGGAGAAAGCAAGAGAATGGATCACATTGTCCAAAAGAGAAATGTACTAATTACCTGATTTATGGAATTATAACCCCTTTGTATATCACCTTTATCATAATAATAAATAGCTAGTGCATTGGGCTAAATAATATATTTCAATAAGATGAAATTTACTTGCTTATTTTTGTTTTTTACATTTGGCTTCTACAACACTTCAAACTACATCTTGCTAGAGAATAATATTGATCCATATAGAGAACAGTGGTGGGTGACAGAGGTTATGACAGAAGTTTCTACAAGATCATTTCTGGAGGTCCCTCTGATTGGTCTAAATGATTAGTGAGGGCATTTTACACTGTCCTCACAAGGGGGACGGTATGCTGAAAAGGGCTTGAAGCAGACTTTGGGGTTCCTTATACTCAGCTACTAGGAGTTTAGGAAGATTAACTACAATGTGTAGAGCTCCAGAATGTGGCACAGATTCCCCCAATCTGGTTTGATGTTTAGGAGAGTTGTGGCATTGGTAAGTGCCAACCAAGTATGTACGGTTACTATTTCATTGCTATTTTTCCCATGTCTAATTTTGGCAATGAAGCAGTATGGTTACGGACTCACTCTACGGTCTTGAGTTGTTCACATCTCAGTGTTGGCTAGCGATTCACAGCCACCTTTGAAATGTCCTAGTTTACATAGGACAGTGACTGATCTTGTAGCTTATAAAGACAGACTGAAAAATCACATATTTAATTTCTTGCCAACTGGTAACTGGGATTTTGGAGTGTGACTCAATTTGATTTAGAGGAATAATGTGCCAATTCTTGCTGCTAAGTAATATGTTTAAGCTCATGTTGATTATTGAACGTTTTGATTTTTGAGGCAAGAAATCAACTCTTTTCAGGGATCTTAAAATAGACTTAGGTGTTCAATCAATAGCTAGGAAGAACTTCTTCTATTGAAGAACTTCTTCAATAGAAATAGTCTTTTTAAGGTAATTACCCATATAGCTGCATATTTAAGATAGTATAGACATATTTCAGAACCTTTAATTTTTTGAGGTCCTTGAAGGCTTCTGGGTGGATTTTGAATATCTTGTTACTCTTTAAATAGATGTGCTCCAGTTGCAGGCAGCTATGAAAATCAGAAACCCCAACTTGCAGTATTCCATTGAAGGACAGATCCAAACTCTGCAATGACTTCAGTTTCCACAGACCTGTTAAAATTAAGAAGTAAATGAAAACTAAAACCAGTAGTATTTATAGCAGTATTATTCATAATGGTAGAAAATTGGAGACAACTTTAACGATCCACAAATGAAAAACTGTAGAAATGTGACATAAAATGGTACTATAAAATAGAAAGTAGTCTTTAAAGTTAATAGAGTGGGGTCAACCTGTGAACTGATTCAACAGAAAAAAAAAGTTAAGTTTTAGAACACTATATAGTTCAAATGTTTTGGGTAAAAAAGAGTCATACACAAACTTAACCATATATTTTAAGTTAGTCATTATTAGTAGTCAGTGCATTGAGAACTAGGGTGGCTGGGAGAAGGAAAGAAAGATATGAGAGGGAATTTCTTTTTTTACGTTATATACTTTTGGATTCTTTCTTTCAATCAGTGTGTTCTACTTTTAAAATAAAAGATTCAATTTTAAAAATCCAAACATTTCTTGGCAGTACGTAGGTTTGAACTCAGTGCTTTACATTTACTAGGCAAGCACTCTACCACTGGAGTTACATCTTCAGCATTTTTCTTTACAGACAGTATCTTAGTATTTTTTGCTCTAGGGTTGGTCTTGAACTGTGATCCTCTACCTCCACTGGGATCACAGACATATTACCACGATATCTGGCCAAACCTTGATTAAAGAAGGTGATGAATAGATAGTTATTGATTTAGATAAATGATTCTGATATATCAGGGAAAAAGCTGTTTTGATGCTTTAGTACATAGATCATTTTTTTTTTTTACTTTTAAAGTTTTTGCAGCAATGTCCTTTCTTTTAACTACTTATTGTTGGACCTATTGCTATTTTCTAGATATTCTTGTATTTTTTTCTGAAGTCAGTGCATTACAGCTAGATTTTGTTTTTTTCAGCACAAAAATTAAATTGCATTTTTGTCTCTGCCTTTGTTTCACTTGGTTCCAGGGAGTACCCAGAAGGCCCACTTGGCACTCAGAATGTAGGTTGAGAATAAGGTGCCAGTCAAAGCAGACTCCCAATTTTGCTTTCCCAGATGGGTCTTTCAAAGAAGTGACTTCAATTTTACATTTTTTTTTCTGTTCTGTTCACGCATGTGGGCTATGTCTTTAACTCACTACTGCATAACAGATCAAATTGGTTCAATTCCATAAGGGTTTATTACTTTTCTACTGTCTGCAGAGTACTGATTGCAATACTGATTATGCAGAGATGATGACTTAATTGAAATGACTGTAACACATAAATTGTCACATATTCATTTGTACAGATTAAGCAAGAGACTTTTAGGGCAATAAATCAATCAAAATATTATGAGCAAGGTACTTGGTGCTAAGGACAGAGTACAGAATCTTCACCTTAAAGCTTAGTCTGTTGGATTGGTAAAACAGACAAGAAAAAGTTTATTTATACAAAGTAGTACATCCAACTATACAATTCCCTATTAATTGCCTGTCTATTCATCAAATGATCAAGTCCCTTCAGGGCAGAATTCACATTTTTGAAATCTTGCATTGCCTCTTATCCAATATACATTCAATAGGCCAGAGGCAATAGTATTTGGCTTACATAGTGATTTAAAGGTCTTTGAGGAAAATTAAAGATTCAATAAAAAATCTGCATTTCTGGTTTCTCTCGAAGAACTGGAAGTTCTTAGTGGCATAAGACAGCATTAGCTAGAGCTGACTAAGAGCTACTTGCTTTAAATGGGGGGGTAATAAACTCATAGAAGA
Organism: Dipodomys ordii; assembly: GCF_000151885.1. NCBI lineage: Eukaryota > Metazoa > Chordata > Mammalia > Rodentia > Heteromyidae > Dipodomys > Dipodomys ordii. The sequence continues at coordinate 24,991,579 of NW_012267224.1, forward strand.
CTGTGATTTCTTTGTACTCATGTTTGTATAAAAAGCAAGAAAACAGCAGATAGGCCAAGAAGACCACATGTCTAAAAAACAATGAAAGAAAACCAAAGTTAATATTATGTTGGCATAAGCTAGTAAGAAATACTCCTGCAATAGCAACTCCAAATGCTGGAGTCCCTGTGTACTGCCCACTGTACTTAGACTTGTCCTCAACTCTTCCCAATGCAGTTGGACACTGCACCAGTACCCTAGTTAGGCTGCATCCAATGGGAACTCACCATGAGGGCTAGTTATTAAGAATTTGAATATAAATTCTGGAGAAAATGTTTCTCTTTACAGAGGAGAATATCACTGAATGTGTTTTTCTTTCTTTTCTCTCTCTCTCTCTCTCTCTCTCTTTTTTTGGTCGGTTGTGAGGCTTGAACTCTGGGCTTGGCCGCTGTCCCTCAGCTCTTCAGCTCAAGGCGAGCGCTCTACTACTTGAGCCACAGCGCCACTTCCGGTTTTCTAGTGGTTTATTGGAGATAAGAGTCTCATGGACTTTCCTGCCCAGGCTGGCTTTGCACCATGATCCTCAGATCTCAGCCTCCTGAGTAGCTAGGATTTGCTCACGCCTGTAATCCCTGAATGTTTTAATATACAAATACATAGCTCTAGGAGAAAAGATGCAACAAAAGCCATTGGTATTCTATAGGTTTCCTAACATTTTCATGATACCTTTCTGGCCTACTTGGCGATGTGAACTCTTATTTCCTACAATACCTCAGTACTTAATTGAATGGATTAAGTACCCTAGTTGCTCAGTAGGGAAAGCTCATGTCCAACTCTGAAGTGAAAGAAAGAAACAATTTTAAATCCCTATTTATATTCTTTATAAATTCTTTATATTCTCAAAACATTTCACAATCATTTCAATTTTTAATTTTCACAAAATCCTGAGGCTTATCACTATTTTCAAAGGAAAACACCAAAACCCAAGAAGGATACAACAAAAAAGAAAATTATAGACCAATTTCTCTGATGAACATAAATGTAAAATTCTCAATAAAATATTTACAAATCAAATTCAATAACACATTAAGATTATTTATATACCATGAACAAATTGGTCTCATTCCTGGCATGCAAGGTAGCTCAACAATATACAAATTAATAAATATAATACAGTACATATACAAAATTGAGGACAAAATTATATGATCATTTCAATAGATTCAAGAGAAATTCTGACAAAATACCAAATCCTTTAACAACAAAAGTGATAAAGAAAACAGGAATAGAAGTACTATATCTTAACATATACTATAACAAGTACTATATCTTAACATATGTTAAACTTGTGCCAACACTGAATTGGGGGAAAGAGGGAACTATTTTCTCTAATGTCAGGAGAGACAAGAGTTTCCACTCTTATTTTACTTTGCTTGAATCCTTAGCCACTATAATAAGGCAAGAGAAAGAAACAAAGGAATGTAAAGGGGAAAGAAAGAAGTAAAATGATTCCTATTTTCAGATGTGATACCATACTAAAAAGACCCTACCAAAAACCTCTTCGATCTGAAAAGCACTTTAGCAAAGTAGTAGTAAACAACAACCAGTAATATTTCTATATATTAAGAGTGACTAAGCTGAGAAAGAAATCAGGAAAACAATTCCATTTACAATAGCCTGAAGAAAAATTAAGTACCTAAGAATAAACTTAACTAAGGAGGTGAAATACTTCTATAATAAAACTATAATACCTTAAAGAAATTGAAGGAGACACTGGAAGATGGAGACTTAATGTTCACAGATTGGCAGAATTAATATTGTGAAAATGGCTGTGCTACCAAAAGCAATCTACAGATTCAATGCAGTTATGTTGTTACAGATAATACAAGGTTCCATTTTTAGGACACTTGAATTTAGCAGTGACATTATCACCTACTATATTAGTTAAAAATGCATCGTGGCCAGGCACTGGTGGCTCATGCCAGTAATCCTAGCTACTCAGGAGACTGAGATCTGAGGACTGGTTCAAAGCCAGCCAGCCTGGGCAGGAAAGTCTGTGAGACTCTGATTTCCAATAAACCACCTAAAAACTGGAAGTGGTACTGTAGCTCAAGTGGCAGAGCGCTCACCTTGAGCTGAAGAGCTCAGGGACAGCGCCCAGGCCCAGAGTTAAAGCCCCATGACTGACAAAAAAAATGCATTGCGCCATATGAATATGTATACATAAAATGATGTTCATCAGGGAAAAAAATACCTTAAATGTTTGAGTAAACCAATTAAGCCAACTATTAAAATACTATTTGTAAGGCAGGTGCAGGTGGCTCAGGCCTGTAATCCTAGCTACTAAGGAGGCTGAGATCTGAGGGTTCTGGTTCAAAGCCAGCCTGGGCAGGAAAGTCGGTGAGACTCTTAACCTCCAATTAACTGCCTGAAAACTTGAAGGGGCCCTGTGGCTCAAGTGGTAGAGCACTTGCCTTGAGCTGATGAGTTCAGTAACTGTGCCCAGGTTCAGAGTTCAAGCCCTATGATTGACAAAACACACACACACACACACACACACACACACACACACAACCAACTATGTAATATTTCTCTGTTATCTTTCATCCATCTACCTAACATGATATAAAATAAAAATTATGGAACATAATAGTAATCTCTAAAATTTTGGAAGGAACAATATATAGGTAAAAAAATAAACTTGAGGGGCTGGGAAGGTGGCTCAGTGGTAGAGCGCTTGCCTTGCATGCCTGAGGCCCTGGGTTCGATTCCTCAGCACCACATAAGCAAAAAGAAAAAAGCCGGAAGTGGCGCTGTGGCTCAAGTGGTAGAGCGCTCGCCTTGAGCTGAAGAGCTGAGGGACAGCGCCCAGGCAGAGTTCAGGCCCCATGGCCGGACAACCCTCCCCCACCAAAAAAAAGAAAAACAAAACAAAAAAAAACTTGAGCTGGGTGCTGATGGCTCACACCTGTAATCCTAGCTACTCAAGAGACTGAGATCTGAGGATTGTGGTTCAAAGCCAGCCCAGGCAGGAAAATCCATGAGACTCATCTCCAGTTAGCAGCCAGAAAACTGGGAGTGACACTATGGCTCAAAGTGGTTGGCTGCTAAAAGAGCAAAAAAGCTCAGGGACAATGTCCAGACCCCAAGTTCAAGCCCTGTGACTGACAAAACAAAAACAAGAAAACCCTTGAAGAATGCATACTGCATGAATAACTTTAATTTCCCCCTCTTTTCCTTCAACTCCTAAATAATAATAGGCATTCCTTTTGAAATATGAACAATAAGATAAAAATTACAAAATAAGATCAAAACTAGTTTACACTCTACGTGAAAATGCTACACATGGTTTTATGGAAAAGTCAGGAAGGGAAACTCTCACCTTCCACACAGCTCTCTAACACAGTGACTTGAGGACTTACACTACCTGTGAGGCTGTTATTGTCAAAATGATGCTTATGGCATGGATAGATGCTATTAAGAGGCAAAAATAAAGATGTGAATAGTCAAAACTGAAAAATGAGGAAAAATGGTGATTTGTGATAGAGAAAAGATACAATCCTTTTTAAAAAAGTAAAATTGTCATATAAAGTAAGTGCTTAGCAAATAGTGAAGGTTAAGAACAAAGAGAAAGTGAAGTGTCTAGGACTCCAGAATGTTTTGGCAAAGGAAAATCCCAGTGCTGGTGGCTCATGCCTGTAATCCCAGCTACTCAGAAGGCTGAGATGTGATGGTTGCAGTTCAAAGCCAGCCTGGGCAGGAAAGTCCATGAGACTCTTACCTCCAATAAACCACCAGAAAACCAGAAGTGGTGCTGTGGCTCAAGTGGTACAGTACTAGCCTTGTGCTGAAGGGCTGAGGGACAGTGCCCAGGCACAGAGTTTAAGTCCCACAACTAAGAACAGCAACAAAAAAAGGCAAAGGAAGTCTTGCTTCATAAACCTGATATATTTTCTAAGTAAAATCTGGCCTATTTGTGAAGGAACTCTAACATGTACACTATTGGGATCAGATGAGTATTTATTACAATAAGAAGAGAGGTAAAGCATTCTGTTAGAAGGTAGGACAAGAAATTCTGGTTTTGACTTGATAATAAAAAGTGAATGTACAAATTCATAATACTGATTCATAGTACTGATCTACATTTGGAGTACAACTAAGTAAGAAGAGACAAAATGTATTCCAAGAAGAAAAAAATCACAAATATGTCAACACAAAATTGCATTGCTACATATTAAAATATCCAAACAAGTTATTTCTCAGTGTTTTTTCTGTATTAATATACAACACTCAGAACAAATAAGTTAAAAATCATACATTATTATTTAGTACCTAGATACTTTCTAGTATCTCTTGACAAGTGTACCTAACATTAATGTGAGTCATACTAAATGGAGATTAGATTGGATTTCATATCGGTTCCACACTATATATCCTAATTTCCACACGTAGGACCTTTCATTGTATTTGCTCCAATCATATATTGACATTCGGCTGCTCCCTTAAAACTGAAAATAAGAATTTGGTTGACATAAAATAGTAGTTTTCCATAAACTCACTGTTTCTCTGATTCATTCGACTTTTAAAACTACTCACCCGTGGGTATATCTCTGAGTTTATTTCTTTGAAGACTGAGCACCTTTAGAAATGGAAGCTCATGTTGAAGGCTGCTTCTATGTAGTCTCAGCTGTGAGGAGTGAGGTCCTGGCAGATCCAATGAGATAGAGTGGATTACACTGTCACTGAGGTTTAATATTTCCAAAGCATGTACATGCTCAAGAGGGCATGAGATTATTTTCCATATGATATCATTACTGGGGTCCAAATGCTCTATTTCCTGTCCTTGTTTTGTAGGAGAGTGGAAGAGAACTTTAAGGAAATGGAAGCTCACATCCACTGTGGCTACTATCTCTGATTCATCAGGAGGTGGAAAATGTTCTTCAGTAAAAGAACAATTTGTCAGAAGATACTCATTCCATTGGTCCTCAGAATTGGAGAAAATGCTGCTTTCTCTTGATGGCTCTGCCATTATTCCAGTGAAGACAAGACTTGTAACTAGGGTAGCAATGCTGAGGTTCTTCATCATGCCTGAAAAAAGTGAAGTAAGATGACTTACTCAAAATAAATTGTGTAAACACTAACAGCAAATAAGAAGCAGGAATTTAAAAATTTAAGAATAAAGAAAATGATCTTGACTATCATTTTAAGTGAATGAGTTCTTAGAAGTCGGGGTATTTTAATGTAGCTAACAAACTGAAAGCTATAGTATAAGAATTACACTTCTGTGACATTTTAAAGGACCCCTTGATTTTTCAGAAAATATACATTCATTAAGGCCTCACCTGTGCATCTGTTTTTCCACTATCATTCACCCAGCAGTCTGCTTCGGAGTGACTTAAACCTACTCAGACTAGACTTTCCTTTGCTGGTCATTAGCACAGGGTAAAGTCTATTGCGCTTATCTAGAATACTGTAATCATCTGTGTGGTTTATTACAGGAATGACATCCAGTTTCTCGAAACTGGGAACCTCCCGTATGAGTAGAAAGTTCAACTGACAAAAGAGACAACTTGATTTTTAAAAAAATGAGTCAATGAACTAAACAAAGTTCATCTTTGTGGCTTTGACTTTCAAACCATTTTGAAATAATTTAAGTGTAAAGAACATAAAGTAAAATGGGTCAAGAAAAGGATTCTCTGCCTCAGAACATGAAGATGTAATGAGATATAGAAACATGTATCTTTTTTCACCAAAAATTCCAGGAGAGCAATAAAGTTCTTGTAAGTATACACAAGTTATAAATATTAAATGTAAACACAAAATAACCTGAAATGATTTGTTCTAAGTTCTATTTTAAAAACCAATGTGTACACAATCAGTAATATTATTCTGTATTCTCTCTACAAGTCAAATAAATGGCTCCTTCCTTTTTGGTCTAATAACATGCATACTAGTCTTTATCACTACAGTCTAAAATATGAAATGGCTTAACTGCCTCTTCTTGAGGCAGTTAATCTACCCTAGGTAATTCCAAGGATACTGTTTTCTGTTTTCCTTATATAATTTCCTCATTTAAAATCTTTTAAGACCTTCCTTAATTATCTATAGCCCAACTCCTTTGGGTTGCCATTCAAAGCTTCCCATTATCTACCTAGTCTTATAAATTAAATTTGGTAAATTCATGTGGAGCAACTGCTCAGATGTGACTTGGGCAAAAACAGTTATGTTTCAGCCAATAAAACATTGCTTATTTTCAAGTCCAAGCAGAATCCTTTTCTCTACTCAGCCTAAATCCTACACATACTTTCAGACTTACCTAAAATCTGATGGCCCATTGCCTCCTTTCCTGCTCTAGTGTCTATTTTGTCTGTTTCCACCCATCTTTCAGTCAACATTTACTGAATGAATGGATGTCAGTAACATTTAGAGTGTCAATACTATGCCTCATTGCCAGTATTTTGCCTTATAGCTGTTTTTGAACTCCCCAAAAGATAGTAAGGACTCTCTCTCTCACACACACACTATATATGTAATATATATTCTATATAAATTAAAAATATATATTATATATAACATATATATATATATATATATATATATATATATATATATATATAAATATATATATGGAGGGGGGCTTGAACTCAGGCCTGGGTGCTGTTCCTGAGCCTCTTTTTGTGCTCAAAGCTAGTATTCTACCACTTTGAGTCTCTGGTTTTTGAGTGGTTAATTGGAGATAAGAGCTTACGGGGACTCTTCTGCCCAGACGGGCTTTGAACCATGATACTCAGATCTCAGCCTCCTGAGTAGCTAGGATTAGAGATGTGAGCCACTGATGCCCAACACATTTTATATTTTTAACAGTCAATACTCTCATTGGGATACCTGTGTGCATGCATGCAGAGTGAATTAAATTCACAACATACCTCTTACATTTGTTTCACAGGTCAATTCTCCCAACAATTGAAGGACACCTAAGTTCAGGTACACATGGTCATAAACTTCAAGGTGCCTTACAGCAAGGAGGAGATTTCCACTGTGCCCTATGTGCAAGACTCTGAAATGGAATTAACTTGCTCAGCTGGAAGATATTTGTTTATACACTCAGAGCTGCAATCATTATCTATACAACTGCACTCCAAGCTTTGACTATAATACGAGCAACCCTTCAGAAAAAAAAACCCAATACAGTCATTACTTTGCAATATTTAACAGAGAAAGCTACGGTTCAAAACGCCTTTTTAAAAGGAGATTTAAGTTAGATTTTTTTTATTACCTGGTTTCAAGTTGAAAAGACTGACAACTGAAAGTCTGAACTCAACACAGTAGGTAAGGATAAATCTAAAGTTAAAAGCATTGATTTTATTTATACTACATTCAAATTTATCTGTACTAGGTAAGAAACCACTGAGATCTCTTAAGTTTCTGAGGAAACTGTAAACAATTAGGTAAAATATAGTCCTTAGGGTGACAAATTCCAGCTGAAGTATGAGGAAGCAGTTAGAAATACTTGGATATGTATGTATCAGAGTGAGTCAGGGGAAGGCAGAATTAACAATGCAGAAATAAGAATTCATTCTTTCATCAAGAGAAGTTGGAAAAAGTCAGGAAAAAACAAGATACTGATGACAAGCTATGGAAAGACACAATGTTACTACTTGCACCTGAAGCATACCTTAAGATCCTTACAGATCCTTACCGGTTGGCAAGTGGGTTGGTCTACAGCTGGGTCACGCCAGGTGGAGATCCTAGACCTGAGCCCTGGAGGCTCCGCCCATCCCATCAGCTTTCTAGGTGGAGCCTTCACTCTTTCATTTCCAAGCTCTTGCCACAGTGACAGTGCACAATCCCCTGGGCCATGGAAGCATACAGAAAACTCTCCAGCTGGGACTAAACAACTTTTCTAACTTTCATTCCATAGAAACATAATAAATATGGGTCCAATTCATCTCGTGTGTGTGTGTATGTGTGTATGTGTGTGTGTGAAAGAGACAGAGAAAGAGAGATCAAGCAGAAAACTTTTAACCATTAAAAAACAAAGAGCAAATAGTTTACAGAACTTTTATTGTAAAAAGAGGTCATTAATCATTATTACAAATGAATCAACTAACACTCAAGTTAGCAACCAGTAACACATTTATGTTTTTTTTAATATGGCATAATTTGAAACTTTTGCCTTCTCAGCATTTTAAAAAAATTAATAGAATTATCAGCATGTCAATGGTCTCTTCAAGTGTAGCACCTTAACAACAGTTTTACTCCTTTAAAAAAACAGTCATTCAGAACTGGTAGAAGTTCACCTTTTCATCATTAAAACAATCATACAGCTTTATTTTGGTTTTGTTTTCATAATGCAAAAAGAATACATGTAGGTAGACTTCCGAATATTGCACACTGTGGATAGTCTCTGTTTTGTGATATTTTCATTTTTTTCCCAGGTGCCTGGTAGTGACTCCCTAAAGTCTTGCATTTATTTATTGCGCCCCTCTCTGCCATTGCAATCACTTCGAGAATGCTGTCCTTATTTAAACAAGGACCATCATGCCTCTAATGGGGTCCTTCCTTTGTCACCTACCTCCACGTGGCTGCTTGTCCAGTGGAGGTCAGTGCAAAGAAATGAGCACACAGCAGGAAGAGACAAACTTCTGTTTATTGGAAAGATACCATCTGGTGGAGAGACTGAGTAGCTACGCTTTACTGGGAATCAAAGTCATGGGTAAAATGGATGGTTCATGGTTGTTATGTTTCTCAGTGAATTTTCCAGTTTCCCATTCAATGGAAAAACTAAGACCCTGCAAAGTACCCAATAATACTATACCAGGAAACAATCAGCTCTATAAAAACATCAAAATATCTTCTGTCAAAAGCATTTAATGAAGATGTATCAAAAAGACAAGTATTTCTCAAAGAGAAGTAAAAATAGATTTCATGAATTATATATTCAATAAATAATATTTTGTAATATAGTGTTATATAGTTTTAGTAAAAAATATTTACTGAAATTCCCAAAGCAATTTAAATAGAACAGTAACAAATGCACAATTTAAAAGTCTAAACAAAAATTCTATTGACTTAGTTTTCTGAGCATCATTCAGATATTAATGATACTGAATATATCCAAATGGTTCACATACTGCTATAATTAATAATACTCAGAGGTCAAAAGGCTTTCTCCCTTTCCATTTAAAGACTGCACTCAGTGTTAGTCAATTCCTTTTTTTCAATATAACTTTTTGACTTTATAATCTTTTAGGTATCTGGTTTTCCTATCAGAGCCAATCATGACAATATTGAATATGAATTGCATTTTGTATTGATTTTCTTAAGAGTTTCAAGTGACTATAACAGAATGTGGTTACATTTTGGTGCAGTTGGGTTTCTGCTACATCCCTACTTCCTATTTTACACCAACCTACTTTGGGATCCTAGTCTTTGATTTTCCATGTATCTTAATGCCAGAGTTCCTCTCAAATAAAATAGGAAATACATTAAAATTAAACTGATTTAAGAGTTATAAATAATTACAATGAGATAATAATATTAGAGGCAGAGATAGTCTTATACTTATTTAAAAATTACTTGCACCAGGTGCTGGTGGCTCATGCCTATAATCCTAGCTATTCAGGAGACTAAGATCTGAGGACTGTGGTTTGAAGCCAGCCTGGGCAGAAAAAATCTCTGTGAGACTCTTATCCCCAATTAACCACTCAAAAACTGGAAGTGGCATTGTGGCTAAAACTGGTAGAGTGCTAGCTTTGAGCAAAAGAGCTGAGGGACAGCACCTAGGTCCTGTGTTCAAGCCCCATGACCCCCCCAGCCCCCCCAAATTATGTGCATTATCTCCTGTATTAGCAACCTTTGGTCCAGTGCATCCTGGTGCACAGGGCATATTTAACAGGGTGATAGTTGTGTGGCACACAGAAGTAAATGCATCCTATCATTCCAGGACAACAGAGCTTATCTGGACCCACTGCCTCCTCACTTTCCACTGGGCTATAAATATCCTGGTATCTCTTTAACCCACTCAGGTACTTGTATGCAGAGGACAACTGTGTAGAAAATGGGTAAAAAGTCCAATTAGATCTTCCCACTGAATATTTTAAGTCTAATAGTGATTGGTGGGTTTTTTTTTTGTCTGACATGAATTTTACTGTTAGAATAGCACAGGGTTTTTTTTTTTTGTTGTTGTTTGATTATTACTTATTACCTGCTTAGCTAAGTTTAGTCTTTTTATTCAATCTTTCAGGAGGTTTAAATAATTGAAAATTAGTACAGATTATAAAAGAAGATGACATTTGAAATCCCATATCTACGATGTGCTGTGAGACAAATTAACTTCTCTGTTCCTCAGTTCCCTAATGGGAAAAGATCGAACAGTAACACCTACTTTACAACTGCAGTGCAAATTAGATTTTAAACATGCAATGCCTAGGACACTATCTAGGAACCGTAAGGTGCTCAGCGAATGGCAGCTATCATTGTGTTTTAGTGGTTAGTGTTTTAGTGTCTAACACTTTGTGAGCACTTAATATTAACCATTATTTCAAATAAACAATATATTGCAGAACAGGATCTTACATGTATTAGATTCCTTAATGACTTCACTTGCATGGAAGGGTATGGCTCAAGATTAATGCACAAGATTAATGTGCATCTTCCCTTTTAGCAGCCAAAACAGCATGGACCATTGATGGACTATCTTTTAAATGTCTCTTAGGGTCTATCCCCAAAAGCTGACTGATGATGAGTCTAACTAGTTTGTTTCAGCCCTTTATCTTTTAGATAAAGGATAATAAAATTTAAAAAAATACTTCTTTAAAGATTAATTTTATTAACTAAGTTACTTAAAGAACTATCTTTTGAAGACCAGTGCAACTTAATAAAATCTATTAGAATTCAGGCACTGAAAAATGTTTTAATTAAGGAGACTACATAATACAGTAGTGACCTCCAGGTAAAATAATTACGAGTTATCACAAACTCTGTAAAAACATGATTTGCATGCATATTTTTTAAAAAGGCAAGATATGAATATACTGACAACCTCTAGAGTTCTTCTAATGTGTGTTTCCACAAGGATTGTCTGAGATCTGGCAGCCCATGTTGTGGTTGGTTACTTGCACCTTGAAGAGTGTCCCGTCAGCACACATGCAGAGCTTGAAGCGCACCCAGTCACCCACTGGCTGCTCTCCACTGGACGAACTTGGTAGACGGCTTGTGCTGACCATCACAGTCCCATTTAGGATGATGCTGTTTTCCTGTGGGGAGGATAATGATATGATTTATTTACCTTCACAAATATCTACACAACAAAGGTAACCAACAAAACTTACTGGAATGTTAACAAGAAAAGAAGTGAGAGAGTAATGTCATGACCAAAATCAAGCACAGCTGACAACAAAAACCAAAACTAGTATCAAGATTCAACTGATGACTCTGCGACTCATTCTGTCCTTACTGTATGTCAACAAAACAGCACCTAACTTATAATTACTAGTTAAAATGACATCCGACTCCTAAGTGTATTAAAAAAGTGTTGTTGATGAAGTCTCAGATCATTTTCCCTTGCTAACTTCTAAGAGAATTAAGTTACTAGTTGATAAATTTGTGAAAATGAGAAGACTATCTTAGAGGAAATTAATTTTAATGGATAGAAATAAGTTAATAATTTAGAAGGCAGCCACTCAAAGAACACAGCCTGGAGGTTCTCTTTTTCAAGCTCACTGCTCAAGTAACTATTTTTTTCTTTCTTTCTTTTTTTTTGGTGTGCCAGTACTGGGGCTTGAACTCAGGGCTTTGAGCTTGCTCAGCTTGCATTCTACCATTTGAGCCATGCCTCCAGTCCAGCTATTTGCTGGTTAAGTGGAGATGAAGTCTCTTGCAGACTTTTCTGCTGCCCAAGCTGGTTTCAAACCTTACTCCTTAGACAGGATTGCAGATCCTTAATACTGTCTTTTTAGGTAGTACCAACCTGTTTTCTTCTTCCTTCTCCCCTTTCTTCCTTTCATTCATTTAACAAATATTATCAAGTACCTACTATGTGTCAATTCTAACTGTAGGGTACACTAGTAAATAGGTTAAGTAAAATCTAAGTTCTGATATAGCTGATGTTGAATGGGATGGAAGCAGATAATAAACAGATGAACGTGTAGAAACATATAGAACACTGGATGGGACAAATGCTATGGGGAAAAATAAAACATGGTTATACGCAGAGAAAGGCTGGGGGGATTCCATTTTCCAGAGGGTTGTCAGGGAGGGTCTTTCTGATGAGGTCATATCCAACAGGAACTGGGAGAAGTGAAGGAGCAGGATATGTAGGTAACTGGGGAAGGGTGCTCTGTGCAGAGGAAACAATGCATGCCAAGGCTCCACAGTATGTGCCTGGTTTTCTAGGCATGGTACGGGGCCAGTATGGATGCAGCAATGAGAATAAGGGGGACATCTGGTGTAACTGTAACAAGAGACAAAGAAATAACTAGGAACCATAGCTCTACATCCAGGGAATGGATTTTGAATTTTATTTGAAATTGGATTGGAAGCCATTTAGAGGTTCAAATAAATAAAGTGAGATCTTTTTAACTGGTCACTCTGAGCCAGGAATGGTGGCAAATTACAAGTACACATTTATAATCTAGAAGTCTGTAATCCTAGCAGTTGGGAGAAGATTAGGAGTTTTAGGCCAGCCTGGGCTATAAGGGCTATTGAGGTTTTAGATTTAGGCCTGTTAGATTTCAGACACCTGTTAGGTATGGAAGGAGACAGGTAAGCAGGCAATTGGGTGAGTGAATAGTAGTTCAGTGGAAAGGTTCAGGCAGCAGCTCTAAGGCAGTCATCAGCTAACTCACGATGTTTACAGGAATTAGAGAAAGTAGGTTATAAAGCAGTAGAATTGATTCACTTATTATGTAGTGGTAGTCCAAGTTGAATACCCTTTATCAGAAATGACTGGGACCATAATTTAGATTTCAGCCTTTGTACTTTGGAATATTTCATAAACTTCAGTGGCTGAGAATTCCTAATCCAAATTTTCAGTTTAGGAATAAATCTGTGTAGAATAAATGTAATTCTTAAGGGTCTATTTTTCAAATTTTGTTCCAGTGCTGCCATCTTGTGGTCACTGAGTTTCACTTTCTTTAGTCTTGCACAGCAGGATGACTATGGTGAATACTACTGTTTTGGTGATGAAAAATTTTGAATGTTCTCACCACAAAGATAAATATTTAAGATGATTTAAGATTCACATCTGATCATTGTACATTGTAGCTACAGATTAAAATATCACACATTACACTTCATAAATATGTACACTGCAAGTCAATTAAAAAGAAAATGTAAAAAATAAAATTTAAAAAGTAGCTTGATAAAACTCTTCTAATGATTAGCTTATATACTTTCACTATTGGTATTAGCTGAGTTATAAAACTAAGTCTCTTTTCAATTCTGGCTCCTTTTCCCTTAATAGTATATGTATATGTGTATTTCCATATTTTAACATTTCTCTTGTTAAGAACAAGGTAGAATGGCATGAGAATCTTCCTGTGGAAAGAATGAAAGGTTTAGAAAACTTTCCATAGTCTCTATGCAAACGGCACAGAACTGTTGCTAATTTCTAGTGCAGATAGCAGCCCTGGTCCCTGGTCAGGCTGTTTATCCACACATCTCTCAGAACAATGGCTTCATATACAATGCAAGTGACAAACTGCTTAGCACTGATGTAGAACTGACAAGAGCCACACTGGTTCATCATTATAATTTAGAGATGGAAGTCTCTGCTGTTTATGAAATGGAAGTGACTACTTCACTAATTATTTGTAAGAACTGTAAAACTGAATTTTTTTACAAAAGGAAGAATTACTTCTAACCTTAGGCTAAGGGGCTAATGCTTGGCAAGGACATCTCTAATTAGCTTTAGATATGTTGTATACAGCATTTGCCCAAAGAAAGGCATTTCAAATAAATGTGTTTTGACCAGAATTGGGAAGGGTATAAAATGTTTAGACTTATGTCTCTCTTGTACAAAGTAGGTATGGAACCTGCTAAATTCAGATGTAATTTGTGCAACATAAAGAATATTTCACTTTCAACAACACCAATAAAGGCAGAGATATTTTTCCTTTTAAATTAATACATGGCTAAATACAAACATATTTTATATATTTACTAATTGTTTTTTCATATCATTAGATATGAAACAGAAAAGAATATGAAAAATCTTTATTTAAAACAACAACTTCAGGGCATAGTCTTATCTTTCAGAATTCTCTTTTAAAATTTTTGGATTTTACTTTTGTGATTTTAAAATGAATAAATATTACTGACATTTTTGACAAGTCTTTTAGGTTATTATAAATATATATGTCCTGAAAAATAAAAATTAATATATTTCACAAATTGATTTATAATTCTTTCACTACATAATATATTTTGAATATTTCTCCAGGATGGAAAAATATACTCACTTTTAATAATTGCAATATATGAACTTATCTATTCAAGAATTTAGTATTCTCCTAAATTTTTAAAATAAGTAAATACTCACAGCTTTTTTTTTTTTTTTTGGGGTCCGGTTGTGGGGCCTGGCGCTGTCACTCAGCTCTTCAGCTCAAAGCTAGTGCTCTACCACTTGAGCCACAGCGCCATTTCCGGCTTTTTTCTTTTTGCTTATGTGGTGCTCAGGAATCAAATCCAGGGCCTCATGCATGCAAAGCAAGCACTCTACCACTGAGCCACCTTCCTAGCCCCTACTCACAGCTTTTAATTCCATGTTTCCACCCATGTGAAATTCAATGGTTTTTCCCATGATGAATACTCCTTCATTTCCACGCACAATAGCACGCCCATCAACTTTTATATTTAAATCACTGGTAGCATTGCTGGTAATCTAGAAATTAAAAAAGAAATACTGAGAAAAATTTCTAAATTAATGTGTGAATTATTATCATAGATAGAGAAATAAGCTTTGAAAAGACATGCTCTAGATAAGTGATAATTCTCACACAAGCTAGTAATGACAGGTCTAGTACTAACCCTTTCCAGAACACATTCTTTTATGCCAGTAAAAATGGTAAAACTCTCCTCTCACTTTATAATTTTAGGCAACAATTCTCTTTTATTCATAAAAAGAAGAAAACAAATCATACCCTTTCAGTAGATGCTTTTTGAACGTTCAAACTCTTCACTCCGCTTGGCAAATGAAACTCATGAGTTTCATAGTCTGTGCTGAACAAGATATTTTGAGTCCTGGGGTCGAAAAACTGCATTCCAATGTCACTTGTGATAGAAGTTTTGTTCTTTTCTACACTGAGTTTTGTTGTCCCTTGCTGAAAAACAATCTTCAGAAAAACACTTTATTACAAATTTTCAAAGAATATGGCATCTCAGATTCATGAACATTATTATTATTTTTTTTTGTCGGTCGTGGGGCTTGAACTCTGGGCCTGGGTGCTGTCCCTCAGCTCTTCAGCTCAAGGCGAGCACTCTACCATTTCCTTTTTTTTTTATGAACATTATTTTTAAAAACTACAATAAGACAACTTCAAATATTTTAAATTATAGCTCCAATCACTTTGGAGAAGAGTTCTTTAAAGTGAAGGCTTACATGCTTATTTGCTTATATAAGAGCCCAAAAGTACTGATAGGAGAACATAGGTCAGTAACTAAGATGGCCAGGGGAGGAGGTAAGAACACTTGCTTGAGATTTTACTCAGTTAAAAGCCTACGTGAGGCTGGGCACTGATGGCTCACATCTGTAATTCTAGCTGCTCAGGAGGCTGAGATCTGAGGATTGTAGTGTGATGCCAGTCCAGACAGGAAAGTCTGTGAGACTATCTCCAATTAAGCACCAAAAAAAGCCAGAAGTGGAGCTGTTGATCAAGGGGTAGAGCACTAGCTTTGAGCACAGTGCTCAAGCCCCAGGATGAAATTAAAAAAAAAATTCCTATGTGATAGCAGTTACTTATCCTGGCTTGCCACTGAGTACAGTGGCTGGTTATCATTTAGAGTCTCATTTAAAAACAGGGGTTTTTTTTTTTTGGGTCCGGTCATGGGGCTTGAACTCTGGGCCTGGGCGCTGTCCCTCAGCTCTTCAGCTCAAGGCGAGTGCTCTACCACTTGAGCCACAGCGCCACTTCTGGCTTTTTTTTTTCTTTTGCTTATGTGGTGCTGAGGAATTGAATCCAGGGCCTCAGGCTTGCAAGGCAAGCGCTCTACCACTGAGCCACCTTCCCAGCCCCAAAACAGGGTTTTCTAACCTAGGAAGATGCTTTTGCAATGCTTTCCTCAGATGTAAGAGAAAAGAATATTCTATCTATTTTAAATACTTCTGTATAATGACATCAAATTGCATCTGTCAAGGATACCACTGAATGTGATCTAGAAAGCATCTATTTTTAATAGATTATGAAAACAGCAATGTTAGCAAATGATGAATATTTATGACAACTAATACAATGATGAACATATGTATATAATTTTTTTCCTAGCGGAAGACATATAGTTCTAGTACTCAAGTCCAGATTTTTCCAAAAATTGTTTTCTAATGCTTTGCTTCTATTCACATTATACTTCAGATGATATGGTGACTTACAGGCTGGTTGTTGCCAGTGATGACCAAGTTTTCATTTCGCCTTCCTCCTACTGTACTCTTATAAAGAGGATGAATAACTCCCATGTCAGATACTTGTTTAAATCGAAGAAGACCACTTTCATGGAACTCCATGCTGTCACAGCCATTTGGTCCAATGCGAATCACAGCCCAGATGACAAGAGTTATCTGAAAAAGAGCATCCAAGTTCACTGTTAACAGGCAGTGTATACTTGGCACACCTGGGAAGCAAATAGAAAAGACAAGGGCCAAGACATTAGAAGTGTTCAAAAGTATTTTATCAGTGAGATGAACATCAATTGATTTTCTACTGATAAGATGTATTACGCAAGGTGATTATTTGGAGATGAGTCTCATGGACTTTCTTGCCCAGGCTGGCTTTTAACCATGAGCCTCAGATCTCAGCCTCCTGAGTAGCTAGGAATGCAGGCATGAGCCACCAGCACTAAGCTAAAATGATCTTTAAGTCTAAACTTCTCAAATAATATATTCCTTTTTCTTTTCTTTTTTTTGCCAGTCCTGGGGCTTGAACTCAGGGCTTGGGCACTATCCCTGAGCTTCTTTTGTTCAAGGCTAACACTCTACCACTTCAGCCACAGCTCTACTTTGGGTTTTTCTGTTTATGTAGTACTGAAAAGTTGAACCCATGCTAGGCACTCTGCCAATAAGCCACATTCCTGGCCCAACATAATTATTTTATTTTTCTCTTTCAGCTAATCTTTCTGGAGTCCCCATCTTTCCACTGCCATTTAGCTCCATTAGGCTCCTGCACAGGTATAACTGAATTTTTCCTTCACTTTCACATTGGAACTTCCTTCTTTCTCCTGTGTAAAATAACCAGTTGCCTAAATCTTTGTCTTTTTAACTTTCCTGGTTTTCTCTGGATAGAAAACTAAGGCTCCTTTGAAACAATGCATGAGGAATAAAATGTTTTGGAACATATGCATGGCAAGAACATATCCTTAATCTCTGACATCTGACAGTGTGGCTAAGTATAAATTTAAAGTCTTGAATGATTATTTTTTGAACATCAAGCCATTACTTTATGGTCATTAGGTTTTCAATGCTACATCTGAGAGTCTGATAACATTTTGATTGTCCATTCTTTATATGCAGACTGTATTTCTCCAACCTAGAAGACTTGGAAATTTACCACTATTCTGGGTTTTCTTAGATTTCATAGTAATGGTCTGGATATGAGACTATTTTAATGTATTATGTTGGACCTCAAATAATAGTTTTCAATCTGATCTAGAAAAATTTCTTCATTTCATTTGATAACTCTCTCCAATGTTTCTTCCACCTGAACTTTCAGAATCTCCTATAAACAGAAAGCTCCCAGATTCTCTAATTTTGTTGAACCTTCTGGAAGATCTCTTACTATTTATCTTCCAGTGTCTCCCACTGCCTATTATTTCCCTCCCTCTTTCTCTTCCCCTTTCCTTTCTTCCCTCTCTTGCCTATTTATATGAGTTCTTCCTTATTTCCTTAATCACTTCTTTTAAATGGCATGTTATTCTGGTTTCATGGGCATAATATCCTCTATTTCTCTGAAGATGCTGATTTTAGATTTTCTGTCATTCGTTCCTTTTTCTAAAGGGAAAATCCAATTTGGATACTTTGGTTTCTATCATTTCTCAAAAAAAATCTATTGATGCCTTGCTGAGTGTTCATACTTAACAGTGAGGTAATAAAAATGCGTGGACAATTCTCTGTGTGTGGGTGGGGCTTGTGAACGGCCTGCTTTACAATAGGGAACAACAGTGGGCTTTTTCATGGGCACCTGCTAAATCTGACAACCATCACCTGTTTTCTATAGGTGCCTCAGTCCTCCTGAGAGCTCCTCTATCTCCTGCCTGCTGTCAGGGGAGCTGGAGGTAGAGGATGAGGACAAGGGCGAGCTGGAAATGGAGCTTCAGTGCTCCGCCTTCAGATTAACCTACAACCCACCCTGTTGTCCTTTGCATCAGGCAGAAAGAACTCTACCTGCTCTTGGGTATTCTGACTCTCACCGATTTGGGATGGGGTTTGGAGGGGAAGCTTCCTACGTGCTGCCTAGAAGTGGGGCAGCATGGGCATCTGACTATCAGAATTTCCAAAGTCCTGTTTCAGTTCCTGACTACTCTTGCCTTTCCAGGCACTTCCAATTCCTAAGGCTACTCATCAACACAGCCCACAACCCTTCCGCAACACACTGTGAAGTTATTTGCCAGATCTCTCCTCTTTTGTCTTCAAATATTATGGTTTAGTCTTCAAAGATACTTGTATTTCTTGACATTGTTACATTAGGATAACCTTTTTAAGAAAATCCTTAAAAAAGGATAGAAATGTCTTTGTTCTGACGTTTTATACCCAGGAGTCTCTTATAAAACACATTGATAAAATAAATTCAGAATACAAGGCTGTTTATAGTACTATGAAATCTATAGAAACAGTTCTTATTTTAGTGAAAGCATAGACAAATGAGTTTTAGATAAACATAAAATAGAAAGGTTGGCTAGAAAGCATTAGAACAAATAAAATAAATGGAATCACTTTTCAAGCTGCTCCACATTGAAATCCAATCTGAAAATATTGATCTACACATACAGAAGAGGGTTTCAAAATCAACTTTTAGAGATCACAACCTCAGATTCAAAAGCATCTACTATAATACTAGTGACTCAGCAGGCTAAGATCTGAGGATTGCTGTTTGAAGCCAGCCTGGGCAGGAAAATCCATGAGACGCTATCTCCAATTATCAGCAAAAAGTTGGAAGTAAGGGTCAGTGCCCAGGCCCCAAGTTCAAGCCCTGGTACTGGCACAAAAAAAGGAGTATATCTTTGGAAATGGTGACATGCCAAGTCCACAACCTCTGTATGCAACAGCCTAGCATATCTTTTCCCTTTTTAAAAAAAGGCACTTATGACTACAAAGTACAAACTTTTCCCTTTTTAAAAAAAGGGACTATGACTACAAAGTACAAACTTTTACCATCAAAAAGTTTACAAGTTTAAAATCTGAAAAGGAAATACTGACTGTAGGAAATGCTGAATAAAAACAGAAAACATTATTTTTAGAAGAGGTAATAAAATCATGACAAAGTTTTTCTCTATTACAACTTTATCTTTACTAATAGTCACATCCTTTAAAGGGAAGAACCAACCAACATTTTTTCTAAGTGAGATTAATTCATAATATTAGTCTACTAGGTTTAAAATTTAAAAATGTATCTTTTATTTACTTATTTTTGCAGTGTTGGAGACAGAAGCTTTTTAGTTTTTATTATATAAAGTATTAACTAAATCCAATAGAAAATACACATGTATAAATTAAAAGCAGAATATAAGATGGTCCCAAAAGAAGTTATAGAAACAAAGTTCAAATTATCACTGTTAAAAAAAAAAGATGAAAATTCCTCATGGTAGTCAAAAAAAGAATATTTTGCCTCATATACTCACAACTAGATTGATGACAGCCAGGATAAACAGGAGGACAATCACACAGATGGCTAGGTTGCCTTTTCTCCCCCTCAATCCGGTTTTATGCAGCCGATCTTCATCAATTGGAATATACCCGGCTTTAAAGTTACTGTTGTGCTCTTTGTTGACATTTCTTCTCTCAACAGCCTTCTCTCGCATGGATTTCTTTACAGGCCCATTGGAACTCTGCTAAAAATCAAGCAAAATGGAACAACAACCACTCTTTTTAATGCATTCATGAGGCTCAAATTCATAATGAAGCAGCTGAACTGGTGAATGTCCCACTGAAAACCCGAAGGTTACATTGAGTTGTGGTTTCAAGTAAGGACATTAATGAGCGTAGAAGGATGGCACACAGACCCTTTGGGTGACTGATAACATGTATTTCCTCTTTGCTTTCAATAGACCTACTGTCAGTAATGTGTACAGTTCATTTCTAGACACAACTGACACTATAGTATGTACACTATAGTTTTTATTAATTATATATTTTTACTTAAATGTATTTTTTCATTTATATAGGAAGAATTTGGAATGGTTGACACAGTTTGCTGGTCATTCTGAACCAGCATACAGATTTGGGAATCCTGAGCCTAGAGCATATTGTAACTATGAGACCACATCACTGGGAAAAATAGGATAAAAGGAAGAGAAGAGCTAAGAATATAGTTAGTTTCAGGGAACCTTAAATGTGCAAAAATACTGGAAAATGAGATATAATGAGATATTGTACAGAGATTACAGTACCATTTTAAAAAAGTAACTTCATGTTTGTTGTCAGAGCCAGTGGCTCAGGCCTGTAATCCTAGCTACTCTGGCGGCTGAGATCTGAGGAGCACAATTCAAAGTCAGCTTGGGACAGAAAAGTCTGTGAGCCTCTTATCTCCAATTAACCACCAAAAAGCCAGAAGTAGATGTGTGACACAAGTGGTAGAACATCACCCTTGAGCAAAAAGCTAAGGGACAGTGGCTATCCTCTGAGGTCAAGTCCTGGTACGAGCACACGTGAAAACAAAAGTACCTTCATGATTGTCAAAGATGATTTTTTGATAAATTGGTAAGAAGGGAACAGACAGCTCTGATACTAGTATGTGTACCTCTATGCTCATGTCCAAAAGGTTGCAAAAGGAAAGAGACAATTAAAGATGCAGAATTAACTGTCAGAGAAAGGCTGTGATTTAAATCACCCCTCCTCTAACTTGGAAAAGATTTGCATGTATAATAGCAGAGGGTAGAAAAAGCCAAGGTGAATTGCTGTAGTTTAGATTTCTTAAGTGTCCCCCAAAGGATCACGTGGTACAGGTTTGCTGCTCAGCACACAACTATAACTGGGAGATAGGCCTAGTGGGATGTCTCTCAGTAACTGAAAGTAGACTCTTGGAGGGGAAAGTGGGTCCTCCTGCTCCTATTTCTCTCTTTCTCTAGCCATAACTGAGCAATTTTGTTCTATCACACATTCCCACCAGGCCTAAAACCATTGGAGAAATTACTGATGGATTGGGAACTCTGAAACTTGTGTAAGCCAAAACAAACAAACAAACAGTTTTCCTCCTGTAAGTTGATTATCTCAGGTATTGGTTATAGCAACCGAAAGTTGACTAACACAGGGTAAAGATAAAAGATTTCAGAGAAGACCAGTACAATACGAAAGACAAGATCTTTCACGAAGCAGGAAATCACTATTGAATAAATGGCCTCTGAAATGTCAATCACTTAGAAAAATCTTTCCCAAGGTCAAACAGAATATTGACGACTCGGCGCGTGTCTGCTTTTCAAACCATGACGAATGAGGCTTTATCCAGAGAAACGATCCTACTCCTTATTTTAAAAAAAAATCACTTGAAAAGGGATTATGAAACTTACTTTCATCAACATAAATCGCGCCCAACAGTGCATGCACCTGCGCGCACACGAGCATGGATAGGCATGCATAAATATACCTTGATGCATTTTTTTTTCCTGGAAACAATCTCTAAAACGGCTGTTACAAACCGACAACGTATTTAAAGCACGGGCTCAACATGCACTGGACAAGAGTTTGGCTCGGGTAACTAGATCTCCGAGGAGTGGCGAGGGAGGGGCGGTCTGGGCGGGCCGCAGGCGGGGGCCCCCCAGCGCCACACCCAGCAGCAGCTGACGGCTCCTCGCGGAGTCGGCCGAGCCTCGGGCGGGGGCCCGGGTTATTTTTATCCGCCTCTCCGCGGAGCGCGGGGCTGGGCCCGGCCTGGCCCGTCCAGCCTGACCCCGCTGCCTGGGCCGCAGGGACGGCGACCCCCCGCTCGGCCCCGCCGAGGCCCGCGGCTGGCTCGCTCTCCCGGGCCGCCCGGCAGCTCTCCCGGCCTAGGGCAGCATCCCGGCTGCGGACAGCTCCTGCCGTTCTGCCTTGCGGAACCCGGCCCCCCCCCGCCGGCCTTGGAGTCCCGGTCTACGAAAGCCTACGGTCAGTCGGTCCCACGGGCAAGACCTGGCCTCTCCCATGCTTCCCCGTCCTTGTCCACGGCGGGACTTACAGACCTGCTCGGCCGCCGCCGCCGCCGCCGCTGCCGCCATCTTCCCGCGTCTGCCGCCGCCGCCGCCGCCGCCGCCGCCGCCGCTGAGGAGATCCCGCCCCACTGTAAGGCACGCCACGCCTTCCGGGCCTGGCTCCGCCCCTGATTTGCAAGTGCGCCTGCTCCTCACTTCTTTCCCGCTCTCACTAGTTCCACCTCCATCCGCCCCCAGTCTCAGCCAAGCCCCACCTCTTTCTTACACCTCCGCCCCCACCCACTCAACCCTCACCCAGCTACTTGCCTTGCCCAGGCCTCTGCTTGCCCCGCCCCTGATCACACCTCTGCCCCACCCATGCCCGCATTGCCCCCGCCTCCTTCCTCAGGCCCCGCCCCTCGTGGTCACGCAGGCCCCTCCCACACAAGGCCCCGCCCATTCCCACAACTCCGCCCCATCCTCACCCGCTTTATCCCCGCCCTCTCTTTGCATGACGGCCCCATCCTTGTCCACAACCTCATCCCTCTGCCCGAGGGAGTTTCTGGCCACTTCTGGTCATCGTCTTCAGGTAGGTGAACCATCAGGGGCTGGGGAAGACAAGAGCCCGCGGGCCGCTCCCAGAGTCCCTTGAAAATACAGAGCGTACCTCTCCTCTGTGGCCCGGCCCCCAGGGTTGGGGACATCCTGAGCTGGGAAGTTCTCAAGGCTTCCTAGGCCCGGACCTCCTTGGCTGTGGTGTGGAGAGGCCTCCGCGGGAGGATGGGGTTGAGGAGACAGAAGTCAACAGTTAGGATTAGCTAACATCTTGAAAACACTCTCAGCGTGCGGGACCGCTGCTTAACTTTGGAGGGCTTCTGAAGTCTGCTGGTGGCGGAGGTGTTTTCCTGTACTATATAGGGGCGGCTTGTCAGTACAGTGTGGGAAAGTGTTAATGGAGCTTAACTTCACAGACATTTACTGCACACAAAGAAGCCACCATTGGTGCTAGTAACTTGAGTACAATTTGGTTGTTCCTTGTGAATATGATCCAATATATATTTTCAGCTGAAAGGAAATATAGTGAAGTGAGATTCAACCAGGATTCAAAAGGTGTTCATGCAGTGAATGACTTCTAGAAAGCACCGTCAGGCCCCAGGGCTCTCTAACTCAGCAGGAAACTTCCTTTCTTCTGGAACAAGGTAAATTTTACTTTTGGAAAACCAAAAGGCTTATTTCATTGCTCTGCTGTGAAGTTTAACTTAGTCTGTCACAGTCTGTAAAATGCCTTCTAGTCTTGTTTTCATTCTCTTCCCCTGATTTTGGCAAAAGTCATGTTGTGAGCTACAGCAGAAACACAGACTGAGGTGCTTGTATCCTTTAACAATGTCAGAATGTATTGAATATTAACAAAGCCACATGCTACATCAATTTCATTGGCTTTATTTGCCAAATACCACTGAGTTCACTTGATAGCCATGAATCATTGGCAGGTTTCTTTTGTCAATTCTTTCCTAATATTGGTCCTCAGATTATATATTCAACATTTCACACAATAACAGTGTACAGGTCACCGAATGTCTGTGGAAGGGTTAAAGAAGCTATAGTGTTCAGAGGGGCTGTACTGAACTCAGAGATAAGAACTGATACCAACACAAGGAAATATCTCTGGAGGGGACCAGGTAAGTTTTAGGAACTGCAGGTTCACCCCTCAAAGCACAGTTGTCAAATGCAGGTCCAGGCAGCAGCCATTTCTAATGTTGATTTGAAGGGGGCTGTGTGTCATGGGCACTCCATCTGGAGCCCAGAGACAGAGGTAGAGGTCCTTCACTTCAGCAGTTTTATTGGGTCCGGCTTGTGGCAGGTGACCAGATGACAGGTCAGTCAGTGCTCCTCCTTTCCTAGTCCCAAGTGAGTGTGTAATATCTAGTGTAATTGGTAAGTTCATGTGTCTAGTGGTTTTGATGTGATTTGATACATAGAGAATTATTTGTTGACATAAATGATCAGTTTGTACATTATGGTGTTCTAGCAGATGACAGGTTACTTTATAAAAAGATGTGCTGTCATTCTGGTTTTGCACTTATATTCAAAATGGAGTACTTCATATGAAGATTGTTTTATAAACTCAGCTTAAGGCTGCTGTTCTGTGTGATATAGAGTCACCTAGAATAGGTGCAGACTGTTCTCCTTGGGTAAGTACTTAACTGATCATCAATCTCCACATAGGTCCTTTGCCAAATACTGGAATCACCTGACACCCACCTTAAGGCTTGTTCCAACCTTGGTTGCTAGGACAAACTTGTATTTTAATCAGGTTGACTATAAATTATACCTCAAGGCTTCGGGAGGAGATGGTATGCTTTTGTGTTAGCAATCTAGCACTGATCACATTTATTAGATTAACTGGGCTTTTGACTGATTCCGAATTTCTGTTTCCAGATCTGGTAAGGTAGTATTTAATTTCTGTGCTTTACTTCTATCCCTAAGCCTGGAGTCTCTCTTTTTCTCTGGTAGACAAACTTTTGCTCATCCTGAAGAATCTATCCCAATATTATATTCTCTTCAAAACTTTGAGGCTTTCATGGGGTATTTTAGGTGCTCTGGCCTTTATTCTGCTCCTATCCTTCAGGACATCTGTTAAAGGCCTTTGTCTCAACCCTCACCCCTTCGTCTCAACCCTCACCCCCTTTATCCTGAGTGTCTGGCACAGTAATGGCACTTTTAACTGTCTAGCATCCCTGCTTGATTTTACCAACCTCTCTCCATTTAGGTACTACAATACCTGACTTTTTGAAGCCAAATGCCCCTTTGCTATATGCAAACCATTTTTCCTTAGACTCCTATTGCTAATTTCCATTGCTGACAGGACATCCCATTATTCTCATTGATGCCAATTTCTGCCTTTTTATTAGAGATCCAGGGCTGGGAGTGTGGCTTAGTGGTAGAGTGCTTGCCTAGCATGCACGAAGCCTTGAGTTCGATTCCTCAGCACTACATAAACAGAAAAAAAAGCTGGAAGTAGTGCTGTGACTCAAGTGGTAGAATGCTAGCCTTGAGCAAAAGAAGCTCAGGGACAGTGCCCAGGTCCTGAGTTCAAGTCCCAGGACTGGACAAAAAAAAAAGAGATCTGGTTCATTCACACAACCACAACTTCAGTGTGAATCATTCTGAATTGTTTTATCTTCTAGATTTTGTCTCTGAAATAATAATACTTGGAGGTCACTGTGTGCCTGACAATTCTTCCAGAAGTCTTATGAGATAGGTCTACATTTTACTAATCAAGGCTCACAAAGGTTAAATGACTTTTAACCTAGGTTTTCATCTAGTGCAGAACTAGGATTGTCAGAGTTCATCTGACACAAAAGTCTTTGAGTTTCCTGCCACATGATGAATTCAGCCTTAGTTCTGTTTTGCCAGATGGATATTATTAAGCATTTGGAAGCACAAGCAGACCTTGCTAGGCTGCAGTATAAGTCAGAACATAAAGACATTTATCCCTTCATTGACTCTGTAGTAGATTGTACTGTGTCCTCCAAAAGATGTATAGAAGTCATACCTTTCAGTACACTTGAATGTAGTCTTTGAATGTGAAACGCAGATCTTTTTAAGTGTAAGCTGAATAATTGTGTCCTTCCCCTATCAATCCACATGTTAAAATTCTGAACTCCAAAGTGATAGCTTTGGGAGCCAAGCCTTTGAAATGTGGCTAGGTCTTTGGGAAGTGCTTGGTACACTTTGTGCTGTTGAACTTCTCTGAGTGCATAAGGAGCAGGGATTTATTTTTTACAGTTCTAGAGACTGGAAAGTCCAAAGTCAAGGGCTGTACCTGGTAAAAGTCTTTTGCTGAATTATCCAGTGGTGAAAGGCAGAAGGGTGAGAGAGGCAGGAGAGCAAGAAAGGTAGGGAGCTATGCTCATCCTTTTATCCAAAACACACTTTCAAAATAATTTACTCCTTAAAGATAATGGCATAAATCCATTTATGAGAACAGAGCTCTGATTATCTAATCAACTCTTAGACATCCTCTTTTGCTGCTGTGTGCTTCTGACCTACCACTTTGGGGAACACACTTAAGTCCTAGTAGTGTTACTGCAGCCCCTGGCCATAAGACCAGGCTCTAGGTCTGAATGCTCACTTTCATTAAGAGATAGAGAATGAAGTAAGGAGGCCAGGTCTGGCAGGTGCCATATTGGCCACATGGTGGATTGTAGGGTCTGGCATCTTGTCTCTATGCTGGAGGAAGAAAACCCCCTGCTCATCAGCTGCCTCCCAGGTAATGGCCATGCCCAGATCCCTGGAGGCAGGGGCAGGCACTTGACTGATAGGTTACTGAGTCTGTCAGTCCAGTGCCTGGGACTGGGAATTTCCTGGAATCTGCCCCCCCCCCCGTGCCAACCTATTTAGGCCTAAACCAGCCTAGCCAAGAGCAGGCCATGCCATGTGTGTCTCTGTGATTGTGTTCTGTGCCCTGTCTCCTGGCTCATCTCCAGTCATTAATTACAGTATTCCAATTCAGCTCTCTACTGAAGTTGAATTGGCTTGTTGGTATTGTTTTTCTTATTTCTTTCCTCTTTAGCATGTTTCCTAGCTGTGTTATGTGTATTTGCGTGCTGCAGGCCTTTGTAACAACTGGATACCTGCAGCCTGTTAACTGTATAATAAAGACTCCAATATTCTATATTTTAAAATGTGGCTTCTGGGATGGATGATTCACCTTACAACAAGAATATTCATGAAAATAAGTTTATTTATGGTTTTGACCAAAACTGAGGAAGAAATTCTCAATCCATCTCTTACTTGCTCATAGCAATGTTGTAAGTTCCAGAAAGAGGGAACAAAAATTAGGACATGTGAACATGTTGAGTTAGATGTGTGCCCACTTACAAGAGCTGGTAGATTATCTTTCTTCTAGGAGTTGAGTATTTCTCCTGTGGCTAGAGCTCTTGAGTGGGCTATTTACATTAGAACATGAGATTTCTTGCAGGGATTTTAAGGTGCCTGTTACAGTAGGAAGTGATTAAGTGACTATCTCTGCCCTCATGGATGCTGTCAGTCTCTTGTCTCTTGCTGTGTGAGCACATATATCTATTATTCCTTTGCTCTTCACTGTGATCTTCAAGCACACTTCCTCTGTCATATTATGCAACACTGAAGTTTATGCGCTTATAAATTAATACTACTACAAATGTTTCCATCTTTAAGGACCAACCTTACTCCTATTTCTTGACAATAGCAAGCAATCCTTGCCTTTTTAAAGGCAAGGGGTTTCTATTTCACATGCCAATTTATAATGTCATCCCTTTCATCTCTCCCATCTCTTCCAAGCTTTCTTCTTTTGTTATTCAGACAGTTCACTATGACACCCATTTTATGACACACCAATATTATCATGTTATTTTAATTTTTCATGTACAGTTGGCTTCGAATTAGACTGTGAGTGCCTTAAAAACACAAAGCTGAGTGCCGGTGGCTCACACCTGTAATCTTAGCTAGTCAGGAGACTGAGATCTGAGGATTGCAGTTCAAAGCCAGCCTGAGCAGGAACGTCTGTGAGACTCTTATCTCCAATTAACCACCAGAAAACTGGAAGTGGTGCTATGGCACAAGTGGTATAGTGCTAGCCTTGAGCTGAAGAGCGCAGGGACAGCATCCAAGCCCAGGATTCAAGACCCATGACTGACCAAAAAACAAAAAGAAAAAAACAAAAAATAGACATACTGTGTTATTCCTTCTGTTTTGTTCCAAGTACTGAACATATTAGGAACCAAATATATAATACATGCTAAAGAACTTTCATGAATGGATACTGTGTCTTTATTGGATAAAAAAATGTTATGAGGGGGCTGAGAAGGTGGCTCAGTGGTAGAGTGCTTGCCTTGCATGCATGAGGCCCTGGGTTCGATTCCTCAGTACCACATAAGCAAAAAGAAAAAAAGCCAGAAGTGGCGCTGTGGCTCAAGTGGTAGAGCGCTAGCCTTGAGCTGAAGAGCTGAGAGACAGCACCCAGACCCAGAGTTCAGGCCCCACGACTGGACCCCCTCCAAAAAAATGTTATGATTGCTTTGGTATCTCTGACAAGTAAGTATCCCCTGTAATATGTACCACATAGCACTCTGGAAAAGGACCTCATCCCTATCACTCTGTTTCCTAAGTGCTCTTCTTAGGTCTAATTCCTTCCCTGCTAAATGTACCTGTAGAACTTCTAGTGTGATAGAAAAAAAAAAAAGAGATCGAGCCTCTCTCATTACCCTTTATTGCCTCCCATTGTCTATGAAGTACAAGACTCCCCAATGCCTGATATGTAAGACTCATTCGAGCCAAACCCAGGAGACTGCTTCCAGGCTTGTCTGTCATAGTTTGATTCCTTCATTGTCACACTGGACTAGTATTCATCATTCCCTGACTCTGCATTGTTTCACACCTCAAAACTTCAGTTCCTCCTGTTTTCACTTCTTTTCTTCTGGGGGACTATTCTCCTTTCTTCCATAACTTTCCCTGTTCCTTTTTTCAAGAGGATGGAAGAATCACTGTTTGTGTCTACTCTGTTAGAACTTGTCACATTGTACTATGATTGTTTGTCTCTCTCTTGACTAGATTATAAGGTGCTAGAGAGCAGGAACTCTGGCCTTATATTTAAAGTCTGTGGTTAAAAAAATCCAGTAAATTATTAAATGGGCTGAAAAGGATCCATATTGTCCCACATTGCATGCCTGTGGTACACAGAGATATCTAATAAGGTTGACCATTCCCCTCTGCACTCTGCAGTTTCCCAGTATCCTGAACTTGCCTCTTCAAGGGCCATTTTTGCAGAGCTGTTTATTTGTCTTTGCATTTAGCTAGCAGAGCTGAACACATTGAAACTAGGGATGCCTTCCATGTTGAACTAAAATGAAAACCTAGGTAGCGATAGGAAGGATATTTAGGCAAATATACATCATTTTGCTGTTTCCTTCTGATCTTGTATTTGCTGTAATTTTTTTAGGGGGGTACTGGGGATTGAGGTCAGGGCTTCATGCTTAGAAGGCAGGCACTCTACCACTTAACCCACACATACCTCCAGCCCCCTTTTGCCTTGGTTATTTACTTATGCCAGTCCTGACGTTTGAACTCAGGCCTCTTGTGCTCAAGACTAGCACTCTACCACTTGGGCCAAAGTGCTACTTCTGGCTATTTCTGAGTAGTTTATTGGAAATA
This sequence comes from Dipodomys ordii, assembly GCF_000151885.1. NCBI lineage: Eukaryota > Metazoa > Chordata > Mammalia > Rodentia > Heteromyidae > Dipodomys > Dipodomys ordii. The sequence continues at coordinate 25,021,282 of NW_012267224.1, forward strand.
AGAGTCTCATGGATGCTAGGCGATGGTGGCTCATGCCTGTAATCCTAATTACTCAGGAGACTGAGAACTGGTAATGATGATTTGAAGCCAGCTCAGGCAGGAAAGTCCCACTGAGACTCTTTATCTCCAGTTAACCATCAGAAAACTGGAAATGGGGCTGTGGCTAAAAGTGATAGAGCATAGCCTTGAGTGAAAAAGTTTAGGAACAGTTTCCAAGCCCCGACTTTAAGCTCCATGATAAAAAAAAAAAAATGCATAGACTTTCCTGCCTGGGCTGTCTTCAAACCATGGTGCTTAGATCTCAGCCTCCTGAGTAGCTAGGATTGGAGGCATCAGGCACCAGTACCCAGCTGCTTTGGTTATTTTTAAGGTAGGATCTTAAATTTTAGTGCCAGGGCCAGCTTGGGCTGATTCTTCTACTTGTGTTACTCAGGTTGCTGGGGATGATAGATAATTGTCTCTGCATCCAGCCATTGTGCCTCCCCTGTACCTGTGATAAAAGGTGCTTGCCATCACAGCTAGCCTTTGAGTGAGATAATCTAATCTCAACCCACGATAACTGGATTGCTGCCTCTCAAGTAGTAAAGATTACAACAAGTGTGAGCTATCATGCCTAGTGCTGTAAATTCTCTATAATTTATTTAGCTAGATGAGATTAGTTGTGATATACTACCAATATACACTTGTTTTTAGAGTTAAAGCAATAGTGAGCATGAAGTAACTGTATAGAAGAATTCTGATCTACTTCATGGAGTGGAAAAGGCTTATTATTACTGGTATTACATAGAAAAATCTCATCTTTGCTTCTGTCCCTTGGGGGAACCAAGCTTCAGGCAGATTCTAGCCAACTAGTTTTTCTAATGGGTGATTTTTTTTTTTTTTTTTAGAAAGAAACCTTTCCATTTCTCCTTCTTTCCTCCTTCCCTCCCTTCCTCCCCTCTTCCCTTCTTCCCTCCCTCCCTTCTTCTCTCCTTCCTACTTCCTTTCCTCCCCACCTTTCTTCTTCTTTTTTTTTGGTTCTGGTCCTTGGGCTTGAATTTAGGGCCTGGGCACTAACCCTGAGCTTTTATGCTCAAGGCTAACACTACCATTTGAGCCACAATTCTACTTCTGGGTGTTTTGGAAGTTAATTGGAGATAAGAGTCTCACAGACTTTTCTGCCCTGAGTTGGCTTTGAATCATGATCCTCAGATCTCAGCCTCCTGAGTAGCTAGGATTACAGGCATGAGCCACAGGTGCCCAGCTTAATCTTTGCATTTCAATTTGGCAGAGAACAAAGTAGGAAAAAAAATGAAGCTCCTGAAACGAGAGCTAAGTGGTCCAGGAAGTATTTTTGTACCTACAAGAACCTACAAAGAACCTTTGAGTACACAGAAGTTTTGCTTTTCTTCAAATAGCAATAAGGCTCTGATCCAAAGAAACAGGATCTTCACACAAACAGCACAGCACAACCAGAAGAGATGGGGCCCTTCAATTTCCGACCCAGAACACAGAGATGTTTACATCCATCATGCTGGCTGAGGGTTTGTACCTGCCCTGGTAAGGAAGCACTGAAAATCAAGGGAACCAGCCACAGATATCCCTGTAGTTTATTGCACTAGTTATGTCTATGGTAATGTGAACAAATATTCATTGCTTTCACTTCAGTGAGTGGGTGCAAGTAGACTCTTTTGTAACTTCTTAACATCTCAAGTTAAAAATGTCTCCAGCCAACTGACATAGGTAAAATTCATTGGGATAAAATTAAGGCCTTTCAGGAAGCCTTTGTCATGTAGATGCTTGAGACATTGCACTTCTGGAATGGCATCTGGCTGTTATGGCAGGATTATGACAGCATAGAACTGATTTGCCTTGTTCTAGCCCAGTGGTATTATGACATCAGCTATTAAGCAGCCAATCATTCCCTTCTTTCCTTCCTCTAATTTTTCCCCTGAGTTGGTTACAATGCTGAATAAGCCTCTGTCCTTTCCTTAAAGAGGCTCAGAGGTCTTTATAGGAGGCAGATAAATAAGTATTACATAGTGTAATAAATGCCCAAAAGTTAAAAAAGAGAATAACGAGTCCTAAGGGTTGAGGAATTAGGAAGTCTGTCAGTTTAAGCTGGGTTTCAATTCACTAAAAGTGCAATGGTACAGAAATTCCTTGTTTACTTGAGGTTGGGAATATTAGTTATCCTAGCAAGCTTGAAGAATAATTGAACTAAAAAACAGTGCTCAATTTTGGGTGATTGGTGAATGCTCCCAGAATAATTGTGATCTAATGGTGTAAACAACTGGTTTTGCTTAATCCTAGGCCTAACCAGTATGTTAACACAGTGTTAATGTCAGGCTGTAAGAGATCTTAAAGCTTATGTAATTCATGCTTTTCATTTTCTAGATGACAAAATATGGCTCCAAGTTATTAATGATTTCCCTAAAGTCATTTAGAAGTCACTATAAAGCATGAGTCAGAAAGTTTAACTGCCCCAATTATATTCTTTCACTTCTCCAGAAAATTACCTATTTGATAATATCCTAAAATAATCAAATTGGAACAAAATTAGGCCATCATTCCCAGATAGAATTTTGACCCATCGGATACTTTCTCTTCTATATTATAACAAGTGGACTTTAAGATAGAGCTTCAGCTATGTTGGCTGCATGCTTGTAATTTAAAGTACATGACAGTTCTTCAAAAAATTTTTTTTGGTGGTTCTGAGGTTTGAACTCAGGGTCCTATATTTTCTAGGCCGGCAGGCATGCAGGCAGACACTCTACCACTTGAGCTATACCCTCATCCCTTTTTTTGCTTTAGGTATTTTTCAGATAGGGCCTTTTGGTTTTTCCAAATTCAGCCTCAGACCTTGATCCTCCCATCTACAGCTTCCCTCATAACTAGGACCACTGTTCTGTACCACCATGCCTGACGTATGGAGGTAGGGTTTGGTTTTTGTTTTTTGTCGGTTGTGGGGCCTGAACTCTGGGCCTGGGTGCTGTTCCTCAGCTCTTCAGCTCAAGGCTAGTGCTCTACCACTTGAGCAACAGTGCCACTTCCGGCTTTTTCTGCTTATGTGGTTCTGAGGAATTGAACCCAAGGCCTCATGCATGCAAGCAAGGCAAGTACTCTACCACTGAGCAAGCTTCCTAGCCCCTGAGGTAGGTTTTTAGATAACTTTTAGGCCTGTGGTGTCCTTGAACCACAGTCCTCCCAATTTCTGCCACCATTCATACCTTATAGGCTCTTTATTCAGCAGCATAACGTTTTACCCTCCAGACTCTTTTAGTCACTTAAATTGATTGCAGATAGCATCCATCAAAAGTTCTGCAGAAGGGGAAGTTAAGTGCATTCAAGAAGATATCCACCATTTCTGTAAGTATGAAAGTTCTAAACTTGTGACCAGTGACACCACCTGAGTAAGAAATGGTGGAGTACCAGTTGCTTGCTCTTTGATGACATGTGTTCTACTGTTACCCCTTAGCCATTGATCAAATTGTCTTCTTCAAGAGAACAATCAGATCAAGTTTGATTTTACACTTTCTCTAAAAATTGAACCTCTTTCACCTATGTTGTTCTATATACTTTAAAAAGGGATAAACATAGTTTGGGAGAGATACCAAAAAGTGTATTCCTATTCAAAGAAACGGCATTATACTTTAAAAAGCCAAATAATCACAATCATTAAAGTCCTTTTCCTTTCTGCCTTGGCTTCCACAAAGCCAAGCAAAATGAGGTTCTATCTTAGTATGTAGGCATCGTTTTTTTGTGTGTGTGTGTGTGAAAATACCGTACAGAGGGGTTACAATTACAAGATAATGAGTAATTTCTTCTCAAGTATTGTTGCCTCCTCCTTTGTTTCCCCTTCCCATTCCTTCCCATCACCCCCCCAAAGTTGTAAAGTTCGTTTTTCTTTTTCGGTGTAACGATTTGTACACATCTTATTGTTGCAATGGGTCCACCTGTATCCCTATTTAAACTATTTGTTTTTTCCCTTCCCTTCCACAAATTATACCAATATCAAATACAGTGAAAGCAGGGGTTATACCGTGAGGGAAGGACATACAAAGCAACAAAGAAATCATCTTATAAATATGTTAGAAACAATTGCATGAAAGCAAAAGCATTTGAATACTTATCTTGGGGTTCATTTCACCTAACATCAATTTTTCTGACCTTTTCTGCTTGTCTCAGACATATACTAGTTATTGCAAATAAGGGAAACCATGGGACCTATGTTTCTTTGGCCTGGCTTGCTTCACTTCAAGCATTGTTGCCTCCTCCTTTGTTTCCCCTTCCCATCCCTCCCTCCCCAAATTGTAAAGTTCGTTTTTTGACATAACGACTTGTACATCTCATTGTTGGAATGGGTCCACCTGTATCCCTATTTAAATGACTTGTTTTTGGTCTTCTCCTCCACAAATTATACCAACATCAAATACAGTGAAAGCAGGGGTTATACCAAGGGGGAGGGACATACAAAGCAACAAAGAAATCATCTTATAAATATGTTAGAAACAATCGCATGAAAGAAAAAACATTTGAATACTTATCTTGGGGTTCATTTCACCTAACATCAACTTATCTGACCTTTTCTGCTTGTCTCAGACATATTGTAGGCATCATTTTTTTTTAGGGAATATTATGAACCTTTTTCTTTAAAAGTAAAATCTAACAATGGTATTTTCTACAAGTTGTTTACTGTAACAGCCATCTTGGATACGTTTTTGGAAGTAAGGAATGAATAAATACATGCAGCATTGCCTTTGTTTTGGATCACTGAGTGGAAGGCCTATGCCTCTTAATAATAAAAGCAAGGGTCCTGTGCACATCCCATGCCCCTGCGATCTAGGGATACCAAGATGTACATATAACTGCAGGACTTGAGGTTCCTGAACAGCTTTTTAAGACTAGAGGATCTGTGGAAATAACATCAGGCATATATTCTAAGGTGATTTCATATATCCATTTTGTCCTCAGAATGTGTAATTCTTTTTTTTTTTTTGGTTGTAGGGCTTGAACTCTGGGCTGGGGTGCTGTCCCTCAGTTCTTCAGTTCAAGGCAAGTGCTCTACCACTTGAGCCACAGCGCCATTTCTGGTTTTCTGGTGGTTTATTGGAGATAAGAGTCTCACTGACTTTCCTGCCTGGGATGGTTTTGAACCTCAGTCCTCAGATCTCAGGCTTCTGAGTAACTAGGATTACAAGTGTGAGCAACCAGCACTGGGCTAGAATGTGTAATTCTTAAATTACATATAGGTATTTGGTCAAAACCTACTCTGAACCATTTGCTTAAACATTAATATTTTGCTTTGGAATAGTTTTTTAAAATAGTTTTTTTGAAGAAGCAATTCATGTTTAGGGTGGAAATTAGGAAAAACAAAATCATAAAGGAACAAATTAAAATAATCACACTATAGGGGACATATTATAAAATTCCTAGATAATATTATTCCCAAGTGAGAATTCCTAGGTATTATTCTTCAGTAATGTTTGTATTTCAAGGGTTTTTTTAAGCTTTTTTTTTTTTTTTGGTGGTGGTGGTACTGGAGCTTGAATTTAGGGCTTCAAGCTTAAGCTCTGCTTTTTTGCTCACAGCTGACAGTCTGCCACTTGAATCAAGCCTCCAATCCAATACTGAGATTTTAATTAAGCAGTATTTCATTGAATGATTTACTAAACCTTACCCTATATTTGGGCATTTAAATTATTTTATTAATACTGTGATCTACATTCTTAATACCAACAATGATTTATTGAGTATTTACTATTGTGTATGATAAGCACTATACAAATTGCGTTGTCAACTTTTTTTTTTCTTTTTGCTGGTACAGAGGTGTGAACTTAGGACCTTGAGCTTGGCTTGCTCACTTAGTGCTCTACCACTTGAACCACAACTTCAGCTCATCTTTTTGTTGGCTATTTTAGAGATACAGTCTCAAGTTTTTCCCAGGCTGGCTTTAAACTGCACGTTTCAAGCTTCTTGCATAGCTTGGATTACAGGTATGAGTTATCAGCAGCCAGTTGAACTATCTTTAGACTTAGAACAATCCTGTGTAGTAAGAATGATTGTCCTTTTATAGATGAAAAAACTATGGATTATAAGCTATTATAAGGTGGCTACAACAACTGTTGTAATTTGGCTTATGTAAACATGCAAGGTTAAACAGGACTGTTCTGATTCAGATAGCTTATCAAAATAGGCAAAATAGGCTTTACTTCTTTTATGTATAAATATCTACATATATATGTATGTGTGTTTGTACATATATATGCATACATTAATTTTTTTAGGAAGGAGAAGTCTAGTGCAATTTTTCTACTATGATAAAATAACATGTTGGATATCATAGTACTAATTTTGTGGTCTATAGGAATGTAGGCTCCAGAAATGAATCTTGCAGCTAGGGTACTGGTGGCTCACACCTGTAATCATAGCTACCAGGAGGCTGAGATTTTAAGATCACAGTTTGAAGCCATCTTGGGCAGGAAAGTCTGTGAGACTCTATCTCCAATTAACCACCTAAAAGTTGGAAGTATAGCTGTAGCTCAAATGATAGAGTGTTAATCTTAAGCACAAAAGCTCAGGGACAGCACCCAGACCCAGAGTTCAAACCCCAGGATCCTCACAAAAGAAACCAAAAGACAGAAACAAGTCTTTCATTCAACAGTGAACAGAAAAACCACTTATTTATTAAGAGAAATAAAAAAGAGAAGTAGTGCAAATTCTGAATTTTACAGTAATGGATATGCAATGTTCATATATAAGTACTTAAAGCAATGAACTTGAGTTAAATGAACTAGCTCCTCTCCACCTTCTATTTAATGAATAAATGATTTGTAGCCAGCACATCCTGTGATGATACCTAAAACAAGAGATTGTTTCTAACTGCTTAATGATGGTTGGGATAGTTTAGTAGTTTAAACTATCACCATGTGGAAATCAACAATGCCAAACCACGTGGGTGCTTTGGCAAAGTCACAATTTAAAAAAATTCAGAATTAGATGGAATGTTATCAATTGAAATGAAACTTGTCAGCTGTAATGTGCCATGCCAATGTATAATATGTAAACTCAGGTTCATATATATATATATATATATATATATACGTATATATCCATATATGGATATATGTATGTGTATTCATGTATATGTATACTATATATACATACATATGTGTGTGTATGTATATATATATATATATATATAGTTGGTCGTGGGGCTTGAACTCCAGGTCTGGGCGCTGTCCCTCAGCTCTTCAGCTCAAGGCAAGCAAGCTACCACTTGAGCCACAGCGCCCCTTTCGGTTTTCTGTTGGTTAATTGGAGATGAGAGTCTCCCGGACTTTCCTGCCGGGGCTGGCGTTGAACTGCGAAGCTCAGATCTCAGCTCGTCGGTAGGTAGGATTAGAGGCCGCGGGCCCCTGGCGCCCGGCTCTCAGGCTCCTCTATTATAATTGGGGCACATAGGTACATAACTGTGGAGCTAAAGCCTCCTGACCCCACCCTCCCCGTGGCCCAAGGAATAAAGCAGAAGACAGAGGTGGGAAAAGCTGAAGTTTTAGTTCCAGCAGTGTTCTTGCGAGGTAAACCCTGGGAACGAAAGGCAGGCGAGGCGGAGTCGCCGGGCGGGCCCATCAGCTTGTCCCTGGAGGCCGGGCTTCGGCTGCTCTAGGCCGCGCTGACCCCCGGGGCCCAGGTGGCGGGGTGGGTGGGGGTGGTGGTAGTAGTTCTAGGCCTCCGGCTACCCCCCGACCTGCACCTCAGACCGTCTCGGGCCCTCGAAGGGGCCCCCGGACGCCATCCGGGGTCTGCGCGCCCTCCAGTCCCCGGCCCAAGCCTGAGACCCAGGATCTTTGGCGCCCTCGCCCTCGACCAGCAGCAGCAGCAGCAGGACGAGGAGCAGGAAGAGCAGCAGCAGCAGCGGCAGCGGCATGGCGCGGGCGCAGGGCGCGGCGGGTCCCCCCTCCGCCCCCGGCGG
>NW_012267224.1:25029419-25048242 GCF_000151885.1 Dipodomys ordii
TGCCCAGAGAGCGCTCCGGGCAGCGGATGAGGCGCGGAGGTCTGCGGCGCAGGGCGCCTCCCCCCGGCTTCCCGAACCCTGCCCGGTGCCACCCGAGGGGGAGGATGGAAACAACAGCCGCGCTCTGAGCCCCCCGAAGACCACCCTTCCCGCCACCCGACCCCGCGTCCTGCGGAGACCCCCCGCGCGCCCCGCCGCGTCCGCTCCCCTCCACCTGCCCGCCCCGCTCCCCGCGCTGGGGGGTGCGGGCCAGCGAGCGATGGCGGACAACCTGAAGAAGCTGGTCTCCAAGGAGAACTTACTAGCGCTGCAGGAAAAGCTCAACTCGTGGGCGAAGGACTACAACGTGAGTGTGGGAGGGAGGCCGCGGGCTCGCCCTGCCCACGGCCCCCGCGCAGCCCCGGCGGGCGACGCTCGGGATCCCCGAGGGGGGGAAGCCGGGGCGCGTGCCCTCGGGGTGCTGGGGCGGCGGCTCAGTCCGCTGCGCCGCCGTGACCACGGACGCCGGTGGCCATAGCAACGGGAGAGTCAGCCCTGCTCCTGTGCCACTCTTCCCCCCTCCCCCCGCAGCCCAGTCCATACCTTCTGCCTGCGGACCTACATGTTTATGTATTACTACCCTCACCTGTCTTTCTGCAAGTCTTCCACTTTGAAAATACCCAGGGGTCACATCAGAATGGATTTCTATAAACCATACAAACCATATCTAGGTCTGATCTCAGAAGTTGCTGACGTGCACTCTTGCAGATAACGCTGGGCGTTTCCTTTGGTTATGGGTGGGCATGGTGATAAAGGGACTCCAAAGCCGAGTTCAGGAGGCCCATTGCCAAGGCTTTTGAGAGAAGCCAATAGTCTGTAAACCAAACGCATAAGCATTACCCGCATCTCAGTCTTTACCCAGCTGCTCCCTGCAGTAGCCTCCCCCCTCTCCCCCCCCATACATAAAGGACCCAGAGGGTAGGATTTGCCTTGCCTTCTGTCTGCATCTTAAAGTGGAGGTTCCCGTCTTTACCCAGTAGAGTTGTCTACCTCCTTCTTCTACCTCAGACACAGCTTCTGAGTCTGACTGTTGACTAGCAGAATAACCTCTTTGGATCTCATCACTTGATCTGTCCAATGGGAGTGACTGGAGTAAATACATAACACTACTTTCCATATTTCAGTTTTTTGAATCTAGATTGGCTTGTATTGGAGATCCTCATTGTCATGACTTCCTGCCCCATTCACTCTTGAGACAAGGCTTCTGAAGTGAAAGACTTTGAAGAACAGCTTGAGTTTTCCCCTTAGCCTGGCATTCTTAGTGTTTAGTGATTCCTCTCCCCCTCCCCCTTGCTGAAAAAACTCCCAAACAAACCAGTATCAGTCATTTCTTCTTCATTTGTGACTCGCATCTGCAATGCTAGTTATTTGGGAATCTGAGATTGGAAGGAGAGAAATTTGAATCCAGCCTGTACAGAAAAGTCTGTGAGGCTCCATCTCTATCTGATAAACCAGTAAAAATGTTGAACCAGAGGTGTGGCTCAATGGTGTAAGACTACAAGTCCTGCAGTTCAAACCCTGGGACCATCAGAAAAGGAAGAAAGGAAGGAAGAAAAGAAAGAAGAAAGTTGGTTGAAGAGACTTCAACAACATGCTGGGTATGGTGGTTTGTGCCTGAATCCTATATATGGTGGAAATTTTAAGTAGGAGGATTGCTATCCAGGCCAGCCATGCAGAAAGAGATACTTGGTATTAAAAATAACCATAGCAAAAAGGACTGGAGACATTGTTCAGATGATTACTTGCCTAGTAAATTCAAAGCCCTGAGTTCAAACCCAATACCTTAAAAAACAAACAAACAAACATGGGGCTAAGAAAATTGCATAGCACATGTAAGGTCTAAGGTTTGATCCCTAAGAAGAAAACATTTTTCAGGCAGATTAAAAATTACCTTTTTATTACAAAAGACTTGGACTGTCCCTACTACTTTGTGTGTGTGTATGTGTATGTGTGTGTATGTGTGTGTGCGGGGTTGGGGTTTCTGGGGCTTGACTCTGGGGCTTGAGCACTGCCCCTGAGCTTCTTTTGCTCATGGTTAGTGCTCAACCACTTGAGTCACAGCTCCATTTCCAGCCTTTTTTTTGACTTTCTTGCCCAGGCTGGCTTCAGACTGCAATCCTCAAATCTCAGTCTCCTGAGATTTGTGTGTGCCTCATGCTGAGCACTTTTAAGAGCACCCTCTTTACTAATCCTAATAGCATGTATTTACTACACTTAAAAATATTACATTGAGACATGCCATAGTTGGTTACATTTTTTTTTCTTGGTAACTTCCTATTTCTCCATTAGTGCCATTTCGACCTGTGCCCTTCATGGCTCTTGAATGAAGGCACATGCCTTCTCCATGCCTTGGGGTCCTTTCTTAGGCTGTCTCATTTCTCTTGAGCTGTCTGACAACTCAGAAGAATGATGTTCTTGATGCATCTCCTGTGCATGTACTGACCCCTGTTGATGCATCTCCTATGCATGTACTGATGAATCTCATTGTGAATTTCAGGGTCTATTGTTGTAGAGTCTCACTTCTGAGGAGCCCATTAGACAGTTTTACTAGTGAGTGCTCTTGTCGTCTCAAGTTCAATCAGTCTAATACTGAATTCAGCCTCCAGCATGTCCTGGTCCCCAGTCACCTCCTTGTCTTCATCATAGCATACTCCACATGCTTTTCACCATGTAATCTGTTGGTTCAAACCTCAGACTTCATAAAATATCTGAATACTTTCCCACACTTCCATTGCTAACACCCTTCACCTTAGATCATCTTTATTATTAGATTACCTGTATTATTACAGAAATGATCTAAAATGCTGCTGGTCCATTTCCTATTCTCTTTTCCTCTTTCAGTGCTAGGGTCTGCACTTAGATGCTCTATCACCTGAGCTCTGCCTCCGGTCACTCCCCCCTCCAAACTTTAGTTAGAATCTTTTGCTTTTGTCCCAATTTGCTACCTCTACCTCCCAAACAGTTGTTGTTACAAGTGTGAGCCAGTACAGTTGCCCATTCTTTTGAATGTCAAGTTACTCCTTTACCAGCACCCTCTAGATTTCCTATTTCACACAAAATAAAACCAAAGTTCCTACAATGGCCTTCAAAGTAAACCTCACTCATCACATTTATTTGTTTCCTCTTTGCTCAACCCACTGCAGTAAAACTGGCTAGCTTGCAGTGCTGTTGGAACTTTGCCTGCTGAAGGACAGGTTCCACATTTCACTGCCCCAAATAGTTGCCATTGAACAATTAAAATGTGGCCTGTGAACACCAAGACATGGAATTTTTTTGTTGTTGTTGTTTTGCCACTCTTGGGGCTTGAACTCAGGGCCTGGGCACTGTCCCTGAACTTCTTTTGCTCAAGGCTAGCACTCTACCACTTAAGCCACAGTGTCATTTCTGGCCTTTTCTGTGTATGTGGTACTGAGGAATTGAACTCAGGCCTTCATGAATGCTAGGCAAGCACTCTACTGCTAAGCCACATTCCCAGCCCCAAAGAAATGGAGTTTTTAATTGCTCTGAAGTTCAGCTTAAATTTAGTCAGGTATGGCTGCTGGCTACTGGCTAGAGGCTGGGACCACAGGTTCATCCTGAAAGCTTCCAGACTCCTGCTTCATGGCATTTTGCACTTGCTTGGAAAGCTTTTCTGCTTGGAAAGCTTTTCAGTCATTGGTATTTTTGCAAGATAGCAGCATCCTCAACTTTCTTACCTCCTTCAAGTCCATCCTGTTTACAGTTGCACCTGGCACTCACATTCTCCTTTCCCTGTCTTATTCCATAATATATATCTTTCAGTATTTCTTTATTTTCTTTTTTTGTCACCTTCCCCTCTACTTCCATGTGGCACTGTATACCCAGCACTTAGAAGACAAAGGAGAGAGAGAAGGGTACTGTTTGTGAGCCAGACAGGTAGAGGGTAAGAGTTAGAAATGGTTAGCATTAGGGGAGATAGTTTATTTGCCAGAGGGCCTCAAGGTCTTCACTGGGCTAATTTAGAAGCCTGTGTACCATGGCAGAAGCTGAAAGCAAAATGCAGGCAGGGGACAAGTTTGGATTCTGTTTTAAAAATTCCCTCTAGTTGCTCCATCATGAGGACATTGGAAATTAGGGAGAAGAGATATGGCTGGGTGACTCTTGAGGCAAGAAATTTTATCAGTTCACTTCTCATAAGTTAAACTGGCACATTTAGTGATGTGTATCAAAGACTGAGAGCTAAGGTCCTAAGGTTTGTTGTAAGATATCCAAATTTATTACATAACATCTGTCTAGCTCTGAAAAAGCCACTTGAATTCTAATGTCCTAATTGCACCTTGGAGATATTAGCATGAGTTGTTCACCATGTAACCTTCCTGCACTGGGTCAGCTCTGTGCTAACTCCCCCTCCCTCTGAGTTTCTTTGTTTCCCCTAGAGCCATGGACTAGGGAGTTAACCTGGGTCAGGTGCTTTGAGATTTAGTTCAAATAATATCCTTTATGCAATCATAGTAGCGAACAGTAAACACTATTGTACCCCTTGATAATCCTCAAGTTAGGTGAGATGACATTTTTCCCTCCCCCACCCCCATGCTTGCTAGGCAACCCTTCTACCATTTGAACCCCTCCCCCAGTCCATTTTACTTTATTTTTCAAAAAGAATTTTGTATTTTTGTCCAGGGTTGACCTTTGACTTTTTTGGGGGGGGGCTGGGTTAACCCCAAATTGTGATCCTCTTACCTATGCATCCTGTATAAGTAGATGATATTTCTTTTTATTTTTTATTGTGAAAATACTGTACAGAGGGGTTACAATTATATGGGCAAGATAATGAGTACATTTCTTATCAAGCATTGTAGCCTCCTCCTTTGTTTCCCCCCCATCCTCCCCCTGCACCCCCATCCAATCCTCCGCCCCCCCCCACCAAAGTTGTAAAGTTCGTTTAAGGACTTCTACATCTCATTGTTGCAATGTTGCAGTGGATCCACCTGTATCCCTATTTAAACGATTTGTTTTTCCCCTTCCCCTCCACAAATTATACCGACATCAAATACAGTGAAAGCAAGGGTTATACTGTGGGGGAGGGACATACAAAGCAACAAAGAAATAATCTTATTATCTTATCTTATGTTAGAAACAATCACATGAGAGAAAAAAAACTTCTGAATACATATCTTAGGGTTCATTTCCCTAACATCACCTTATCTGACCTTTTCAGCTTGACTCAGATATTGCAAATAAGGGAAACCATGGGACCTATGTTTCTTTGGGCCTGGCAATGATATTTCTTAAAGTGAAACAATAGTCTAGAAAAAAATTACAAGCTAAGAAGTCTCAATTATTTAAATATGTGAGTAGGACTGGTGGGGAAGGGTGGTAATGCAAGGAGACTTTCTTGTCACTCTTGTTTTGTGTTATAGGTGTTTCCATTAAGAGGTCCAAACAGTGTATTAACTGTCAACACACATAAAGGAGATTTTATTGAAGTGTCTATTCTGTTTGATTTAGAATTATATTTGGGGTTGAAATAGAGGTGTGTGCCAAGGTATGCTTAATTCTTAGAACAAAGCGTTTTTGTAGTTGCTATGGGATATTCAAACAGACTCTGTCCACCAACTCCCCTACTCTTTTGTCAGCGAATTTCTACATTCTTTCTTACTTCCTCCCTCCCTCCCTCCCTCTTTCCTTCCCTCCTTCTTTCCCTTTCTCTCTCTTTCTTTTTTTCTCTCTCTCTCTTTCTTTCTCTTTTTTCTTTTTTCTCTATTTCTCTTTCTTTCTTTCTCCCCTCCCCCTTTTGCATTACTAGGGTCTGATCTCAGGATCTTGAGCTTGCCAGATTGACTGTCTCACTTGACCCATACCTTTAGTCCTGCTTATTGCTGGTTATTTGGAGATAGAATCTAGGAACTCTTTTTTTCCTGGACTGTTCTTGAAGTATGATCCTGCAGATTTCAGAACTCTCCTGAGTAGCTAGGATTATAGGTATGAGCCACCAGTACCCAGCTATTTCTACATTCTTGAGGATACCATCCAATTAGTAAGTTTACAGAGAATCCTTTTCTTGCTGTAAGGACCTTTATCCTTCCATGTTGCAGTAATAAACCTCCAAATCTAAATGTCACACTAGAAGAGAAAATTTTCCCCTTCTCCAACAGCAGCTCTCCTCCCCACCATTCAGCCACTCTGTGTCTGGTGGAGTTGCCATTCTGTCATGTGGCCTGAAGAGCTTGTATTTCTCTTAAATAATCCACAAAACTTCACCCTCCATCCCTTCCCAGAACCATACATAATGGGTTGTGTGAACACCACTTTCTGTATTTACACACTAAGTCCACATGACATCACTAGATAACATAATCTTGGACTACTCTTTCAGTGTGGCCCGTTGTCATCAGAAATGTCATTAATGTGCATGTACATGTAATAATGTGGCTCCAATCTAATTGTAATGCCTCTTGAGATATGTGGGAAGATGGATGGAATATTTATAGTTACTAGTAATGAATTCATGGCTGCCAAAGAAATTGGCAGGTGATTTATATTCTTCACAGAGTTGATACAAACAATATTGTTTAATATTAAGGAGAATAAATAATGAAAAAGACCAATAGAAATATTCACTGTGGGGTCAAGACAATGAAATCTAGTGGAGAAGCCTATACCTGGCTAGAAGGTGCAGCTTAAGTTGGCATGAGGTATCTGGCATGTTATGCCCATTCTATTACATCATGCAGAGGATGGGCAGATATAAGGACATTCAATTTACTCATAATGGGCATTGCTGCCATCCTCTTCAAACCCCCAGAACCAGAGTGAGGTTAAAGATAGAAATTAGAGTTTTTGTTTTCTATGTGTGAATTCCCTTGGTTATCTGCAAAAGAAAGCAAAAACCCTACCTTCTGTTTAATGTACTTGTCTATGACTTCTTTGATTGGCCAAATAGGAATAGCATTCTTTTTATCTGCAATGTGAAGGTTTTTTTTAAATTTTTTTGTTGTTGGTCATGGGGCTTGAACTCTGGGCCTGAGCGTTGTTCCTGAGCTCTTCAGCTTAAGGCAAGCGCTTTACCACTTGAGCCATAGTGCCACTTCCAGTTTTCTGAGTGGCTTATTGGGGATAAGAGTCTCAAGGCCTTTCCTGCCCGGGCTGGTTTTGAACTGCAATCCTCAGCTCTCAGCCTCCTGAATAGCTAGGATTACAGGCGTGAACCACCGGTGCCTGGCAGGTTTATTTTTTTACTAAAATAAAAATAGGGGAGCATTTGATGTTGTAATAGCATTTATATTTTAAAAGAATACTATGAAAGATTTGTGTTTGTGTATGTGTGTGTGTGTATGCGTGCGTGCGTGTGTGTGTGTGTGCGTGTGTGTGTGTGCACCTGTCCTGGGGCTTTAACTCAGGGTCTGGGTGTTGTCCCTGGCCATGGGTTGGACAATGGCATCACAATCCCTCTGTGGTGGAAGGAGGAGAAGGCACTAGCATCTGGAAAGTCACTAATGCTCTAGAGAATCAAACAAGATAAAGGCTAGAAAAAAAGCTTGTATTTGACTTGTCCTCATGTGGCCTCTAGTGATTGAATTGACACCAATTATAGTAGCGTCAGGGGGTTATGGTATTTATAGATTGTACCAGGTTGAGGAACACATGGAGTTGAAGAAGTAAAGGTAGTGATGAAAGGTTACTCCTCCCAGAAGCTACACAGTATGTGGAAAGAAAATAACAGGACAGTGTTTTTATTCCGATCTCCTCAACATCATCACTCCTGTTCAAACAGAAGTTCCTGACCATCAAGTGTGGATACTGCCTTGTGTTTTAGTTCCTTCATAAAATCTCCCCATCCAATGCAGCCAGCCTTACTGTTTGTTCTCACTAGCTCAAATTCTGTGCTCTGCTCCCACGGAGAGATTTTTGTAAGTTGCCAACAACTGACACATCACTGCCCTCACTTGTTTTCTTAGATTTTTCCTCATAGGATAAAACCCAGAACCATTTATGTGGAAAGTTAAGGCTTTCAGATTTAGTCTCTGGACCTGTACTCACTTCTTGATGAACCTACTACTTCCTGCTTATGTTCTTGCTGTTTTTCCACTGGAAAAGCCCTTCTCTTCTTCCTCTAATTTTTTGCTGGAGCTTCTTATGTTATACCTACAGTCACTGGCCACAAGAGCATTTAACATACCCAGAGGTGGCCCTTGTGTGCTTCTCATTCTCCACCCTACTTCTCTAGCTGCTCAACATTTTGGCTTCAGGCAACTCTTTTTTTTTTTTAAATGAAGCTTTGTCAGAGGTTCTTAATTATAATAGGAGTTAGATGGTTTTTGAGTGGATAAAAGCTATAGTCCATGAGTACAGTATCCTTAGTTCATGTGCTTGCTTTATTTATCTTATATTGGTTTATATTTACTTGGATAATGTGACCCTATTGTAACCTAGTGTCTTGTACCATACTTTGTGTGAGAAGTGGTGGCGTGTTGTGACACGTCTTGGGAGTGGAACAGTATACATAGTGTTCTATTCTGATACTTTAGTTATTTGCACAAACATTTCTCTGAATATCCACAAGGAACAGGAGTGGACAGTCATGACATTGAAGTAATACCTCTAATTATTGTGCCAGACTTTGTGCTTGAGTTAGCTTTCGAGATCAACTACCTCCAAAATTTAATAGAGGCTCCTATTTAAATGTGTTTTCTAATGACTGACAGCCAAGATTACCTTTTTATTTTCCAATACTAGGTCCCTGAATTTAGGATCTTGCAGCTGCTAGTCAAGGTGCTGTACCACTTGAGCCATATACCCAGCTCCTTGGATCTTGTGTTTTTGCCCAACCCTGCCTTGGACTCTAATCTTATTACTTACACTTCCTGAGTAGCTAAGATTAAAGGCATACATCACCATGCCCAGTTCATGATCTGCCTGATTCTTCAACCTTAAGCTCCTTTTGATGTTTCATACCACCTCAATAGCATCCAGTTGTTGAATACTTTCTGTCTCCATGGTGCTGGTCATGCATTGTTTTGATTTAGTTCTTCTAACAATCTACAAAGCATCATTATCTTCATTGTATGATAGAGAAACAGGCTCAGAGAGGTTAAGTAATTTGTTAGGGTCACATAGAACTATGATAATTGGCAGTGCATCTCAGCTCTGTTTGAGACTTGAGTTTTCTTGACTCCCCCCGCCCTCTTCTTCTGTTCTTTTAGCCAATGGCACGATCTAACCAAGGGCAAAAGGCTAGTAGGCAAATAATTGAAGCTGAGTGTAATAGTGAGGTATGAACTGGTCAGGGCAAGGAGCTGCTGGTTCAGTGAGGAAGGAACGGTCGTAGCTGCTCATGCTCTGGGTTTCAGGTATTCTGAGCATGTCAGAACAATGGTAAACCACTCACCAAACATTACTTGGATCTCTCAAAGGATACTAATGAATACAAATATAAGACAGAAAAATAACTCATGTTTTTGGGGAGCAGATAGAGGGATGGGGTGAAGGACAATATGGCTGCCAGAGGAATTAGGTCTATAACAGAACCAGTTGCGAGGTACTGTCTGCCAAGCATGGAAAATAATAAGCCAGCTGTCTTGCTATGAGCCCATTCATCGAAACTGCCGACAGTTCTGCAAAGCCCTTTAGGATATATTCTCTCTGGCTGTTGCTTCTGCCATATCCCACCTGCATTTGGTCCTCAGGTTTCCACACTTGTTTTTTGCCTTCAGAGCCTCAGCCCTGGCCATTCCTACTTCCTGGACTTGCTTTTCTCTTGTGATTTCTCATCCCTCACTCATTCAGGATCTAGGTTGTGCCCCTACTTGGGGGAGCCCTTCCCTGACTGTCCTTCCGAATCATTGTTTTTTCACGTTGTCCAATCAAACAGTTAGTATGTGTTAGTATGAAAGAACATGGGATCCAGAAGCAGGCTGCTTGGGCGCCAATCTATATAGATAGTTTTAGGGGCAAATTACTTAACTCTCTGAACTTTAACTTTCCTATCTGAAAATGTAACAATAACAATATCCCTTCTTATAATGGGCTGAGTGTATATGTGTAAAGCACTATTAGTGGCTAGCATAGGGGAGGTTAGTAGTAAAAACAAGGTAAGTCTTCTCATTTTCATTCATCCGTTCTGTATGCAATGAGGTTGGTTGGATGGTCACTGCAGAGAATGCAGAGCTTAGGAACAGGAAGGCACAGGATGGGCTCAGTGATTATTCTTAAAGGGGTTTCTGCTTGTTGTAGACATTCCTCTTGAAGAGACAGACACATATTTTCCCTGTAAACTCTTGCCTACAGATCATGCAAATTGCTTCTTTTCTCTCGAGTTACTGTCCTCCTTGTTTTGCAATTTGTGGTGTCCAGAGGATACTGATAGCATACTTTATTATGACTTGAGGTGACATTTATCTGTGCATTTCTACATGCACATGATTTGTTACTTACAGTCCTCTTTTAGTGTTGGAATCAATTAGAAGCTTGATGAAATGGTAAAATATCACCAGATACTGACCAAAGCAGAATATAGGTGAAAGGCCCAGTTTTCCACCTCCCTATTGCCTGTACTTACCACTTAGAAGGCTCGATATACAGCTGCTCGATCACCTACTTCCCCAAGTCCATCTGAGTTCTATTCGGACTCAATTTGCTTCCTACTGGAAGCCTTCCTTGACTTTTAATACAATGGTCTGTTGAATAGACCTGATTCTCATCCGTATAGAAAGACTTAATATCCCACTACAGGGTGACTTTGGAGTCTCCTGTCTATGAACTATTTGGTGAGTGCCATCTCTTTGTCTTTCTCCTGGTATTCTCTACTTAGCAAAGCTTTATTAAATAAGTAGCATTCTTTTTGCTTTTATATATATATATGTATATATATATATACACACACACACACACACATATATATATATATATAAAGCAGATAAATGAGGCAGCAGTTTTTTGTTGCTACAAAAGGTCTACTCAGTTTTAAGAATGAAATTGCTGTACTGATATCTGCTATTTTGGCTTTACAGAAAAACACATGCGATGAAAACCTGAATGTTTGCCTTGAACTTATTGAACAAGTTGCCAAATTGCAGGGGCAGCTCTTCACAATTCTCACATCAGCAGCCCAAGAAGGTGAGAGCTGCCTTTGCTTCTCTATCCTACTCCACCTCCCTTTCCTCCTCTTTTCCTTTCTCTTCTTTCTTCTTTCTCCTCTTCCTTCTTCTCTCCTTCCTTTCTCTTTTCTCCTCTCCTGCTTTTTTGTGTCCTCTAGCTAAGAAGATGTGGCTGAGTTTCTCTTGCTGACCTGATTGATATATGTGTGCCATTCTTTTAGGAGGACATAATGAGGGTGTGGAAATAATCAAACTACGTCTTCTGCCTTGGCTGGAAGCTGCTTTTACTGCTGCTTCAACAGGAAAAGCTCTTGACAGTAAAGTCCCTTCTCTACAGGTACGAATGCTAAAGGATGACCCTTGACTTTTTGTGTGTGGTTATTTTTTTTAATTTTGCTTTGGGTGGTGCTGGGGATCATATCCAGGGCCACGAGTATATTAGGCAATCACTGTAGCATTGAGCTGCACCTCTAGCACTGACCCCTGACTTTGTGAAACAGTGCATTAAACTTGGAACATCTAAGATAAAAAGAAAACTTAGCAGAGTGTCACAATTTGATATTGATATTGGTTTCTATGGGACAGTGTCCGTTTTCAAACAGAGACTAGACTAGAAAGATAATACATAGCATACTTAAGCATTATTGTGCTTGGGTAAAGAAAACATTGGTGTATTAGGACATTTTCTGTTGCCACAACAAAATACCCAAAGCTGGGAAATACATAAAGAAAAGAAGCTTATTTAGCTCACAGTTTTAGAAGCTGAAAACCCCAACAGCCTGGTACTGACTCCAGCAGGGACTACATGGGAGTGGGGGGGGTAGGATAGGGTTGGGGGTGTCACCAGCAAGAATTCATATAAAAGGGAGATGTCAGATGGCCAGAAAGGAAGCTAGCATACAGGAAAGTCTGGCTTGCTCTTTTATAACATCCTCTCTTTAAGAAACGAACCAGAATGTCATGTCCCTTCCAAGCACAGAGTCCTCAATGATGCAAGTACTTCCCATTAGGCCCTGCTTCTTAACTGGGACCTAACACACAAACCCTTGGAGGACATACTCAAGCCATGTCCAAACCATCACAGCCAGAAACTTTACTTTGAAAGGTTTAACTGGATTGACATACATTTCCTTTCTAAAACTCAAGCATGCAGAGCAGGCTTTTCTAGCAGGAGGGTTTTACAAGACAGTGACTGAAGGCTTTCAGTTTAAAGATCAGTGGGCAGGAAACCAGATCCTATCCCATGGCCCTGGGTAATTATTTAACTATTTATAAACACAAATTGTTTTCTTATTGGGCTGACTGGGGACAATGATTTTGCTGCCCTAACAATAGGTTCATTACCCGAGGTACTGATACATGGTAAGGACCATGTCATTAGGCAGTTCTTTCCCTGAGGAGTTTTGTATGCTTCTCAGATTGATTCTGGGTATAGAGATGTAGAAGTGTGCATCAAAGTCTTTTTTTTAAAAATATAAATAAAGGTATAATTTATAGAACAGTGAAACCTTCAGGCTGATAAATTATGGCAAATATGCCAATGAAATTCACATCCTTGCGAGATAAATGGTTCTGTTACTCCTCCAGAGTGTTAACTTGTGTAACCTTGGAGGCAGCTGCTCTTGAATTCCTTTTATTTTAGATTGGGTTTTAGAGCTTCATGCCCATAGAGTCATGGTACACATTCTCTTTGTGTGGCTGACTGCTTAGCTCAGTGGTTTTGTGATTTACTCATGTTGTTTCATGTATTCAGACTACCTTTTGATTTCTGTATCTTTCCAGAACACCTTTGATAGGGAGAAAAATAAAGACACTAATATTCAGGATGTAGATCTACAACAATTAGACAATGACATGAAGGAAACCCGTGAACAACTCAACCAGGTTCAAGACGAGTAAGAGGAATGCAAGTTATCTTTTTCCAAAAAGAATTGTTTATAATTTAGTCATACTTTATATATTGGAGAAGAATAATGGTTCATTTAAAATGTGGGCATTTGCAAAAAGTAACACGGTGTGCCTGTATGTGTACGTGTGTGTGTGTGTGTGTGTGTGTGTGTGTGTGTGTGTGTGTGTAAGGGAAAAGGGAGGGATGGGGGAGAAATGGAGAAGAGGGAGGGGATCAGGTCCATGTCTAAGGGTAGGAACAGTGGGACAGCTATATTATTCTCTGATCCCTGGTCCTTTAGCTCCTTCTTCATAGTCCCATCATCAGCTCATATTTATAAACAAGTGAAGATTGTTTAGATGAACATCTTACCCATTGGGAGAAAGATGCTGATAGGAAAGGGATGAAAGATGAAAAGAGGAAAGAGGGTGAAAGATGAGATAAGTATCAGCATCCATCTACTGTAAATAGGCTTTTAGGAGAATATGCCTCAGAGAAGTCACAGTTAACAACACCAACACCAACACCAACAACAAAAAATGAACTGGAGCTGTGGTTCAAATGGTAGAGTTCTAGCCTTGAGTGGCTAAGCTAAAGGACAGTGCCTAGGCACTGAGTTCAAGCCTCCCTACCAGCACAAAACAAAAGGAGACAAAACGAAAACAAAAAAATAAACTAGGCAAGCGTTTAGAAAAATTAGAAAGTTTAAGAATGTATTTTAAAATGTATTAAAACAGTTAGGCAGTTCCAGGCAACAACAGGAATCAGATGCTTGCACTGGACATGTAAGTCAGGGTAGTAAGTGTGGGAGGTACTGCAGAGAAACTTTCAGACTTTGGGTTTGAATTTGATGAAGATAGACAAATATGTATGAAATGGCATTCAAAACCCTGTAAGGTGTTTTGGCTACCATAGCCTTTTGCAGGAATGGGATAGCAAGGAAGTCCGTTCTAACTAGTTAATGCTTGTGACAGAATAGTGTGTCAATGCAGAATTCTGCTTTGTTCTCTCGATCTGATTTCCTTTCTTCTTTCCACAAGGAAAACGTCTCTATCTAGTTTTTGCTTGATTATAAAAATTATACAATTTTCTTTTCAAATGCACGGAATCAATATGAGTGCAAATATGAAAGTCACCTATACTCTCACGAGACCTTGTGAACATTTTGGCATATTTTACTCAGTCATTTTCCTTTGTATGTGTTTGCATGCTATTCACAAACATTTTCCTTTGTATGCACTCAGCTATTCATAGCTAAAGAGCAGTTGTAAAGCTATAGCAGTTAAAATGGGTAGGTATACAAAATAATTTCTTTGAGGTTCTTCTGTTTATTTTAACCATGTCAATCAATTTCTGGTCTTTTCAGGCTTATTGTCTTCCTTTTTGTGTAAAGAATGTAGTTAATTCCAGATATAAACTTCCCTTTTGAGCTAACCAGGTCCCTTTGTATAGTAGATTCCTTTCACTTTATTCTTCCTTGGGTTTGTCTTCATCTAGAGAAGGGGCACTTGCTTGCTATTCTGGTATTCCAGGTGAGGCATTTTGGGTCCTGTTCTGTCCTCTTGGCTCACGCTGGTCTTGTGTCTACTGAGCATCAGTATCTTATGCTGATGGGTCCTGAGTTGAGCCTTGTTGATTCCCTGGGTCATTGGCTGGCAAGTGCTGCACATGGTGAGGGCACCTGCCAGTTGCCTATAGTTGGGATGTAGAGATTTAAGAATTACTGGAGATTCTTGTCAAAGTTTCTCACTTTCCTTTCTTGTTATATGGTTGACATTACCCATAAGGGATACCAGAGACCTAGAAATTTGAAGAATAAATGCTTTTTCTTTCTTTCTTTCTTTCTTTCTTTTTGTCCAAGCCTAGGACTCAAACTCTATACCTGATGTTTTGGTACCAGCTGGTGCCTGGTGCTCTACCAACAAAGCCACACCTCCAACCCCAGAATGAATGTTTTTTAAACAATTTTTTAAGAGGTCTAGATTTTGCATATGAGAGAACATGCAATATTTACCTTTCTTAGTCTGGATCATTGACCTTAATATAATTTCCAATTCCACCCATTTTCCTACAAATGACATAATTCTACTCTTTATAGTTGAATAATACTCCATATTACGTGCACTCATGTGAACATGTAGATAAACAGTATAGATATGTGTGTATACATGTACACACATGTTACACATGTAAATGTATGCTTGTACACACATGTGTACATAGGTGTATCCTTACAAATCTATAATATTTATACATGCATATATAAATTTATACATATATACATATATATTTGTATATGTATATATACATATACAAATCTATACGATTTTTTCTTCATACATTCATCTGCTGGTAGCCGTTGGGCTGAATCCATAGCTTGACTATTATGCTGCTATAACAGGGGCATGCAAGTATATCTATTCTGTACAGACTTAGCATTCTTTTTGGGTATATATATATACCCAGAAGTAGTATAGCTAGATCATAATGGTGGTTCTAGTTTTAGTTTTCCGAGGAGCTTCCATATTGATTTCCGTAGTGGCTATATAGTTTACATTCTCACTAAGAAATTCCAGCATGGGACTTGGGAAGGTGGCACAGTGGTCGAGTGCTTGCCTTGCATGTATGAGGCACTGGGTTCGATTCCTCAGTACCACGTAAGTAGAAAAAGCCAGAAGTGGCGCTGTGGTTAAGGTAACCTTGAGCTGAAGTGCTGAGGGATAGCGCCCAGGCCCAGAGTTCAGGCCTCACAACTGACAAAAAAAAAAAAAGAATTTCCAGCATGTATATTGGCTTCTTTTTTCTTTTTGCTTTTGTGGTGCTGAGGAATCAAACCCAGGGCCTCATGCATGCAAGGCAAGCACTCTACCACTGAGCCACCTTCCCAGCCCCTATTGGCTTCTTTTTTATGGCATCATTGTTTATTTTCTTGAGGACAGCCATTCTGACAGACGTGAGATGGAATCTAGTATTATTATTATTTTTATTGTGAAAATACTGTACAGAGGGGTTGCAGCAACAGAATCTAATATTATTGTGACTTGTATTTTCTTTATGACTAAGAATGTTAACAGTTCTTCAATAGAATATTTGCAAGAATAGTGCTAAGCATGTTTATATATTCTTTCATTTAACTTTTTGCCCTAATTGCTTCATTTTTGTGTATGTCCCCTCTCCATATTCACAATTTTCTTCCTCATGGAACAATTTGAAAGCTAGTAGTTGTTGCTCTTCCTGGAGTTTAATAGCTTTGTTTTTCTTTTATCCCACCTGTGGTTCTAATTCTGTTAGGTATCGCACATGATTGGGTCTTTGATAGCCTGCTCTTCCTTCCCTCCCTTACTCTGCTTCATGATCCTTAAGCATGTTTCCTCTGTCTAATTTGTGGAAACCAGTTGGGTTCTTCCTCAGTTTCAAAGATGCAAATCCCAGTAACACAGGCTAATGGAGACAAGTCCTCACAGGTTTGATGGATTCTAGACAGGAGAAGACTGTTTCATGTCTGCTTCACTTCGTAGATGAGGATCTGTATTGGTCATTTTTAAAAAATCATTGTGACAAAAATTCCAAGGCAAATAATTTCAGCTGCTAGTTTCCGAGGTTTCACCGATGATCACTTGGCCTCTTTACTGTAGGCCTCTTGTGAGGCTGAACAGCATGGTGGGGAGTGTGTGGTAAAGCAGTGCTCCTCACTTCATGATGGTTGGAATGAAAAAAGAGAAAAAGGAGGACAGGACTTTATGTCCCCTTTACAAGCATGCTTTCAATGACCTATGTCCTCCATCTAGGCCCATATCCTAAAGTTTCTACCCTTTCTCAATCATCTACCAACTTGGGATCAAGCCTTTAACACATTAGTTTTTGGGAGACTTTTAAGGTCATAACTCTAACAGAACCCCCCCAGTGTTTTACTTTCCATTGTTCTTCCACTAAAAGGAATTGCACTCTCATGGTCTCATAACTTCTGCGATGAAAGAATCTGGATTTTCCAGGGATGCAGTTCACAGAAATCAGGCATTCTTTGTCAGACAATACGCCTTACTGTATAAGGGAGCTTCATTGAGAATCAGTGATCTTCATCCAATGTTTACTATCCCACATTTCTAAATTTAAAGAGATCTAAAGTATGAGTATGATTGAGTATGTTTTGTCTAGTGAAGAGAGTCTTTGATGCTAGCAGTGACTGAGCTATTTGGAATACTCAAGGAAATCATATTCAGGTAGAAATCAGATACAGGAAAACATGGGAGTTTTGATAATCAAGTGTGATTTTTGAGGACTCTCTTCACAGATGGGCAAGCAAATTTTGTACATTTATAAAGTCTTAGAAAAACAAAGGTTAAAATGCAGCTCCACAGTGAAAAATAATGAGTATAAGTAATGGTAACTTGCAGGAAAAAATGGAGATTTTTTTATACGGGCCTAAACTGTATATGAGGTTGGATATGAGAGAATTAGAGCAGGTGAATTAGGAGGGTGAGAAGGATAAACTGAACAAGTGTCTTGTTTGTACCCAAGTCCACTGTAACATTTCTAATATGTCTGATTAAATGCAGATGTCTTGTAAGTTGATTCTGTTTATATTGAATGTGTGTCATATGTGAAAAGTTCCTGAGAGAATCTACGCCTTATTTGGAAAGTCTACCAATTTTGAAAAATATGTTTTTAACTACTGATTTCTATTACAGTTTGCCTGAGGCTGGAAAGCCTCTTGAAGAATCCAAGAATAGATCAACTGTATCTCTCTTGGCTGCAGAGGAGGAAATAAATCAACTAAAGAAGCAGTAAGAAAAAAGAATGATAGGGGCTGGGAAGGTGGCTCAGTGGTAGAGCGCTTGCCTTGCATGCCTGAGGCCCTGGGTTCGATTCCTCAGCACCACATAAGCAAAAAGAAAAAAGCCGGAAGTGGCGCTGTGGCTCAAGTGGTAGAGCGCTAGCCTTGAGCTGAAGAGCTGAGGGACAGCACCCAGGCCCAGAGTTCAGGCCCCACGACTGGACCCCCCCCCAAAAAAAAAAGAATGATAGATTAATCATTGAATTTAGCTTTTCTTTGGTGTGTCATTGCAATATGAAGGAATGTGTTTATGATTAGAGGCAATGCTTTCTAAATATTAGTATATTTTTACTACAAAGTATTTCCTATCAACTATAGACAGTTTCTAAAATGCAGTATTATATAAAGAATATAAAAACTGTCTTATAATTCTGGTATTTCTTCCATTAGTATATTAAAACTGAGTGATGAATGCAGAATTAAGCATGCACATATACATTTTTGGAACCTACATTTTTATTTAGCATTGTTTTTCTCTATTACTAAGAAAAGAAATACTGCAGAACTTAGTTTTAAATAGTTTCATCTCTTCCTGTCTTTGGGTAGTTTCATGTTAAATGTTCAATTGAATACTAATTTTTACCATAGAAACAACATTAGAATGATTTTGTAGAAAAATCTCAAAAAAGAAAAATGAAAATCTCAATTTGGATTTTAGATTATTTCCTAAAGATCAATTTCTGGAAGGGGAAAATGAACAAATTCTTTAAGGTTTTACCTTTGTAGACCTTAATTTTGACTCTTCTCACTTTAAAAGAGCAAGCAGGAAGCATATTTACACACAGACATATACTATGCACACATACTACCACTTAATTGGCTTCATACATGTTGTGAAAACAATAGTCTTGATTTCCTCAGGAGTACCCACAAACCTTTGTATGGAACAATTTTATTTCCCATTTCATTGATTTCTTTTTTTTGGGGGGGGGGTCCGGTCGTGGGGCCTGAACTCTGGGCCTGGGTGCTGTCCCTCAGCTCTTCAGCTCAAGGCTAGCGCTCTACCAC